>NC_059104.1:48285179-48647679 GCF_020740685.1 Jaculus jaculus
TAATCTTTTGAGGTAATGTAATCTACGTTGACAGTCTACTCATTCTGCTTTAGTTCTCTGACCTCTGAGGGAAATTATTTTAGGAAGAAATTTATCACCTATCTCATTGCCAAGCTTTTTCTAACTATGAAAGAAACTCACATGCATACTGATCTCTTGTTCCACCATATTCCAAAAATGTCAGTTGTTTCAATATTAATCTTTCTCCTGGTGTTTAATAGGCTCTGTCTTGTCTTTTAGATCAGGCTTTTCATGAAGTGTGTTAGATACTAGGTTACATTTTCCTTTAACCATAAGATAAATACAAACTTGAAAGCTAAGGCATAGTATCTCAAGTGTTCTAGCTTTGCAGCCATTTTAGCCAGTAGTGCAATTAAATCGTTTCAAAAAAAAAAAAAAATCAAGAGAAAGGTTTTAACTGACAACAAGCACATTAAAAGTGGACAGTTATTTCAGAAAATTGACTTGCATGAAGGCATAGAAAATATACTATTTGGAAAGGAAACAGCTATGTGATGGTCTGCAAACTGGATGGTGAGCTGTATACACTCCAACATTCAGTCTTTCCCAAATTCCCATATTTAGATAGGCATGTTTACATACTCTTGGTAGAAGTCTGGAGAACATAACTGAATGTACATCCCTTCAAAATAATAACAGGAGAAACAAATAAGGAAGCACTATGCTTATACTGCATCCTACAGTTTCCATAAAATGCTAACAAGTTCCCAAAGTTTGCATAAATAATAATACTAAGGAAGGATTTATGACCACCAAAACTGATATTTGAAATTTTACTTCTTTTTTTGTTTTTTGTTTTTCTGTTTTTGTTTTTGTTTTTTCATGGTAGGGTCTCACTCTAGCCAAGGCTGAACTAGAACTCCCTATGTAGTCTCAAGGTGGCTTGGAAACCACAGTGATTCTCCTACCTCTGCCTCCCAAGTGCTGGGATTAAAGGCATGAACAACCATGCCCAGTTCAAATTTCACTGCTAATACAACTGGATTCAGAAGAATCCCCAGACATGTAAGGAAACCCAATTGGAAGAAAGAATCAAAGTGAAAAAAAAAAATAAAAGATGAGGTCTAAATGGTATAACAGAGTAAAGAAAAATGTCAGAGTGGTATGATAGCAAATCAACAATCAGAAGGCAAAACCTAACTTTTGAAAATTAAAGTTGTAATAGTTAAATAATAAAAAAGTTTGAAGCTGGGCGTGGTGGTGCATGCCTTTAATCCCAGCACTCGGGAGGCAGAGGTAGGAGGATTGTCTTGAGTTCGAGGCCACCCTGAGACTCCATAGTGAATTCCAGGTCAGCCTGGGCTAGAGTGAGACCCTACCTCGAAAAACCAAAAAAAAAAAAAAAAAGAAAAAGTTTGCATTAAATTTGGAGTTTAGGTTTACATATGATTGTCCCCTTAAGTTCACTTCCTTATTGTTTTTGGATGGTAAGATGTTAAAAGAGAGAGGTAGTGAAAGACATTATTGCTTAGAAATTCTACCCTGAAGAAAGATGCATGATGACTTTAGGAGTGAATTGGATTCTATGATACAGGATGAGCTCTGGTAATAATGGGCTGTTGCCAACAGAGGCAGCTTCACAGGCTTGACATGCACTAAGTCCACTCACTGCTCATATCCCCATGATGGGCCACAGCAGCAGACCCTTGTAGGAATGACACCATTGTGCTTTTTGGACTCCCAGGTTATTCTGTGAAATCAACACAATACAGATAACACATTTGGTAATTGATGAACAAAATGAAGAATGGCAGGGTAAGAAGATGAGAAAATTCAAAATTACACCCATGAGGTCAAATATTTCTAAATTTAATTTTAAAAAAGGGAAGAGAAATTCTAAAATAAATTATATGATTATCAGTTTTAAAATTATGTATTTTTATAAATGTTTACAGTTGTGTTACTATCATTTAATTTGCTTATTATCATAAATAAAACTATTATTATTATTGTTTAACTCATTCCAGAGTCCTATATGCTTATTTATTTATTTATTTATTTGAGAGTGACAGAGAGAGAAATATATATATGGAGAGAGGGAGAGAGAGAGAGAGAATGAGAATGGGCATGCCAGGGCCTTCAGCCACTGCAAACAAACTCCAGATGCATGGGTCCCCTTGTGCATCAGGCTAATGTGGATCCTGGGGAATTGAGCCTCAAATCAGGGACCTTAGTGCTTAATGCTAAGCCATCTCTCCAGCCCTGTTTGTGATTTTTTAATTAAAAATTATTTGTATATTTTCAAGTGTTTATGAATTCATATGTGTAACTGTGCACATGCCTAGCACAGTGCATGTACCTGGTTGAGCACAACTTTAGAGTCAGTCCTCTCTCTGTCTTTTCCACCACATTTGAGGTAGAGATTCAGAATTCTGTTTCTGCTGTTATTTGCTGCCTTTGCTGCAAGCTGGGAAATTCTTTCATTTCAGTTTTCTGGGATTTCAGAGGTCTAATATCGCTTCTGGCTTTTTACATAGAATCTTGGGACCAAATTCATATATTCTAGCTCGAGTGTTGAGCCATATCATGGAGGCCTCTACTATTTCTATGTAGCAACTTCGTCCATAGTAAGTTGACATTATAGTTAATAAATTATGAATGATGCAAGCTTAAACAGAACAACGAGGGTTAGGAATGTTTGTTGATCCACATATATACACAGTAAGGTAAAGCACAATGATAGTGAAATCTGTATATTTATTTTACTATTAAGTCTTTTGAAAACAAGCTATATGTTTTGAATATTTTTCTGTTGGTAGTATCTGTGAGAACATTTTCAACTAAATTTGATTTTCCATATGGTAGAAAGTAGGATGGTGGAGCTATGTAATTAATGCAGGAATCTCAGTGATACACGGTAAATAAGGAAGGACAAAATCTAGAAATAGAAGATATAAGAATGAAAGTGTAACTGCTGATAAAAGGCAATAATTTTTTCCACAGAAGCCCATGAATTTAGTTGCCACAATTTGGAAACCATTGATTAATTCAGGACAGCCATGCCTCAATGGGATTTGATGTTCATGGTCTAGAAAGTAGCTGATGTGAGATTATGGAGGAGTGACTCCCTTGAATAAGAATGCCACCACATTTTGCAAACCTATCCTGGATATCATCTCATCTTGACTTGTTCTACCAAAATGTCTTTCTGCTTCTGAAGTTTATGATTTTCCATTTTGATTCTTACTTCTTTCCTCTAGTCTCAGTGTACCCTTCACTGATCCCAGAAAAGCAATCTCTCCTCACACACAGGATAACTAATAGAATATAATATATAAGGGTCTGTATGCAACAAACTCAAAGTCAATGCAAAATCTGAAATATAATCACTTCCTGTATCCACACAACCGAGGACTCACAAGTGCCACACTGAAGTAGCACAGACAGAGGAGCATAGCATGATTTCTTTATGTGCATATACAACCCTTACCATCTTGAAACATCAAAACCTTTCAGTCAGTCTCAGATTGCTCTAGTGATATCTACAAGTTCTTTAATTAAAAAAAAAAATATATATATATATATATATATATATATATATATATATATATATATTTATTTGAGAGAGAAAGAGAGGGAGGGAAACAGGTAGAGAGAGAGAGAGAATGGGAACACCAGAGCCTCTGGCCACTGCAAACAAACTCCAGACTCATGCACCATCTTGTGCATATGGTTTATGTGGGTACTGGGGAATCAATATTTGGTCCTTGTAGCAGACAGCTTCAGGTTCGCTGAGATGAACTTCCAGACCAGGCACAGTTATGGAGGAAGGAATATTTATTGAAGCTTACAGATCCAGGGAAAGTTCCATAAATGACAGAAGAAGCTGGCCTGCCTTCACAGGTCCAAGCAGAGAGAGAAGCAAAAGCCAAAAGCCACACAACACAGCACACTTCAGGAACTCCAGCTAGGCACACTTTGCATATCTTTAGATTGAAATCTGAAACCTACCACCACACCTTAATGCCCAATGAAACCACCTCCAGCCAGGTGGCTGCAGATGCAAACTACAAACTAATAAAAGAATGAGTATATTGGGGGCCATCTATTCAAACTACCACATTCCACCCTGGCCCCCAATAGATTTATTAACATTACACATTGTAAATTGTACTCAGTTCAGTTTTAAAGGTCCCCACAGTCTTGACCAATTTAAGAGAATATGTCTTATAAACTCAAACAAGTTAAATACTTCCAAGATATAGAGGCACAGAGTAAACATTTTCAACTGGTATAAGGCATAGCAAGGAGAGATTTGATCACCAGATCAAACAGGTAGGCATTACTGAGGATATGCTTGGATATCCAAGGCCTTCTGTTTTTCCATATGAATTTTGAGATCATTTTTTCTATCACTGTGAAGAATGATGTTGGGATTTTGATTGGAATTGCATGAAATATGTATATTGCCTTTGGTAGGATTTCCATTTTCAACAATGATAATTCTGCCTATCTGGGAGCATGGGAGGTCTTTCCATTTTCTCAAGTCCTCCTCAATTTATTTTTTGAGTGTTTTTATGTTTTCATTGTATAGATCTTTCACTTCCTTGGTTAATGTTATTCCAAGGTATATTATTTTATTGTTGTTATTACTATTGCAAATTGGACAATTTCACTTATTTCTGTCTCCATATATTTGTCATTTGCACACAGAAAGGCTGTTTTTTGTGCATTGATTTTGTATCCTGTTACTTTGCTGAAGGAGTTTTTTCACCTGTAAGCGTTTTGGAATGGAGGCTCTCGGGTTTCTTACATATTGAACCATAACATCTGCAAATACTGCTAACTTAACTTCTTCATTTCCAAATTGTATTCCTTTTATGCCTTTCTCCTGACTTATTGCTTGAGTTAGGACTTCCAGTACTATATTGAAAAGCAGAGGTGAGAGTGGACACTCCTGTCTTATTCCTGATCTCAATGGGAATTCCTTCACCCTCTCTCCATTAAGTATGGAGGCTTCACCATACCTGATCTAAAGCTATATTACAAAGCCATAGTAATAAAAACACCATGGTACTGGCCTAAAAACAGGAGTATAGACCAATGGAATACTACCAAGGACCCAGACTTTGGGTAAAGTAACTACAGCTACTTGATATTTGACAAAGACCCTAACAGTATATAGGTTGAAAAAAAGACAGCATCTTCAACAAATGGTGCTGGATAAACTGGATAACAATAAGCAGGAAATTGAAACTTGATCCACACATCTTGCCATGCACAACAATAAAATCCAAATGGTTCAAAGACTGCAATATGCCACCAGAAACTTGGCTAGTACTGGAAGAAAATTTAGAAGGAACACTCCATGATATAGGAATGGGAAGAGACTTCCTGAACAAAACCCCAGGAGTGCAGAATCTTAAACACTCAACCAATGAGATTTTATGAAGCTGAAAAGTTTCTTCACAGACAAGTTTAAAATAAGCAGAGCCAATAGATTACCCACAGAATGGGAGAAAATTTTTGCTGAATATCCAACTGACAGAGGCCTAATCTCTAGAATCTACAAATAATTAAAAACCTAAACAATAAAAAGTCAAACAACCCATTCGCCAAATGGGGCAAAGAGCTGGACAGGCAGTTTGCAGAGGAAGAAATACAAATAACAAACACACACTTAAGAAAATGTTCATCATCCCTAATCATCAAGGAAATGCAAATTAAAACAACTGTGAGATTTCACCTTACCCCAATAAGGATAGCAAACATCAAAAAATAAAATAAAAATAAATGCTGGCATGGATGTGGAAAAATAGGAACACTTATCTACTGTTGGTGGGAATGTAAGATGATACAACCACTATGGAAAGCAATGTGGAGACTCCTTTAAAGCTGACTATAGAGTTACTAACAGACCCAGCTATTCCCTTACTGGGCATGTACCCTAAAAGTCTCATGCCTCAGTTCAGAGATATTTGCTCAACCATGTTTATAGCTGCTCAATTTTTAATAGCTAAGAGCAGGAATCAACCCAGAGGTCCATCATTAGACAAATGGATTACTAAGATGTGGTATATCTACACACTGGAATTCTACACAGCAGTAAAGAAAAATGATGCAACGAAATTTGAAGAAAAATGGTTGAACCTGGAACAGATCATTCTCAGTGAACTCACCGAATCACAGAAAGATAATTGCCTCATAGTCTCACTCATCTATAGCTCCTAACCTGAATCTACCCAAGTTGCTAACATAGCTAGCAAGCATCTCTAGGACTGCATAATAGGGAAGGTGGTAAGGGAGGTGAGGGAAAGGGAGGGGATGGGGGACACAAAACTGTAACCAAATTGCAATGGTGCCATAAAAGCACACATTCTAAAAGACAAACCAAATGGTTGAACCTTCACCAGGCTCTTAGAGGGAATACTTTTTTTCACAAGGCCCTGGAGGAGGTATGATGATAAGAGACCTTTACTTCCTCTTGTTTCTCTCTCTCTCTCTATTTTTCTTTCTCTCTCCTGTCCCCATTTTCTTTCTCATCTTTCTGTTTCTTTTATGTCACTTATCTTTTTCTTCCTTCATTTCTTGGGAGCTGACCTGTAATTCCCAGTACCAACAGGTAGATATCACCTACAATGAGTTTTTAATTGGAGAGACCTATAAGGTTTCCCAAAATAAGACAGATTTCTGTCAGAGCACTTGATGACCCACCAAAGATTAGTGGTAAGACCCAACTGCTGAAGACACCAGATGCTGTTATCACATAACATGGATTGACATGGTTGAAGCTGGAAGAGAGTCAGTCCCCAGATAGAGCATCTAGTGCCAGAAGGTGCTACATGAGTGACTAGGGAA
Organism: Jaculus jaculus; assembly: GCF_020740685.1. Taxonomy (NCBI): domain Eukaryota; kingdom Metazoa; phylum Chordata; class Mammalia; order Rodentia; family Dipodidae; genus Jaculus; species Jaculus jaculus. The sequence goes on from NC_059104.1 coordinate 48,291,999, forward strand.
AAATAACTAATATCTGTCCAAACAACTCATGGTCTAACCTATGTAGCAACAACCAACCTGACATGATGTTCACACAAGTACAATAGTGGTGCATGGCCATGGTGGGAAACCAAGTGCTCTTGATTTTGCTAACTGATCTGCTCAGTGGAAGAGAACCCATAGCTAGACTAGGAAAGAAGTCAGAATCATATCCAAAAATGAGCCCACTGTCTATTATCAAGTTTCCACCAATCATGGACTACAAGTAGGCCTATACCTATTAAACTCTCTCTAAAAAATAATGGTTATCACATTTATCTGGTGCTTACTTTACTTTCCTTTGGAGATTCTGATTCTCTTTTTCAGATAGACAAAGATACCAAGGAAAGAACCACCCCAATATTCCTCAAAAAGGCCCCACCTAAAACTAAGAGTAACTCAGGATATATGCAAGAATGCTGTTTTCTTGGCAAACCAGGAACCAGCACAATGGTGAAGGAGATAAACACAGTGAACAATCAACTCCCACCGAACTTGATATTTAGAGACACAGAGGCATCCAAGATCTCAACACTGAAACAAACCTAAACTGGATCCAACAAGGCTCAGGGAAATTTGTGGAAGAGGGGGCGTCAAGAATGTCAGAGCCACACATTGGGTCATGATACACAGAGTCATTTCCTCCTACCCAAAACTGATAGCTAACTCCATAATGCGCGACCCATATACCCAAACAAGGAGGATCCCTGTGGAGGCGGAGTACATGGAGGGGGCTAACAATGGCACCAACTTGACTGTAGTCGCTGAATACAAAAAAAAAAAAAAAAAAAAAAAAAAAAAAAAAGGCAGACATTATTGGTCTTGTGGGAGTAGATGGATATTAATGACATCATTATACAGTTATTCCAGGTGGTGATGAATTCTAGGGAGAAAAAAAAATGATGAGAGAAAGGGATTAGCTAATGTGAAGATAACAAGATGCAGTTCTTAAAAGAGTTGTCAGAATAGCATGCAGAAGTTTACACCAACAGATGGGAAGAATGTAGATAAATCAAAGAAATAAAAACCAAATAATATAAGGCATCTGAAAATCTATAGGGTACCTGAAAAGTATAAAATATGGCAGTAACATTTTTAATATATATCCCAAAGCCTATGTTAATCATGTGATATGATAGTATCAAATTGCATAACAGCTCAAGGATGTAAGTAAAATTATTATCCACATTTTATAGAAAAGAAAGTGCAGCAAATAAGTACCTTGTTCAAGGTCACACAGGTGATTAATGACTTCCATTACTGGAGACTTGCCCCAGATACCAGGATTTTAACGCTACAGTAGTCACCTTCTGAGAAGCAGAATAATTTACACTTTGTTCACCTACTCCCATAAAGAAAATAAGAAAAGCAAAGTAATCCCTGCCCACTGGTGTTAGCTTTGTTTTATTTGACCTTCATTGAAAACCCTCTCAATTCTACAATCCACTGGAGAACCTTAACCACAGCAGAAGATATTTAGTTCTCAGTAATATTACATGTGGGAATCAGCAGGTAGTATAAATGGAATTTGAAACTCTTAAGCTGGTACCTTTTACATTCTAGGGCCAACATTAGGGAAAGCATTACTTACCAACCCTTTACATAGAATTTCCTTCCAAGGAACCCCACTTTGTTTACACATAACCTATTTGGTTTGATTTCATTTTATTGGGGGAGCAGCATTTAGTTTTCAGTACTGTTCCCATTACATGTAAAACCCCAAATCTCATAAAAAATGGTACTTATCCCTCTCTCTCTTCTCTCTCTCTGTATGTTCATTTTTCAATCACTGATTTAGAGAATCTTACCATTTTTATATTTAACAGATCCATTTTTTTTCTATTTTCTCACAATGTTGAAAATTTTGTATAAGTATTTGATTCCTTGATTCTTTTCTCTTCATTGATTTCTTTTCTTGTGTTTTTCGTTTTCCATTGATTAATTAGGGGAAATTTTAAGTTAACTTACTAGAATTATCAGACATTTTACATTAATTCCTGGAGCTTTACTTTTGTGGGATATTTTGACCCCATTTTGTATAATGTTTCCTAAAAATTCAGGTCTTAACTACTATTTTGTTTTCTGAATTTCTGTTTATATGTAGAATCATTTTGTTATTGATTTTTATACTATTTTGCATTTTTATGATAAAGACTGAGAGTGAGAGAGGAGAGAGAGAGAATAAGTGCATCAGGACCTCCAACCACTGAAATCAAACTCCAGACACATGGACCATCTTGTGCATATGTGCAGCCTTGCACACTTCTGACATCTTTGCATCTACAGAGTTGAACACGGGTCCTCAGGCTTCACAGTCAAGTGCCTTAACCACTAAGCCACCTCTCCTGCCTGATTTTTTTAAAATTTTTAATTGTAAAATTTGTTCTAGTGTTGGTTTGTCATAAATTAACCAATCAACCAGCACAGAATCATAATTGAGACTGAGTAATTCCATGGCTCTTATAATCAAACAAGCTTTGTTTCTAAAAACTGTAAAATATAAAAAGATGAATCAGTTCCTCTAAGATTAAATTCAAATATTTTAGTCTCTAGAGATAAGAATGAAACAAGTTTTCAATATTGAAATTTTTAATTATTTTCTCATCTGCTACCTCTCTCTTAGCCTTAAAATATTCCATTTGAAACCTGGGTCTCTTAGGGATTATATGGGAAGCATATTTTTTAATGTCTATATGTCTGGTAGCTTTTTACATTCTCTCTAAGATTATCTCTCCAAATATTTTTACTTCATGTGTTAAAATAATACATGTGGTTATTATTTCCTTTAAAGATTTTATTTATTTATCTGACATACAGAAAAAAAGAGAGAGAATAAGATTGGACATGCCATAGTCTCCAGTAACTTCAGACAAACTCCAGATTCATGTTCCTTTTTGAGCATTTCGCTTTACATGGGCACTAGGTAATCAAATCTAGGCTGTTAGGCTTCACAAGGAAGTGTGTTTAAGCACTAAGCCAACTCTCCAGTCCAAACAAACACTTTTTTTTTTTTTTCCCCCAGAATAGTACTTCACTCTTGCCCAGGATGAACTGGAATTGTCTCAGGCTGGCCTTGAATTCACAGCAGTCCTCCTACCTCTGCCTCCCAATGGCTGGTATTAAAGGTCCATGCTTCCATTCCTGGCTATGTGTGGTTATTGGTTACCTCACATTTTAAGAAAATGTGCTCATGTAGGTTTCCAGTACTTCATCCTTGTTCTGAATGTTGTCAACACTTCAAGTAGCTCATGTCCAATTTCTAGCTAAACTTTTAAGTCAAACAATGAAGAATAAGAAAAAAAAGCATGTTGACATTATATTTCCTTGGAAGAAAATAAATTATTATAAAATAAATTATATTATAACAAGCAGCACAGATTTTGTCTTTTCACACATACATAGTTTGAATTACTAATAATTGAAACACATATATTGAGATCAAGATATGCATCAAGTTTACAGGGAATGTTTGGGAAAACATTGAGAAAAATGCCAATATGATTCAACCAGAACTAACAGTGAGAGCAAAAACTGGTCATAATATGTAGAGACATTTATCGTACCCATAACTGTGAGGTAACTCCTCAATGCATGACCCATATACCTCAACAAGGAGGAGCCAGGGGGAGGGGATAGGACATGGATGAGCCTAACAATGGTACCAACTTGACTGTATTCACTGAGTATAAAACTAATTAAAAAAAAAAAACTTGTGATTGATCCATGTTCATCATGATATAAGTACTAATAGGTAAAGTATACCTAAAATGGAGCCAGTTATGAAGAGATGTGGAATTTCATAGCTCACTGATTTTTTGTTTGTTTGTTTGTTTTGGTTAGTCTGAGAGAATGAAGGTGTATTGGAGAGATTTGAGTAGATGAACAATGAAGTCTACCTGCAGAAAGGCTAAGACTGGCTGTTGTGTTGGGTTGCAACTGAAGTTTATATGTTTATATCACTAAAGATGACACTCAAAAATGTCAGGTGCACATTAAAAAATATTCATTACTAACATTTGTGTAGTTGTAAAATTAACTCAGTTTAAAAATGTGTTTTGGTCTGGAGTGATAGTTAAGTGGTTAAGCACTTGCCTGTGAAGCCTAAGGACCCTGGTTCGAGGCTGGATTCCCCAGGACCCAAGTTAGTCAGATGCACAAAGGAGCACATGCATCTGGAGTTCCTTTGCACTGGCTGGAGGCCCTGGTGCTCCCATTCTGTGTCTCTCTGTCCCTACCTCTTTCTCTGTCTGTTACTCTCAAATAAATAAATAAAAATAAACAATTTTTTTTTTAAATGTGTTTTGCTGGGCTGGGGAAATCACAGTGGTTAAGGCACTTGCCTGAAAATCCTAAGGACCCTGGTTCGATTCCCCAGGACCCACGTAAGTCAGATGCCCAGGGATTGCATGCGTCTGAAGTTCATTTGCAGTGGCTAGAGACCCTGGTGTGCCCATTCTCTTTTTGTCTCTGTCTCTCTCTCAAATAAATAAATAAATAAAATATTTTAAAAACAAACCAAAAATGTGTCTTGGCACAAACTTTATATAACAAAATATAATACAATCATTGTGAATATCATTTCAGATCCTTGCAAACACAAAGTTCAGATAATTTAATAAAGTTCACACATAGCTACTTTAAACACTAGCAAAGTTAATAGGATAATGAAATTTGATTAACTTCCCTCTCTTCTGAACCAGTGTTACTGTAGATAATCCTTATTTATTTACAACTATAAAGAAAGATCAAATTCAATTATCCCTCATGGCTTTTAAATAAACTATTTACTTAGAATTTAATAGTATGTTTTGTTACTGTTATTTAATGTTACTGTAAATTTAAACCCAAGTAAGCATCCTTATTTGGAAAAATGGGACAATATTAAACTATGTCAGATAAAAATAAATAAATACTAGAAGTTATTGAGAAAAATAAACAGCATATTGCACATCTTAGAATACAATGTGGAGAAAATCACAGGTGACAAATGCAGCATGTTTTGTGAAGAATGTATGGGAAGGAATGATTCTAGAATCTGTAATTAAAACAGGCATTAGCTGATAACAGGAAAACATATGACTCAATACCAAAATGTATTATAGATAAAAATATATTTTGAAAGGCGGTGGCTGGAGAAATGGCTTAGTAGCTAAGGTGCTTGCCTGCAAAGCCAAAGGACCAAGGTTTCATTCCCCAGGCCCCAAATCAAGCCAGATACACCTGGTGGCACAGGCACATGGAGTTCACTTGCAGCAGCTGGAGGCCCTGGCATAGCCATTCTCTTTCTACCTGCCTCTCTCTCTCTCTCACTCTCATTCTCAAATAAATAAATAAAAATCTTTTTAAAATTAAAAAAAAAATCTTATCATCTCTGTAGTCTTTAAATTTTACAAGGGAGATGATGTACTACATGTTTCTGTGAACATAAAGGGTCTGTATAAATAGATACTCTTTCCACAGAAGTTCACATGGAGAAAGCACCTGCTCTAGCTTTGTAAAAAGGGGTTTTGAAATTATGCTTGTGCTATTTTAATATCAAGTGTTTTTGACAATAACATTAGAATGAGAGTACAGAAATTATACAAAATGACCCACATTTACATTTCCTTTGAAACAAAAGACTAAAAAAACCCCCAAAATAAATCAGCTTAAATGTACAGGAAAAAAAGAAAGTAGAAACATAGCTGTAGCTTTCTCAACGCCTTACCTCCATAGCACTTACATATCACCTGTAAAATACCATATGAGCATATGAATAAAAGACATAAGAAAAAAAAGTAAAAATAAAAAGGTCAACGAGAAGATGTTTCTGATTTCTATATCAGAGTTCCATTGCTAATGATATAAACAAAACAGATATTGTCCTCACAACATGTATTTATTCATAAAATTTCATATAAGTTCCAACTTTTTTGGTAGGTAATTAAACATGGAGTCATACTATCTGAAAGGAGAACAAATTCAATAGTCACATGTTTTCCAGTGAAGAGCTACTGTGAATGTGAGTACTAGAGGCAGTTAACTTGCTTACTGCTACTGGCACTGGGCTTGAGGCTCTCCTACTTGTAACAAGTCTATTGGTTGTACTTGAAAACCAACATTTGGTTTTTACATTGCTTTGGAGAACCAGAAATAGAAAATTGTGAGAAGTATATGAATGAAATATGGGAATAAGCGATGGGAAAGTACTGTGAACCTTTCAAGATGACATGGACCTTACAAATAGCTTTTATGAGATTATTACTGTGAGAAGCTAAATTCCTTACTTATAACTAGCCCTAAAGATAATATTACAATGGTTTAATTATCTGCCAAATGCAGTGACTAGGTTTCCTCTGCCTCTGTGTACTTTTAGCCTAAATAGTACAGATGTCCAATATTGGTGTGAAGTTTTTTAGAGATGTTGATTCATCTTATCCTATGCTCTTCACCTAACATTCTCAGTGACCTGATTGGACTCAACACAGAGCAAGCCTACATTCCTAGGAAGGGCTGACAATAGTGTTGAAGACAATGAGGTCAATAACTATGGGCCATCATATCTGTTGAAGTAGCAGGTGGGCTTACTATATTTATATCTGTGATCAGAGTATACACATTTTATGGATCAGCAGAGTCCAGGAGATCATGCCTCTCAATCCCTTACTTTAGTAAATATACAAGGATTATGCAAAGTCAATGGACTACATGTCCACATATTAGCTTTATTTTTTTCTGGCTGTTTTATTAAAATGCCAATGGGCGCCTGTATGCAGAAGGAACTGCCATAGTAAGATCAGAATGGAAGTAAGAGCAGATGTAACAGGTTTACTTATGTCTTAAGCTAATCTTCTCTTCAGTTTCTTTTTTTCCTCAGGATGCTGCCAGAGGTAGCTATCCTACTCCAGGATGGGTGTTAGTTCAATTTTGCAGTCTTTGCTCAGAGAAGCATTTTGGAGTTTTCTAGATAGGAAAACTCCAGAAGTTAGTTTTTGTTTTTTTTTAAATAAATCCAATGCTGTGCCCTCCCTCCCCAACCCCAAATAAGGCAGAAAATATGCCCTTCATAAAAGAATCATAAGATATTGGAAAATACTGTGCAGAGTTAATTAGAGAAAAGTGTATATGGTTATATACTGAATTAAGAGATAAAGTACACCATCTCAGTGATTTTAGAAAACAAAGCCACAAGAAGGAAACAAATCTATTGACAATAGAAATTGCAAGGTTTTTTGTTTTGTTTTGTTTTTAATTTAAAAGTACAGTTAGGGGCTGGAGAGATGGCTTAGTGGTTAAGTGATTGGCTATGAAGCCTAAGGACCAGGGTTTGAGGCTTGATTCCCCAGGACCCACATTAGCCAGATGCACAAGGGGCACACGCATCTGGAGTTCATTTGCAGTGGATGAAGGCCCTGGAACACACATTCTCTCTCTCTTTCTCTGCTTCTTTTTCTCTCTGTTGCTCTCAAATAAATAAATAAAAATAAACAAGAGAAATTTTTAAAACAAGTATAGTTAGAACACACATTGGCATGGGATCATGTAGAGTTCACATGATTGAATAAGTTATAATAGGCATATATGGGAATTAAATCTCCTTAATTTGTAAAATCAGTATGCACAGATAACAATTATGGTAATAATGATAATAATAATTATTACTTAAATGGAAAATATTGTGACAATATCCAAGAGAAATAGCAGGAAATGATCAGGATAATACAATGAGGAATTTTAAGAAAGACAGAGCATAGATATTTCAAAAGAATCTTAAGTAATGTGTTATTAACATTATAATGACCAAAAATTAACCTTAATCAATTAAAAATCATGTGGAATATATACACTGAAGTCCCGACCCTTTATAAAAATACAAGTGATATTATCTAATTATCTTAAAATCTTCCATATACTTGAGCTGAACAGGCAGTTCACAGAGGAAGAAACACAAATGGCAAACACACACTTAAGAAAATGTTCATCATCCCTAATCATCAGGGAAATGCAAACTCTTTGATTATATCTACAACCAATAATTTGGTTTATTTGTATATTTATTTAACTACAGCCTAAAATATTTATAAAATATAATTTCATAAATTTGGCAAATAAGTTTTAGTTTATTTAGAAAAGTTTTATTGTAGAGTGCTCCAGTGATAGTTTTCTGTATTTAAATTTCATTTCATGCACTTTAACCTGTTATACCCTACCAATAAATGCAAATATGTATCAAACAAAATGATAAATTTAAATATTTTTCTGTTTTCTCCTTTATTTATGCAGTTATTGCTTTTATAACCAGAAACCAACATTAAATTTGAAATTAGTAGTAAGAGGGTCATTGGAAAAGGCTCAGTGAGTAATGTGCTTGCTGTGTACTATAAAGGGCCTGAGTTTAGATGTCTATCATCTATGGAAAATGCCTGATGAGGGAGTATGTGACTATAATTCTAGAGCTGGGGAGGTATAGAGAGACAGATCCCTATGGCTTGTAAGTTACTCTAGTTGAATCTGTGAGTTCCAGATTCAGTGAAACACTCAAGTGGCCAGTAAGATGTAGCCTGGGTACTAGTCTATCTTGAGATTTCCTCCATCTATTATTCTACTACTACTACTACTACTACTACTACTACTACTACTACTACTACTGTCTCACTCCAGACTGACCAGGACCTCACTATTTAGTCTCAGGCTGGCCTCAAACTTAAAGGAATACTCCTACCTCTGCCCCCCAAGTGCTGGGATTAAAGGTATGCGCCACCATGCTTAGCTTATTTCTTTTTTATACAACCTCACTTGAATTTCCAGAAGATGGGAAAATACAGAATATTTCATGTGTGGCTTCTGGCACCATCTTTTTTAAATTATATTTTATTTTTTTTAATTTTTATTTATTTTACAGAGAAAAAGAAACACTAAGATGAAGATGGGCATGAGAGGGCTGCCAGGTCCTGCAAACAACTCTAGTTGCATGTGCCAACTTGTGCATCATCTGGCTTACATGAGTTCTGGAGAATCAAACCTGGGTGCTTTGGCTTAACAGGCAAGTATCTTAACCACAAAGCCATCTCTCCAGCCCCTGGCACCATTCTTGAGATAGACCTTGTTGCCCTGTGATTCCTCCTTAGGCAGGTCTCTACTGTCACATTTTTCTCAGAATTCTGAACATGAACCAGGATGGCCTTTTCACCTCTGCTTCCACTGTTCAAGTACTTTTCTAGATCACAGTGTCAAAATCTTCCAAACACTTTCTATAAACAAGTTCTACAGCTTACTGAAAACCATATAGCTTATCAAAGCAGCAACCCCACATCTCAGTACCAATTATGTACATATGCATTTTCATGGTTATGCTGTGTATAGAAAATTGACAATAAATATTAATATTTTCAATGACTATGGAAATCCAGTTGCTGATATAAGAATAGGAATTTATAAGTCTATTTTATATTACATGCATTCAAAATGAAAGAAATTGTACTTGTATATAAGCCAGATGCACAAGGGGGCACATGTGTCTGGAGTTCATTAACAGTGGCTGGAAGCCCTAGTGTGCCCATTCTCTCTCTCCCTCTGTCTGTCTCTTTCTCTTTCTCTCTCTCTTTCAAATAAATTAAAAGAAAGTTTTTAAAAAATATAGTTGCAATGCCATATAAAAGCAAAACACAATCAGTAAAAAGAAGGGTAGTAAAAGCTTATGTGCTATTCAATGTGTGTTTGCGTGTGTATAATCTTAAATTCTGAATCTTCTCAATGCATATGTGTGTGTGTGTGTGTGTGTGTGTGTGTGTGTATTTGTACAATTTGAGAAATTACAACACACTTGAGAGAAGGTTCTGTAAACAAATCTTGCGTTTTGTGATGAATGTAGGACCTTCTTGAAGGCTAAAGACCTTCTTAGCCCTTCCATGACAAAGGGCTTATGAATCAATAACAGGTCAAAAAAGGTGAAGGCCAATGTCTCTGAATCTCTGTATCTGAAAATCACTCTTAAGTTAAATTCTGACCCAGTCGTGCTTCGGTCTTATTTCACAACATCCATATATAAATTAGAAAAGAAATAGATCACACATACACACACACACACACGCACTTACATGCTTATATCACATACCTCTCTGCATATACTATCTCTCTCTCTCTCTCTCTCTCTCTCTCTCTCTCTCTCTCTATATATATATATATATATATATATATATATAGATAGATAGATAGATATATATATATATATATATATATATATATATTCAACACACTTTTTAAAAATGTATTTATTTATTTATTTATTTGATAGTAACAGACAGAGGAAGAGGCAGATAGAGATAGAGAATGGGCTTGCCAGGGACTCCAGCCACTGCAAATGGACTCCAGATGTGTAAGCCCAGTTGAGCATCTGGCGAACGTGGGTGCTGGGGAGTAGAACCTTGACCCGGGGTCCTTAGGCTTCATAGGCAAGTGCTTAACTGCTAAGCCATCTCTCCAACCCTCAACACACTTTTAAAAGTGATAATTATTGTGATTACTTTTTTCAGTGTGTTCAGAACTATTCCTTTACTTCTCCTGTGATAACATGAGATTGGCAATGATGTTCATTTCATTACCCTAAATAAACTCTTCACATGTGCTGGGGGTTAAGCAAGCATGTGTCACTAAGTGGTGTCTCTACAGTTGTTATGCAGACAGACACAGTCAATTAGGCTCAGTAAAAAAGCATGCAGGCAAATTCCTCAGGTTTTTTTTTTTTATATTTTTGGTTTTTATTTTTAATTTTAAAGCCCCAAGACAACAGACTAAATGGCAGTGCAGAAGACAAAGACATGATCTCTGGAAAGTACACTGTCACTAGCCTTTCTCTATTAATTTTCCATGAACAGTAGAGAAAACATTCTTCCTGTCAAAAGAAGATAAGACATTAACCTTCAAGAAAATGAACTGGAAGTACACAGACATGAAGGGACATTAGTACTGTAGTAATTACAATATTCAATAAGTTTTACTCATCTTTTTTTTTTTATAGATGGGCATTTGCCTGTTATATCTCTAAGATCTTTGGGGCTATTTAAAATGACAACAAATGTAGAAGAATCCAAGTAAGAATATAGTTAAATGACAGAAATATTTGATTGCTATGAGAGGATGTAAAAATATACAAATGAGTATAGAAGGAAATGGATATATGCAGAGGTCCATTGTTTTGTGAGAATATTCTCTGTTTATTCTGACACAATAAGTGTTTATTAACTGATGCTTGCAGCTAATAAAATAGTTTCCTACTGATATTACTTGAGTTGTATTTTAGTGCTCTTCTGTAGACTGTTCATGTCAAAACCAGAAGTGTTCCAATAACATATTAAATGTCAATTAAAAATAAACAACAAAGTCATGAAAATTAGCTACAAAAGACATGTCTCCCATTTCGCACTAACCAATACGACCTTGAGCTCCCCTCAGGTTTACTACACTTTTGACAGCTGGCTTATTACTTTAGGCCTCAGCTTTTAGATCATTGCACTTTATTTTCTTAGATGATTTACTTTATTAAGCTTGAGATTGCCATTTATTTTTTAATGTTTTATTTATTTATTTGAGAGCGACAGACACAGAGAGAAAGACAGATAGAGGGAGAGAGAGAGGCTTCCAGCCTCTGCAAACGAACTCCAGATGCGTGTGCCCCCTTGTGCATCTGGCTAACGTGGGACCTGGGGAACCGAGCCTCGAACCGGGGTCCTTAGGCTTCACAGGCAAGCGCTTAACTGCTAAGCCATCTCTCCAGCCCGAGATTGCCATTTTTGTTGGGGGGGAGGTGGTATTGAAAGTATGGTTTCACTGTAGCCAAGGCTGACAAGGAATTCACTCTGTAGTCTCTCAAGCTAACTCTGAACTCATAGCAATCCTCCTAACTTTGCCTCTTGGGTGGTGGGACTAAAGTTATGTACCACCATGGCCTGTGAGATTACAGTATTTTTTGTCTGCCTCATTGCTATGTAAATCTTCTCTCATCTTATTTTTTTTACATTTTGTGTATTTTTATTTATTTATTTGAGAGTGACAGAGAGAGAAAGAGGCAGATAGAGAGAGAGAGAATGGGTGCGCCAGGGTCTCCAGCCACTGCAAACAAACTCCAGACGCGTGCACCCCCTTGTGCATCTGGCTAACGTGGGTCCTGGGGCAATGAGCCTTGAACCGGGGTCCTTAGGCTTCACAGGCAAGCGCTTATCCGCTAAGCCATCTCTCCAGCCCTTCTCTCATCTTATTACCTAGGACAAGTTTCTCAAAGACCATGATACATCCCTTTAAAGTGCAATAATCAAAGAAACATTATCCCTTTTTCAGTCACTATGGAAAATTAGGAGCCTACCAGAATCAAGTATTAGGACACACAGATGATATAATCACATTGACCAGCTTTTTCTTCTGATGCTCTTTGGTACTGATGTCTCCAGATTTTCTTGCAGCTGTGACATCTCACAAGAAGCAACTTGATGCAGGGGCATTTTATTTTAACTTAGACTTTTAGAGCATACAGTCAATCACATGGTGGCAGGGGCATGAGCAAGATGTTCACTCTGGACTCCCAGTACATTTAGGAAAGTGAGGAATACTGGTAATCAGTTAACTTTCTGCTTTTTACTCAGTGTGGGACCCGATCTCATTAAATGGTACTCCGACAAGGGGTGTCCTTCCAAGTCAATTAAACTAATCTAGATATGACCTCACAGATATGCTCAGAGATTTTCTTCCTGTCAACCTGACAGGCAATATTAATCATATTCACTGCAGCCCTAAGAAGAACAGTTGTATTCACAACTCACATATATTTCAAGATTATAATATTGGCTGAATATTTTCTTGCTTTCTTCACTCTTTTGAATGCATTTTCTTCAATAATAGCAAATTCTTCTATTTTCCTTTTCTCATGCATGCTTCATTGTCTCCTCTCTCAAGTTGTTTTGATATCTTAAATATCCTTCCAAAGCTATACCAAATGCACTGCACATGAGCACAGTTCACTGGATTTGGAAGTGTACATAGGATTAGGAAGGAGACTGTTTATTTGTTTTTGTGGTGTTTACTGCCACAAAACGTAAAGCAAGGCTGTAATCTTGTCCAAACTGAATTAACCATTCTCTTGTCTGTTACAATACTTTATATTGTTAATCTGCAATTTAAGGAGTGGAGAAAGACCTCCTGACTTGCCTAGTGGTTACCCAGGCATTCCTCTGGCTTCCAATCTTCACATATTCATTTTGAAAGGGGAAAGAAATGAATTAGAGAGCTGTGAATTTTGTCTTACTGAAACATTCAGTTACTTAAAAGACCAAGAAGACTATCATCTTCTGTATCACGAGGAAACCTCCCTTCAAATGACTTTGTAATGTAACTTAATATAGAACTTTGCTGAGTAGGGAATAGAAACATTGATGTCTAACAAAATTGTTGAAGAACTTGACATAAGGTGTCTGGAACTACAAGTAAATTCATTTATGAGCAAGTTTATTGTGACTCTCATCAGGAATCAAATGTTCTGTTTTTCTGTGTAAAAGTTATGTATATGTATAGATGTATATCTGAATACAAAAAAATAACATAGTGGGGAATAAAGGCAGGAGCTAACAAGAGGTTATTTATTGTTTTCTGTTTAACTATGAGGAGGGTCGAAACAAAGGATTAAGTGGAAATCAAATAATATTATGACAAGAAAGCTGAAAATTAGAGGCTCAAATCTAATATTAAAATCACGTTTTAAAAATCCGCTATACTCAACACATTTTTTTTTCATGTTTGTGGTGTTTTGCATGTGAAATGTCACCCATAAACTTCTGTGTTCTTGATCAAGCCTCCCACTTAATCCCCAGCTGGTAGAAGTTTGAGAGTGAAGCCTTGCTGTAGGAGGTTTGTCTTCTGAGTCAGGCCTTGAGGTGTTGGTCCAAAGCCTTCCTTGCCAGAGACATCTCTTGCTGTCCCAACCCAGAACTAGGAAATATGTGGTGTCCATATTGTCTCTGCTATGTTTTCCCTTTCATGATGAAGCTCCTAGAAACAGTAAGCCTAACATAAAACATTAAACATCACCTTTCATAAAGTGCTTCTGGTCTGGTGTTTAGTTCCTACAACAAGAAGGTAACTGCAACAATATTACTTAGTGGAAGAATAGTGTGAAGGCTAATTTCTGTTGTCAATTTGACCAGATTAGGAATCAAGTTAAAAGACATGACTTTTAGGTGGCTCTGTTAGGATGCTTCCAGGAAGAATTAGAAGAAGTAGAAGCTCTTCCCTCAGAGTACTGGAAGGCTGGTGGTGGACTATACATAGAGAAGATTGATAAGAATATCCACTTTTCCAGGCTTTCCCTTACTCTTCCCTATGTGTGCACAAATCCTGTTTCTCATGTGCTTCTCAGATATTTGAACCCATTTTATCAGTCATCCAAAGCAGATGGAAAACACATATAAATGTTTGTGAACCTCTTTATTCTGTCTTTATTACTCTCATCATTACTGTGCTTGAAAATTATACTTAATTCAGTCTCTGACATTTATTCAACGGTTTGTAAAATCAGCAAGAACCCTGTTTTTTTTTCAGGATCTTGATCCATCACCCAGAACATGCTTCAGAATTGAAAGCTGTAGTAGTAATAGTGCACATTAAATTTCTTTTCTCTTTGTTCATAATTCATAATTTGTTTTCTAACTATTCAGAGAATGGACAGACACATTTTCCATATATTTGGCTACAGTTTCTAATTCTAGAATTGCATTTTCAACTCTTTTCTTTCTTATTGCAGAAAATGTTCAATGAGGACATCAAAATATAAATATAAAGAAGGTTGAATATATAATCTTCAAGAATATGGTCTCGATTACTCCACTTCAGAATTTTTCATATAAGTGCTTTTTATTTCAAGTTTTAACTTTTAAACAGTTGTATGGAAAAGGACATAAGAAAGAGTAGTTCTTAATGTCCCCTTTTCTGTGCTTGAAATAGACAAAGACTCTGTTATCTTTTGATCTCTACTGCCTGTGAACAGGAACAGAGGTGTTAAAATTTTATGGGATATTGATGTTCACATTTAAATATTGTATCATGTAAGTATTGTAACACTACATTTTTCCCATGGAAGAAGCATTTGTCCATGCTTTCATTAACTCACTAGAGAAGTCCAGGATGTATTAAATGAAAATGGAGCATAATATGCTCCTGAATTCTGAAAATTTTAATTTGACATGCCACGTCTAACACATCGCTGTGGTAAACACTTGGCAGAATTGGATAATAAAGGAATAAAAGCAACCGTAATATTAATTCAAAACAACTTTGCAAAAAAAAATTGAGAATCACTCTATAATGCCTTTGATGGCAAACCAAAGACTCCGGGTAAAAATTAAAGGCTAGTTGTTCTTCCTAAGAGGGTTTCATATATGTTGTTCATGACTATTTCACTGAGGTGAGATATTTTTCTTTGAATTTCTGTGCAACAACCCCAGACCAGGAGTGCATCCACATTAACAACATTGTTTTTAACTAGCTTATTTTTCTTAGTAATTTCTTCATTTCAGAGCTGCATTCAGCATTAAACAAATAAATTTTAAGTCTCCAGAGCCTTCATTTAATGGGAACACTTTTCAGGGGGTCATGCACTGGTGATTGATTACTCATGAACCAAAGATTATGAAAACCCACTCCCTATAACTTAACTTAAAACTGTAAGAGATCCAGTCAGTATAAAATAAGCCATAACTGGAATTGGGAACCAAATCAGAATCATATGGAGACAAAGTTTATGTTCTCCCGTATCAAGCTCTTACAAGTCTTTGGCTAAAAGAGAGGTTATATACATCAAATTATCCCTAAGTTGATTATGCTTATTCTATATAAACCATGCTGAATTTACTCTCCATTGGATCATCTGTTGTTCTTTTTCAGGTGGTAGCACGAGCCAAGGTGATAAATGACCTCTCATACTTCAGCCACACCATAACTGAAACCACAGAAAAATTGAGGAGATGAGCATGAATGCTATTTCCATGCTGAACCTGATAATCAGCACCAGGGTGAAGCTAACAGACCCTTAGAATATTCAACACTTACCAAATCAGATATCTAGAGGCTCCTAAGACTTCATCACAGAAGTAGACTTGTAACTCACCCACTACGGCTGGGAAATTTTGCAGACGAGAGGGTGGAAAAAACTTTAGCAGCCACAGGTAGAGATATCAGAAACAGAGCTATTGCCTCCCCATCCCAACATAACTGACTGCTTCTCCCACATTGCATAAACAAGAAACCCACTGAGAAGCATCCCCAGTGGAATGTGGGGTAGGGCCAAGGGAAAAGAGTGTACCAATACATGATGTAACAATAAGGAATATGTTGTTAATAATAGTAAAAAGAAAAAAAATCAACTGACCTCTTGAAACTAGCATGTAATAAATTCCAACAGAACTTGCAATATTAAACAGCAATTCTGAAATGTAACATATGTTACCAATCAGTTTCTATGCCAAACCAACAAATAAATAAATAAAAGGCTGGGCTGGAGAGATGGCTTAGCACTTAAGGCACTTGGCTCCACAGCCTAAGGATTTGTATTTGACTCGCCAGATCTCACATAAGCCCAACACACAGTGACACAAAAAAGCAAAGTCGCACACGTACACAAGGGAACACAGGGGTCTGGACTTTGATTGCAGTGACTAGAGGCTCTTGCGTGCCAATTCTTTCTTGCTCTCACTCTCACTCTCTCCCATGAAATAAATAAATAAAAAGCTAATAACATGAACAATCCTGCCACAAGAAAAATAAATTTTATTTGTGCTTTTTACAGTGTAGATATTACATTTGAACAATAAAGTCTCTTAATGAATGTCAGCCACAAATATTATAAATTACTTTCTTTAAGTCATTGTTTCCACTAGAACATCCTGTTTGCCTTTAGGCATTTATAATAATGGAAAATAATTAATCAGTCTATTCTACTACATACTTTAGGCCATGATACATTATTATGGGCTATATACTTCTAGGTAACCAAATTTCTAATGACCTATTTAGACATAATAATTTTTTACGTAGCAGAACACCTTGAGACAACTTGTTTTGAACAAGGTTATCAGTTTTGTTGAATTGAGGCAGTACCAACTCTATCTATTCTAATATAAAATTTGTTTAACTGTTACATAGCTAAAAAGTGGGAAAATATTTGAGGGAGTATAATTCAATAAGAGATGCTGGTGATAAGAGTCATTTCATTTGTAACCTGGAGGTAAATGAGCCTCACTGAAGGGACAAAACATAAAATAATATTTCTAGAAGTGGTACATATGAATATCTAATGCATTAAGTTCAATACCATTAACGGAAGTTGAGTTTTGTTATTTTCTCATAAATTGTCACAATCATCATCATTTTAAAGCTACCTATGGTAATGTATTGAAGAGGACAAAGAAAATTTTTTTCATAGTTTATTAATAATTTACATACATGCACATTATAAATTGATTATAATTCCCTCTAACTAGCATTTTTGTACCACAATTTTCACCTGCTTCCACTGAACCCATTTTCTTTGTTAACTAGTTGCCCATCTATATACATGTATGAATGTTTTCCTCCCTTCATTGTCTATGCAAAATGCCCAATCTTATGTAGATTTGGTTCAGGTAACATTGTCAGAGGTGTGGTTATGTATGCAAGTGATATTTTTGCCAGGAGATGGCATTTCAAGTCTCTCCTCCCCATCCTTTGGCTTTTATAATTTTTCTGCCAACTGTCTACTTCTACTTTTCCACAGCCTTGATGGCATGATAGAAATTTGACACTCAGCAGCCACTTGTTCTCAGCACATTTGGGAGTTTTGAGAACCCTCCCCGCCCCCCCCCCCCCACTCTCAGTAGTCTCCATCATGTATAAAAAGAAGCATTTCAGACAAAATGAGAGAGTAGCACCAATCTTTGACTATAAACGTCAATATTTAGAGGTGAGTTTGAAGGACCCAACATAGCCATATACCCAAACAACCACAGAGGCTTCTTTCTTATGGCCTAAGACCTTCCTGGACATAGGCTTTTGACTAATATGCATGCATATATGCATTTTCCTTCCCTTCATCATTTTAAATTTCCTCTGGTATAATCACAGAAAAATCAGTTTAGTCTATAACAGATACGTCACCTTTGCTTCTTCCATGGCATTTTTTTTTTTTTTTTTTTTTGGTAGCACATGGGGTACCTCTATTGGTTAGGTATCCATGATGTTGAATTTTATCCCAGAAAGCTTGCATAACACTTATTTCTTTGTTTTCTTAATTAGAGTATAATTAGAAAGTTTGTTAGGAAGTGCCTTTCATAGGTATATAATGGTGAAACAATATTTTGACCCGGAGCCATGGAGTGAGATAAATTATAAAGTTAAGGAACTAAAATACAGCATTTACATTAAAAACTTATCAATGAGAAAATGGCAATTATTTCTCTCTGTACGCTGAAATCCATGGAGTCAAATATCGGATGCACCTGAAGTTAGTAAATGACTTGTGAAACCTACAAATATTTAAAGAACTTAAATGCTCTGTCAAAGTAGTTCATTCCTTAAACTGTAGCACTTGGGAAGTTGAGGAAGAAGGATCACCATTTATTTGAACCCAACATAGAATATGTAGAAAGTTCTAGTCTAGCAACGGATACAGAATAAAATCCTGTTTCAAAATAAAACCAAAAAGTAATAGAAGAAGGAAAAAGAATACAAATAGGAGAAGAATGAGCAGGAGGAGAAGGAAGAGGAAAAGAAAGAATGAGATCCCTATTTTTGTTATTAGAAGGTGAGGGATAAGCTATTTATGTGTCAGTTAATTCAATTACTAACTACCTGACAAAAAAGATGTGTATTTATAACACATAAGGGTTTAGTTACATGAAGTTCAAAGGATGAGGTTTAAAAGATATAGTTGTTATTTAATATTTTTATTCATGAATGTGACTCCTTTATATCTGAAAACTGAAATTTTGATCTGAAAAATTCTCAGTTTTTATAATAAAAATGTATAACTGGGTTGGACATATTGCTCAGTGGTAAAGATGCTTGCCTGCAAAGCCTGCTGACCCCAGCTCAATTCCCTAGTACCCACATAAAGCCAAATGCATGCATTTGGAGTTTGTTTGCAGCAGCTGGATGACCTAGCCCACCCATTCTCTCCTCTCCTCTCTTCTGCTCTCCTTTCCTCTCCTTTCTCTCTGCAAATAAGTAAATTAAAATATTTCATAAAATGTGCATCTGAAAATTTAAAAGCAACTTTATATCACAATTCTGGATACTTGGATATATGACATTTCATAGCATTTCAAAAGATCTTTCCAATAGATTTAAACCATAAAGATAAAAAAATAGGATAAGTTTTAGGTAGTTAAGGCTATAATAAATTATTATTACTAATGTACATTCGAGCATTAAGTAACATACACTTTTTCAACTTTTTCAAAGATGTCCAAAATAAGTGAGAACATAGAAATAAAACCTATTAGGAATGATTTGACAATATGTTTACTTCAAGATTGATCATAGTGTGGAACAGGTCAAAATATACATATTTTGAAGAAGTTTTAAAATGAAAAGGTTTAATAACTGACAACTATGGTTGTGTCCCTTTGTTCCTTGGGAGGAATGATCTCTCCTTCTTACTAAATCACACTGTAATATGTGACAAGGTATATGATGTGTTAGTAGCCTCATGCTGACTGAGCAGCTATACAAAATGAATTAAAACTCAATTTTGTAAACATCTACAACTTCACATTTGAGTTTTTAATGAAACCAGAGATTTTGTATGCCTTACATAATACATAAAATATTATAATTATTTTAATGTAATATTTATATATTTTGCATGATAAATTATGTTTTCTTTATATGTATTATATAGCTTTTATTGGGTAGAGGTTTTTTTTTTTTTAATTTGTTTGATAGCAACAGACAAAGGGGCATGTAGAGAGAATGGGCATGCCAGGGCCTCTAGCCACTGAAAACGAACTCCAGACACATGCACCCCCTTGTGCATCTGGCTAACGTGGGTCCTAGGGAAATGAGCCTCAAACCTCGTCCTTAGACTTCACAGGCAACCGCTTAACCACTAAGCTGTCTCTCCAGCCCCTGGGTAGAGTTTTTTTTTTTTTTTTTTTTTTTAACAGTATATAAGTCTATTATAGAACAACCTGAAAAATATAATATAATATATATTATATAATATATAATATAATACGTATATTATATAATATATAATGTAACCTAAAATATAATATAAAATATAAGCATTTAATAAGTTGTGATTACTTAATGAGAGCTAGATAAAATTCAGTATTTTAATATTTTTATCAAAGTGAAACAAAGGATAATAGTAGAAATTCTGTATACTAAAATGTGGAGTTCTTTAAAATTTGTGATAGTTATGAGTAAGTGAGTTCTAATCTCCAACTTAACCTTCCATAAGTATTTCTTGATAACAAGCCTAATTCTTCTAAAAATTCTTTTAAATTAAAAATTCTTAATTTTTTTTTTATATAATGCCCATGGATTAGGGTCTCAGCAGAAGTCAGAATTTTCAGAGGTTTCACATATGGGTGGCATAACTGTTCAGTTTCCCATCTACTGGTATGAACTCCACTTTTGTTTCTTATCTCAGGCTGTTGGTCATGTGCTGCTGCTCTGAGTACAGGCATTAATGCTGTATGACTTCTGCATGCTACATCATCCTTTGTGTACATACCCTCAAGCTCGAGAGCTATTCCTAAGATTCCCTTGCTGCTTGCTACAAGCCTATGTTTACAATGGATTTCAAAAAACAAACATCATGCACACATTCAAGGCCTTTATCAGTATTCCTGTTCTTTATGTCCATCCCTCTGGCTACTGACCTATAGGTAACTATATCTGTCCTCTTTTTTGCATAAGTGCTTTCAACTGTAGATGAATTATATATCAGCCAAATCAGTTTCTCATTCATCCAGTCGTCTGCAATTATATTTTCTCTTTAGAGATCTGAACTAGAGCCCTGGCAGTGAGCCAATGCTGAGGGTGACTAGTCTTATTTAACTCCAAGATGGCACAGAAAGTTTATATCTATAGTTAGTTTCATGATTACTTAACACTTTATTCTAAAAGACTTGTTATTACCATCATGTGTTACATATCCTTACTTAACTCAGAATAATTAGAAAGTTGACACAAAAGTAAGGGCAAAAAGTGAGTCCCTAAAGTTGCACACGAATCACATAGACCATGCACCACACACCCACATCCCATTCCACCTTTTGGATAGATGGACTAATACTCTTAAGAAGTGCAGAGATGGTCATTGTGGCTGGGGGAAAAAAATAGACAGAAAGAACATAGGAATGTTATCAAAAACCACTAGGAAATTTCAAGTAATAGGAAATGAAAGAATTCAGAAGTTCAAGACAAATAACATTGACTATTGAGATATAAAGATAAGCACCAGGACTAAGAGTTTATAGGGAGACAATGGTGATATTGATGAATATCAGGGCTCTGTCAGTCTCCAGTGAAGCTCCAAGATCTTTTGCCCAGGGGTAAGGAATTAGACCGAGAAAAGTAGAAAATACAAAGCAAAGCAAGAGGACATTTAAAGACAAGATACACTTCCATGGAAGGAATTAGGACAGAACAGCGAAAAAGTTCAATATATCAAATGGCTCAGAGAAAGAGAGTTGAATTGTTCATGTCACGCATGTGGGTGTTTAGGGGGCACTGGTATAGTACAGGTTTTCTTGTGCTTGCTCTCTCCCATGACATGTGGTTCTACATATAACTTCATCCATCATTACTCTCATTAGCATTT
The DNA here is from genome assembly GCF_020740685.1 of Jaculus jaculus. Lineage (NCBI taxonomy): Eukaryota > Metazoa > Chordata > Mammalia > Rodentia > Dipodidae > Jaculus > Jaculus jaculus. Next base: position 48,313,843 of record NC_059104.1, read on the forward strand.
TGAATCTTCACACTGGGGTGTGTACTTAGATATTATCATCAACCACAGATTCCTATCAGATATTCTGGAATGCCTCTGCTCCTATATCAGGGTCAGGATTTTGTTCCTGACCTAAATATTTCTAGACTTTCTGTTTGCCAACTGGCTTATCTCACATGGTAACACTGAAGTCCTTCCAGGTCTTCCAGGCCTGGCTCTACATCCTATGTTCTTGTTTCAATGAGAGGTCAAATCAAGAAGATGATCACAATCTCAAAGAAAGCCTGTACTACACAATGAATACCAAGCCAGCCTGGGATACAGAACTATATTTGGACATAGCAGTGGAATGTGAACAGGTTTTGACTGTATATGGAAATTAGAGCAGACAACTTTTGTGATTCATGTCATATGAAAGTATATGGGAACAGGGCAACATAAACATCTTGGCTAATAGAATAATCATGGACTTACCTCCAATTTCTATAATTTTAGCTAAACTTTAACTTCCATAGACATAGAACCTACTCTTGTTTATGTCCTAAACAATTGCTATTCCCTACACCATTTAAGAATATATATTTTCACTTACCCATCTACCACCCATTTAAGCATTCTGTGTTCTACAAGAGAAGAAAAATAGTTTTTTTATTAGTTAGGTATATCATGTGTATACAGCCATGATGGTGCCATTGTTAATGTTTACCCTATTGTCCCCACCATGGGGATTCTGGACCTTGCATTGTGGTAGTGGCCATTAGTTATGAGGGATAGGCAATGTCTCTGTGCATAATGACTTAGCTTATGGTTCTAATAATCTTTCTGCCCCTCTTCTGCAAATTTCCCTGAGCCATGTTTGGTTCAATTTAGGTCTATGTCAATGGTGGGGTCTTGGGAATCTCTGTGTCTCTGGATATCTGATTTGGTAGGCGTTGAGTGTTCTCTGTGTCTATCTGCTTCACCCTTAAGCTGATGCCAGGTTTGCCACACCAACTCCAGTGGAGTCTGCGTGACTTGTTCACCAGGCCAAGGCAAAAGCTTCAAAGAAGAAAGCCTCCTGGAAGGACGTGCATTCTCCAGGCTTGTAGTGCCTTTTGCTGCTCTCTAATAGCTGTTCTCTTCATTACTACTGTTCTGCTCCTGATACATGACAGCAGCATGATGTTCTTTCACAAGTTAGTAAAAATTAGAGATGGAACAAGCTTCCATAAAATTGAGTCACCTGATGGTGTGATGCTTCCTGCAAAGACCCCACTATTGTTTCAAGCCATAGTCAGAATTCTGAGGACCAGAACCAATTGATGAACCATTACTTTATATACGAGTGTATAGAAATGGGGATACACTAACAAACAATGGTGGGAAGCATGTTTCTTGGTATTCTTTAACTCTTGTAGACAGACTTGCTAGGTCAAAGATACCTTGGTGCTTGCTTACAAAAGCACAAAGAGAAAACATTAGAAAACAACTGGGATCCAATTATGAGAAGGCAGGCTTTAATACACTTACATTTTTATGGAATGGTTCAAGGAAGAAAATATACTAGAGTTATGAAGTTGCCCTGTAGGAACTTTTGTTAAAAATATTTGATGCTTAAAGCAGGTTAAAAACCAAACATCATTTGTAATCACTAACTGTCTAATACTGATTTTGGTGAGATATTAACTATTAAATTTGTGATTGTAATCTTTACTCAATGTATTTGTGCCTCTCTTGGAACGGGCTTTTCATAAAAAATTGTACTGCTTAAATAAACAAAGACTAAGCATATACAGCCACAATTGTATATAACCTGATGATCTACTTCAGTAAAATACACTCAGATACATTCACCTTGTGTGTGTGTCTGTCACTTCACCGACTCCTTGTCCACCTCCCAAGGTCCTGTTCTCCCTCGGACTGGTGGTCCCGGCTTTGCCAGTCTACAGCACAGGTTCACAAAGAAAGAAGCTCTTGCTCATTTCCCCCCTAAATCTATGGCTTCAGATGATGCCTTGGTAAGGAGTGATGGGCTGATTACCTCCTCAGGTTTTGCATTCATCTGAAAAATAGAAGCAATTCTGTAATGAAGAGTGAGGTCAGTGCAAGATACATAGATACCCATTATTACAAATCAAGAGCAGTTGGTTAACCACCATGGCTGTGTGCCACTATTGCACTTATGTGAGCATCAGGTCAGGTTTATTGCTGCTGTGCAGCTTATGCCACGAGTTGCTTAGGCAGATGTTTTCATTTTCCCTCAGTTGCTCATGTAATACCTTCTGGCACTAGAGTAGACAACTATCTGGGAATTGACTCTCTCCCATGTTCCACCACAACAGCATATGATGTCTTAAGCAGTAGGGTCTTACTTTGGTGGGTCATCAAATACAATGACAGAATTCTATCTTCTTTTGGGAAATCTTGTAGGTCTCTCTGATCAACAGCTCATTGTGGATGGTACCCACTTGGTGGTACTGGGAGTTACAGGTCAGTGTCAATGGAAAAGAAGAAGAAAAATATAGGTAATATAAAAGAGAGAAAGAGAAGAGAAAGAAGAGGGTTCAAAAGAGAGAAAAACAGAAAGAGATTGAGGATAGTCTTTGTCATACCCTCTCCAGGCCCCTGTAATTCAGGTGTTCTCTCTAAGCATCTGATGAAGGTTCAACTTTTTAGTATGTCTTTCAGGATGTAGGATTTTATGATACCATTTCCATTTGTGTACAGTTTTTTGTTTCCACCCCACCATTTTTATCCTCCCCTCCCGCCATACCATACCTGTTGTACAGTCCTTGAGATGTTTATTAGGTATGTTGGCATCTTGGGCAAATTCAGGTTAGGAGTCACAGATGAATGAGACCATGTGACAATTATCTTTCTGTGATTTGGTGAGTTTGATGAAAATTATCTGTTCCCAGTTTGACCATTTTTTCTTCAAATTTCATTGTATCATTTTACCTAAGTTCTTATGTTGAGGTCTTTGATCCAGTTGGACTTGATTTTTGTGCATGGCAAAATGTGGGGATTGAGTTTAATTTTCCTGCATATGGCTATCCAGTTTTGCCAATACCATTTGCTGAATATGCTGTCTTTTTTTCCAGTCTACATTGTTAGGACCTTTGTCAAATATCAAGTTGCTGTAGTTACTTGACCCACAGTCTGAGTCCTCAGTTCTGTTCCATTGGTCTATAATTGTGTTTTTATGCCAGTACCATGTTTTTTTTTATTATTTTATTACCATGGATTTGTAGCATAGCTTTAGATCAGTTATGTTGATGCGTCCAGAGGTGTCTCTTTAGTTGAGGATATCTGAGGATATGCTTGGATAGCTGAGGCCTTCTGTCTTTCCATATGAATTTTGAGATCATTTTTTCTATCTCTGTGAAGAAAGTTGTTGTGATTTTTACTGGCATTGTATTAAATGTGTGTGTGTGTGTGTGTGTGTGTGTGTGTGTGTGTGTGTATTATCTCCATCTTTGGTAAGATTGCCATTTTCACAATGTTAATTCCACCTATCCAGGAGCATGGGGAGTCTTACCATTTCATCAAGTCCTCCTCAATTTCTTTCTTGAGTGATTTTGTTTTCATTGTACAGGTCTTTCAACTCCTTGACTAATGGTATTCCAAGGTATTTTATTTATTTATTTATTTGATGTTATTGAAAATGGGACAATGTCACTATTTCTTTCTCCATGCCTTTGTCTTTTGCATATAGAAAGGCTACTGATTTTTGTGAATTGATTTTGTATACTGCTACTTTACTGAAGGAGTTAATCATTTTTAAGAATGTTGAGATGGAGGTTCTCAGGACACTTATATATAGAATCATATCATCTGAAAATAGGGCTAATGTAACTTCTTCCTTTCCAATTTGTATCCCTTTATTTATTTCTCCTGTCTTGTTGCTTGAGCTAGTACTTCTAGTATGATGTTGAAGAGAGTGGACACCCTTGTCTTGTTCCTGATCTCAATGGAATTCCTTCAGTCTCTCTGTATTAAGTATTTAATGGGCTTTAGGACTTTATATATGGACTTTATTGTGTTTTTATCATGAAGTGATGTTATATTTTTTCAAAGGTATTATCTGCATTGCTTGAAATGATCATGTGGTTTTTGCATTTAAGCTATGTGTTGTATTACATTAATAGAATTTTGTATGTTGAACCACCCCTGGGCCCTGGGATGAAGCCTACTTGATTCAGGTGGATAATGCTTTTGATATGCTGTTGAATTTGGTTTGTAAGAATTTTATTCAGGACCTTTGCATGTATGTTCATTAGGAAAGTAGGCCTGTAGTTTTCTTTTCTTGTAGCATCACTGCCTTATTTTGGTGTTGGGTGCTACTAGCTTCATAGATGGAGTTGAAGAACTTTCCCTATTCTCTGATTGTGTGGCAGTTGGAGAAAAAATGGTTTCATTTTTGCATGAAGGTTTGCTATTACTCAGCCTAGAAGCCATAGGATCCTGGACTATTCTTTTTAGGAAAGTTTTTGATTGCCCTTTCAATCTCAGTGAATGTTATAGATTGGTTTAGGAGATTAATCTACTCTGAGTTTAACTTTGGTAGGTGGTATGTATCCAGGAATTCCTACATTTCCTCCATATTATCTAGTTTTGTAGAGTAGAGGTTTTTGAAATAAATCCTGATGATTCTCCCCATTTCATTTTTCTCTGTTGTGATCTCTCCTTTTCAATTTATATTTTTGTTAATTAGAGTTGTCTCTTCCCTTTTTACTTGATTAAATTGGCCAGGAATTTATTAATCTTGTTTATTTTTTCAAAGAACCAGCTCATTGTTTGATCAATTTTCTTAATTATTTTCTTAGTTTCCAATTCATTAATTTTTGCTGATTTTAATTACTTCTTTCCATCTGGGGCTTTTTAAAAAAGTTTTTGTTTTTTGTTTGTTTATTTATTTATTTATTTATTTATTTATTTATATATTTGAGAGTGACAGAGTGAAGGAGGCAGAGAGAGAGAGAGAAAGAGAGAATGGGCGCGCCAGAGCTTCCAGCCTCTGTAAACGAACTCCAGATGTGTGCACCCCCTTGTGCATCTGGCTAATGTGGGTCCTGGGGAATTGAGCCTTGAACCAGGATCTTTAGGCTTCACAGGCAAGCACTTAACCACTAAGCCATCTCTCCAGCCCCCACCTGGAGCTTTTGGGGTTGTATACTTCTTGTTTTTACAATGCCTTTAGGTGAATGTTAAGGTTCTTGGTTTGCGATCTATCTGTCTTTGTTATGAATGCATTGAGCACATGCATTTTCCCCTGAGGACTGCCTTCATTGTATCCAGTAATATTTTATACATTGTGTTTTCATTGTCATTCATTTCTATAAGTTTTGCAATTTCATCCACTGCCCATTTATTAAGAGCATGTTGTTCATTTTCCAGGAGTTGGTTGGGTTTCTGGCACTTCTTTTGTTGTTAATTTCTAACAATACAGCATTGTGATATGATATCATGCAGGAAATAATGTTGACCTTCCTAAATATATGGAGGTAGGCTTTATGACCCAGTATATGATCTGTTTTAGAGAATTTTCTGTGTGCTGCACAGAAGAATGTGTAATTTGTGGATTTGGGGTGAAGTGTTCTTTACATGTAAGTAGGTCTAACTGAGCTATAGTTTTGTTAAGCTCTCTTACTTCCCTGTTAATTTTCTGTTTGGATGATCTATCTATTGCTGCTAGTGGAGTGTTGAAGTCCCCAACTATGATGATGTTGTTGGTTATTTCTGTTTTATTTTCAAATAGGATTTGTTTTATGAATTGTGATTCACCTGTGTTTGTTGCATAAAGATTAATTATTGTGATATCTTCTAATGGGAGGGCGGGGAGGGAATCAAAAAGTGAGTTGGGTTTCTTGAAGACAGCAGATTGAAGGGTCTAATTTTCTGATCCACCCTGATAGCTTATGTTTCTTGATGGGTGAATTAAGCCCATTAATATTTAGGGTAATAACTGTGAGGTTTCATTTAATACCTTCTGCATTGTGGTGGTTTATGTGGTTTGGTGTTCTCTTGGAATTTGTAGTTTTTGTTCTTTCTCGAAATTTGGTTATTGTAGTCTGCTTCTCATAGGCACTTGAGGTTGGTTATTTGAATCTTCTCTGTGGAGCATTCCCTAAAATATTCTCTGTAGGTTTGGCTTTGTGTTCATATAGGTGTAAAGCTGAGTTGTATCATGCAAATTATAACTTTCACTATCTATTATGACAGACACTTTTGCTGGGTAGAGTAGTTTGGGTTGTAAGCCATAAGTTCTTAGAATTTGCAGTGTTCCAGTCAAGGCCCTTCTGGCTTGTAGGGTTTCCATTGAGATGTCTGAAGTAATTCTGATGGAGTTTCCTTTATATGTAACATGTTGTTTCTCCCTAGCAGCCTTTAGTATTTTCTGTTTTGATCAATGTTTAGAGACTTAACGATAATATGTCTTGGAGAATTTATCCTTTGTTCCAATCTGTTTGGTATTCTAGTAGCATCTTGTATCTTGCTGGGATTTTCTTTTGAGAATGTGGGAACATTTCCTTCAATAATTTTGTTGAAGAAGTTTTCCATGCCTTTGGTCTGTATTTATACCCCTTCTGTTATTCCTATGATCTGAGTGTTGGAATGATTAAGGGTATCCCACAATTCCCTCATGTTCTGTTCATAGAAATTTTTGAAATTATCAAATATTTTGAACTCACAAACTGTTTCTTCTATTTTAGCTTTCAGTTATAAGTTTCTATCCTCCACATGGCTGCTGTATTCTTGAAAGCTTTTACAGAGTTTTTGGCTTGTTCAATTTGGCTCATATTTTCTTCTCCTTTTTCTTGTATAGTTTCTATCCATCTGTTGAGTTCCCCTTTCATTTCATTTTCTGATTTTCTTAATGCTTCTTGGAGTTCATCCTTGCTTTGTTTTTTTTTTTTTTTTTTTTTGTCTTTGTTGAGCTTAGCCAGCTGGTTATTGAGGTTCTCTCTCTCTCTCTCTTTGTTTTCTCTCTCTCTCTCCTTCATATCATTTAACTGTCTTTCAAACCCTTCCTTGTTCTTTTATATTAGGTCTAATCTAGCAAGCACATCATTCATATAATTATTGGTCTATTGTTAAGTTTCTGCAAGTTGTGCTATTTGCTTCGCCAGGGTTGCATAGTTTGTTTCTTCATTTTGGGTTTCTGATCCTATTGTCTCTTCTATGTTTTGATTAGAGACATCCATTGTGGGATTAGGCAGTGTAGCTGGACGTGCTTGCATCTGATTTTTTGTGGTATTCCTTTCTTGATGTGGTCTGCCCATCACAATGGTTCTGAAAGCCTAGGGTGTAAGATGCTTGCCTGCTATCCTGGGGTTGGGTGGTGGTGGTGATTGGGATGGTGATAGCCTGTGTAGTTCAGAAAGGCTATGGCAAAGACACTAGCCTAGGTCCCTCTTCAGGGGTGGGAGGGGCAGTGGTGAGTGGGCCTGTGATTGTGTGCTCGGGGCTAATAAAGGCTAGGGCAGGATCAGTGACTGGGGTGGTGATTGTGTACACTTGGGGCTCAGAAATATTAGAGTGGGAACAGCAACTGAGATGGACATCACACTCATGGGGGTGAGAAATTCTAGGACGGTAATGGTGACTGGGTTGTCAATCGCATGCATGGGACTCAGAAAGGCTAGGGCAGGAACGGTGTCTTGGATGACATTCAAGCCTGTGGGGTTCTGTCTGATGGCAGGAAAGCCTAGGCTGGAAGTCCTTAGAGGGAACACCTGAATCAAAGGGCCCTGGAGAACGTATGGTGAAGACTAACCTTAATCATATCCTGTTACTCTCTTTCTCTCTTCTTTATTTCTCTTTTATATTACCTAACTTGTTCTTCCTTCTTTCCCTTGCCACTTGCCTGTAACTCCTAGTACCATAATGTTAACATTCACAATAAGTTGTTGACCAGAGTGACCTACAAGATTTCCCAAAAGAAAATAGATTTCTGTCAGAGTACTTGATGACCCACCAAAGATTATACAGCTGAAGACACCTTATGCTGTTGGTACAGAAAATGGAGAGACCAGGCTGTAATCTGGACCAGAGTTAGTCCCAAGAATAGTGCTTGTCTAGTGCCAGGAGAGATGGTACATGAACAACTAGGGAAAAATAACCAACATCTGTCCAAGCAACTCATGGCCTAAGCTACTCAGCAGTTAACAACCTGACATGATGCTCACCCAAGTGCAACTGTGGCACACAGCCATGGTGGGTAACCAGCTGCTCTTGAATTGGCTAATGTATCTGCTCAGTGAAACAGAACCCACAGCTGGAACTGGGAAACAAGTTAGAATCTATTTTTACTTAAATCACACTGTTATGGGTTAAGTCAACATAAATATCTTAAAATCTTGATTCCTTATATCTGAGAATAGGAGTTTTCCTTATTTATAGTGCTCGTGCAGCTAACTTCTTGTTACTGGGACAAAACATCCTCCTCACATGACCTTATAAGTGGCAAGAGTTTATTTAGGCTTACAGTTTATGACATAGCATGAGTGAGACAACAGGGAAAGGAAGTTACTTTCTGGGTTTGGAGCTTGGCTCATAAAACTGAAGGTCTCCACCAGTAATATATCACCCCCAGCAACACTCTACCTCTCAAATTTCAAGCACCTAAGGATTAAGTATGACTCTTAATTACAAACACACAAGGCTATGGGAGACATTTAACATTCAAACTACCAAAACTATCTTTGCAAATCTGATTAATTTGAAGATGTGGGTGTAAGTGCAGACTGTAATCCACAATGACCAATTTCCTTAAATGATAAGTGTTATGTAATGAGACTCATGCAGCTAATGACCAAGAGAAGCAAAGAATTCTTGGTGACAACAAAACTGGGAAAAAGCATGGATTTTTTTTTATTGTATATGTATGTTGTGTACGTGTGTATATATGCACATGGGTGCATGTCTGAATACACATGTACAAATGTGTTTGGGTGTGTAGAGGTCCATAGTCAACAAGAGGCATCTTCTTCAAGTGTTCTCTGTTTTTTCAGTCAGCATCACTTACTGAACCAGAAGGCATTGATTTGGCTCAACAATATATATAGTGAATCAATTGAGTTTTCCAGTTTCAGCCTCTCCAGTGCTGGGATTGTGGGCTCACCCACCGCACATAAAACTTTCATGTGGATACTGGAGATCATAACTCAGGCCCTCACATTTGTATATAAAGTACTTTACCAACTGAGCCATTATCACATCCCAGCCTTTTTTTTTTTTTTTTCCCTAATGTAGGTTCTTGCTCTATCCCAGGCTGACCTGGAATTCACTATGTAGTATCAGGCTGACCACAGCCCCACAGTGGCCCTCATGCCATCAGCATTTTGTATATGGGGATTAAAGGCATGCTCTACCACAAATAGAGTGACATTGAGGAAATAAAAGCATTTGAAGGGCACAGGAGAGATAAAGCTGGAGAAGGGTTAAAAAGAACAAGTAGGAATGAAAATACTATAATCAAAGCCATGGGTTTATATTTTAATCAAATTAGCTTAAAATTAAAAAAGAGAAATTCATTGAATTGCTGCGTACAAGCAGCTTCAAGAGAGAATATCTCTATCTATGTCGTGATTTCAAATGGTCCACTTCAAGAATGGTCAGAAAATTACATATTACTGTTGTGTGAAGCCATTCAGTGTATGGTTTGTTATGGTAAATACAGAAAGTCAACACAGTTATTGTATTTATTTGCCTACTATATCTAATCATTCAGGAGAGATCTTGGCATATTTATGTCTATGGGATTTTACTTTATATAATTGTGAAAAAATACTACAGGTGATCACATAAGATGATGTCTTAATATCCTTACTTTATTTGTTTTACTTGCATTAATCTTCTCATGGTGTTGTAACAAAACAATGCAGACTGAGTATTGTGTACAAGAGAACTTTTTGCTCAGATCTGGAAGCTGATAAGTCTATCAGGAAACCAGAAAGTTATATCTCAAATAATTTTAAATATCATGTCTCCTTAATCAAGTTTATGTGAAGAAACATATTAACTTTAAAACTTTTATGATAGATGATAAATATAAATTTTCAATCTTAATATAGAATTAATTCTGATCTGATACTGTTTTAACTTAAAGCTAATATTAAACATTACTTCTAATTTTTAATTTACTTATTGAAATTTTAAGATCAATGAGTAATAGAAATGAAAATTGCTACTTTTCATAATGTATTAGTTTTGAAAGAATTTTTTTAATTAAAGATTTCTAAACTTACCATTGATTTTTCTTCTTTTCCTATTTATAGAAGAAAATAGGCATGTTGATAAATTGTCAAGTTTTATAAAAAGAAAATAAAAATAAACAATCCAGAGAAGCTAGAGGAAAATAAGAAGGACAGGAAGAAACAAGACCAAGAAGCAATAAGCTTCACCATGTAAGGACATGTTTTTGAAAACACTTATCATTCTTCTGTAAGGGGAAAAATGCAAACAAGGAAGCTTCCAGTGAGTAATATGCTTCCTATTTGGGAAAACATCCAGGACTGAAGAAAGATCTAGTGCTATATCATAACACATCAATGAAAATTGGCTTCAGCAATCTTTGCATAACTAGAGCATCCTTCCATTAAAAAAAAAAAAAAAAAAAACCAAACAAACAGATATTCCCAATAGCTGGATTATTATTATCATAGTTCACAAGACAGGGATACAACACTGATCATTATATCTGCCTCATATCTAACATGAGATGAGTAACATTCATGATGTAATCACAAAAATCTCCTTATGGAAATTGTATGAAAATCTCTTGAATTTATCAATGGGACTTTATGTTTTTTTTCTTTTTAGCTTGTGTAGGAAAACCCTGTTTATTCTCGTATTTTAAATAGTTTACAAAGTAGTAGATTTGCATGTGACATTTTCATATTTTGTAAGTTTTTTTTTTATTTTTTACTCAGTGAATACAGTCAATTTGGTAGCATTGCTAGCCTCATCCATGTCCTACCTCCTCCCCCTGGGCTCTCCTTGTTGAGGTATATGGGTCATGCATTCTGGAGTTATGCCACAGTTATGGGGAGGCTAAATGTCTCTGAATATCATGATCCAACCTGTGGCTCTGATATTCTATCTGCCCCATCATCCACAAAATTTCCCTGAGCCATGTTGGTTCATTTTTGTCTGCTTCAGTGATGAAGTGTTGGGGGCTTCTGGGTCTCGGAATATCTAATTTGGTAGGAGTTGATTTTTCTCTGTGTTGATCTCCTTCACCCTTGTGCTGGTACCCAGTTCACAAAGAAAACAACACCCTTGCTTGTTTCGCCAATTGTTCTTAGTTTTAGCCAGGGCCATTTTGAGGTATGATGGGGTGGCTCTCTCTTCAGGATCTATGTCTATCTGGAAAAGAGAAGCAGATTCTCCAGGAGAGAGTAAAGTTAGCACCCAACAACTGAAATAAACCTTATTTTCTTTATAGAGAATTTAGTAGGTATAGGCCCTCTAGTAGCCCATGATTTGTGGTAGCTTGATAATGGAGAGTGAGCTTATGTTTGGATATGGTTCTGACTTGTTTCCCAGCTCCAGCTATGGGTCCCATACCACTGAGGGGATCAGTTAGCCAAATCAAGAGCAGTTGGTTCCCCACCACAGCTGTGTGCAACTACTGCACTTGTGTGAGCATCAGGACAGTTTATTTGATGCTATGTAGGTTATACCATGAGTTGCTTGGACAGATATTGGTCATTTTCCCACAGTCACCCATGTAGCACCTTCTGGCACTAGACACGCTGACTGTCTGGGGACTGACTCTCATTCAGCTTCCAGCCATGCCATTGCATTTTACATGGCAACCGCACAAGGTTTATTCAGCCTTAGGGTTTTACCACTAACTTTTGGTGGGTCATCAAGTACTATGACAGAAATCTGTCTTTCTTATAGGAAACCTTGTAGGTCTCGCTGATCAAAAACTCATTGTGGATGATAGGCACATGCTGGTAGTGGGAGTTACAGGTCAATGCTCACTAAGAAAAGAATGAAAAAGATAACTAATATAAAAGAGTTAGAGAGAAATAGAGAGGTGGGGGAGAGAGAGAGAGAGAAGCTGTAAAAGTTTAAGGTCAGTCTTCATCATACCCTCTCCAGTGTCTTGTGGTTCAGGTGTTCCCTCTAAGGGCCGGATGAAGGTTCAGCCAATTGGTCTTCCTTTTAGGATATAGAAATTTATGGTACCATTACTGTTTGGGTCTAGATTTGTGTTTTCCACCCCCTCCCTTGCCTTCTCCTTCCCTCCCTCCCCACCCATCCTATTGTCTAGTCCACGAGATGCTTGCTGGGTATGTAAGGCATCTTGGGTAGATTCAGGTTAGGTGCTGTAGATGAGTGAGACTATGTGGCAATTTTTTTTTCTGTGATTGAGTAAGTTCACTGAGAATGATCTGTTCTAGGTTCAACAATTTTTCCTCAAATTTCTTTGTGTCATATTTTATTACTGCTGTGTAGAATTACATTGTGTAGATATACCACATCTTAGTTATCCATTCTTCAAGTGATAACATCTGGGTTGATTCCAGCTCTTAGCTATTATGAATTGATCTGCTACAAACATGATTGAGCAAATTTCTCTGGCCAGTGGTTTAAAGGTATTAGGGTAGATGCTCAGTAATGGAATAACTGGGTCTTCTAGTATCTCTATCATCAGCTTTTTCAGGAGTCTCCACATTACTTTCCAAAGTGGTTGTACCATCTTACATCCCCACCAACAATGGATGAGTGTTCCTAATTCTCCACATCCTCACCAGCATTTATATTAATTTGATTATTTAATATTTGTTATCCTTACTGGGGTAAGGTGTATTCTCATAGTTGTCTTAATTTGTATTTCTATGATGATTAGGTATGATGAACATTTTCTTAAGTGTGTGTTTTCCATTTGTATTTCTTCTTCTTCTGTGAACTGCCTGTTGAGCTCTTTGTCACATTTTATGAGTGGGCTGACTTTTTATTGTTTAGGTTTTTGAGTTGTTCATAGATTTTTGAGATTAGGCTGCTGTCAGTTAGATAACCAGTAAATATTTTCTCCCATTCTGTGGGTAATATATTGGAATTGTTTATTGTATGCTTGTCTGTAAAGAAACTCTTCAGCTTCATGTGATCTCATTGGTACAGTGACTGTTCAAGAGCATGAGCTACTTCGTTTTGTGCAGGAAGTCTTTTTTTTCCATTCCCATATTATGGGAAGTTCTTCCTATATTTTCTTCCAGTAGTAGTCAAGTTTCTGGACTTATATTGAGGTATTTGATCCATTTGGACTTGAGTGTAGTGCATGGTGAAATGTGTGGATCAAGTTTCAATTTCCTGCATATGTTTATCCAGTTTGTCCAGCACCATTTGTAGAAGATGCTGTCTTTTTTCCAGTCTATATTGTCAGGGCCTTTGTCAAATATCAGGTAGCTATAGGTGCTTGACCCAAAATCCATGTGCTCAAGTTAATGCCATTGGCCTATACTCCTGTTTTTAAGCCAGTACCATGCTGTTTGTATTACTATGGCTTTGTATTACAGCATTAGATCAGGTATGGTGATGCCTCCAGAGGTATTTCTTTTTTGGAGTATATGCTTGGATATGTGAGGCCTCCTGCTTTCCATATGAAATTTGAGATCATTTTTTCTATCTCTGTGAAGAACACTGTTAGGATATTAATTGGAATTGCATTAAGTCTATATATTGCCTTTGGTAGGATTGCCATCTTCACAATGTTAATTCTGCCTATCCAGGAACATGGGAGTTCTTTCCATTTTCTCAAGTCCTCCTCAATTTCTTTTTTGAGTGCTTTTATGTTTTCACTATATAGATCTTTCACTTCCTTGGTTAACATTATTACAAGGTTTGTTATTTTTTTTTTTTTTTGGTTGCTATTACAAATGGGACCATGTCCCTTATTTCCTTCTCTGAATCTTTTTCATTTGCATATAGAAAGGCTACTGATTTTAGTGCATTGATTTTGTATGCTGCTACTTTGCTATAGGAGTTAATCACCTTCAGGAGTTTTGTAATGGAGTTTCTCGGGTCTATTACGTATACAATCATGTCATCAGAGAATAGAGCTAACTTAACTTCTTCCTTTCCAAATTGTATCCCTTTTATTTCTTTCTCCTGTCTTATTGCTTGAGCTAGGACTTCCATTACTATATTGAAGAACATAGTTGAGAGTCGACAACCCTCTCTTGTTCCTGATCTCAATGGGAATTCCTCCATTCTCTCCCCATTAAGTATTATTTGGGCCTTAGGAGCTTTGTATATTGTCTTTATTATATTAAAATATGAACCAACCATGACAAGTCTCTCCAATATTTTGATCATGAAGTGATGCTATATCTTGTCAAAGGCCTTTCCTGCATTACCTTACCATTAACCACACCTCCAATAAATCAGTCTCAATTTTCAATTATAAAAGGCATGTTTCTAAATTTTACAATAAAATAAAAGCAGGTTAATGATTCCTTTTACTTTTAGAAATTCAGTATTTTTTAATTAATTAATTTTTTTTTTTTACTGACAACTTCCATAATTGTAAACAACCTTCCATGGTAATTCCCTTCCTGCCCCCATTTTCCCCTTTGAAACTCTACTCTCAATTATATTCCCTCCACCTCTCAATCAGTCTCTCTTTTATTTTTTTAGTTATGTATACAGTAAATATATAGCCATGATGGTACTATCATTAGCCTTCTCACTGTCATTCCTCCCCTATATATTGTTTGTGTTGCATTGTGGGGGTGGCCTTCAGTTATGGGGGAGAGTCAATGTTTCTGTGCATAATGACCCAACTTATGGCTCTAACAATATTTTCAACACCTCTTCTGCAAATTTCCCTGAGCCATGTTGGGTTCATTTTAGGTCTACTTCAGTGAGGTTAGGTCTTGAGAGTCTTTGTGTCTCTGGTTATCTGATTTGGTAGGAGTTGAATGTTCTCTGTGTCTTTCTCCTTCACCTTTGTGCTGGTACCAGGTTCACTGAGACAGCATCTCTTACTAATTACCTCACTAACTCTATAGCTTCAGTTGGTGCCCATGTGGAATGTGATGGGCTGATACTCTCCTTGGGTTCTATGTCCATCTGAAAAAAAGAAGTGAATTCTCAGATGGAGAGTGAGCTCAGTGCAAGATACATGGATACCCATTCTTATTTTAGAGAGAATTTGATAGGTGTAAGCCCTTTTTTTGCCCACTATTAGTGGGAACTTATTATTGGAGGGCAGGCTCATTTTTGGATATGGTTCTGACTTATTTCCCCATTTTAGGTATGGGTTCTGTTCCACTGAGCTGAACCATTAGCCAAATTAAGAGCAGCTGGTAACCCACCATAGCTGTGTGCCACTATTTCACTTGTGTGAGCATCACATCATGTTGATTGTTGTTGGGTAACTTAGACCATGAGTTGCTTAGACAGATGTTCAGTTTCCTCCAGTTGCTCATGTAACACATTATGGCACTAGACAAGCTGTCTGGGGATTGACTCTCTTTATGTTTCCAGCCACATTGTTCCATGATCTGTCCCTACAGTATATGGTGTCTTCAGCAGAAAGGTCTTACCATTAACCTTTGTTGGGTCATCAAGTACTCTGACAGAAGTCTGTCTTCTTTTAGAAAAACGTGTAGGTCTCTCTGATCAACAGCTCATTGTGGATGTAACCCACATGCTGGTATTGGGAGTTACAGGTCAGTGCCAAGGGAGAAGATGGAAGAAAAATATAGCTAATATGAAAGACAAAGAGAGAAAAGAGAGAAAAAGAAAAGATTGAGAATAGTCTTTATCATATCCTCTCTGGGCCCCTGTGAATTAGGTATTCTCTCTTAGCACCTGAGGAAGGTTCAAAATGGTAGGGTGGGAGGGGAGGGTAAGGGTGGAAGGACAAAAACGTCAGGGGGTAACAAAAAACAGGACCCAAATTGAAATGGTACCATAAAATCTTAATCCTGAAAGACATTAAATATTCAAACATCAGTATTTTAATAACATAACATGAAAGACCCACAGAAAGATAATTAAAAATTACACAAGGTAAAATCAATCTGTAATTGGATCAATAAGAATTTATTGAGGATTTGGGGTCATAATCATGGCTTGAAGTCCAGTTTAAGATGTTTCAATTTAAAATAATAAAAAAAAAAAACCTGGAACAAATCATTCTCAGTGAACTTACCAATCACAGAAAGATAATCATAGCATAGTCTCACTCATCTATATCACCTAACTTGAATCTACTCAAGATGCTGACATACCTAGTAAGCATCTTGAGGACTAGAAAATAGGGTGGGTAGGGAGGGTGGGGAGGGCAAGGGAGAGGGTGAGAGACACAAATCTAGACTCAAACAGCAATGGTAACATTAAATTCTACATCCTAAAAGGTATACCAAATGGTTGAACCTTCACCTGGCCCTTAGAGGGAACATCTGAGCCACAAGACACTGGAGAGGGTATGATGAAGAGTGACCTTAATTTCTACAGCCTCAATCTCTCTCTCTCTCTCTCTCTCTTTTCTCTCTAGCTCCTTTATATTAGTTATCTTTTTCTTCCTTTTCTTAGTGGGCACTAACCTGTAATTCCCAGGACTAGCATGTGGCTATCATCCACAATGAGCGTTTGATCAGAGGCCTGAGCTTTTGATCAGAGAGGCCTACAAGGTCTCCTAAAAAAAAGACAGATTTCTGTCAGAGTACTTGATGACCCACCAAAGGTTAGTAGTAAGACCCTACTGCTGAAGACACCATATACAGTTGACACTTAAATGGAATGGTGTGGCTGGAAGAGAGTCAATCCCCAGACAGTCAGCACGTCTAGTGCCAGAAAGTGCTACATGGGCAACTGGGGGAAAATGACAATATCTGTCCAAGCAACTCATGGTCTAACCTACTTAGCAGCAAATAACCTGTTGTGATGCCCACATAAGTGCAATAGTGGCACACAAACATGGCGGGAAACCAACTGCTCTTGATTTGGCTAACTGATCCCCTCAGTAGTACAGGACCCATAGCTGGAGCTGGGAAACAAGTCAGAACCATGTCCAAACATAAGCCCGCTCTCCAGTATCAAACTACCACCAATTGTGGGCTACAAGAGGGCCTACACCTATTAAATTAAATTCTCTATAAAAATATAAGGGTTATCTCATTTGTCTGGTGCTAAATTTACTCTTCATTGGAGAATATGCTTCTCTTTCTCAAGATAGACACAGATCCTAAAGAGAGAACCACCCCATCATACCTCAAAAGTGCCCCAGCTGAAACTAAGAATAATTGCCAAAACAAGCAAGGGTGCTGTTTTCTTGGTGAACTGGGAACCAGCACAAGGGTGAAGGAGATTGACACAGAGAATAATCAACTCCTACCAAGTCAAACATCCAGAGACCCAGAGGCCCCCAACACCTCATCACTGAAACAGAGCAAAAATGAACCCAACTTGGCTCAGGGAATTTTTGCAGAAGAAGGGTCTGAAAGAATGTCAGAGCCACTTGATTGGGTCATGATACACAAAGACATTTCTCCTATCTATAACTGTGGGCTATTTCTTCAATGCATGACCCATATACAAAGAGGGGTGAGCCAAAGGGGGTAGGACATGGATGAGCCTAAAAATGGTACCAACTTGACTGTGTTCACTGAGTATAAAACTAATTAATAATTTAAAAAATACAAAAAAGTTTTAAACTAAATCATGTAGATTCAATCTATAACAGTTACTATAAACTGTATTGTTAACTATATTTATTGTATTATTCATAGCATAAAGTCATACTTATCCCACAGAACATAACTATAGGTATCAATTTTTTTTTTACCATTGCCTCATTGATACACAGCATCTTTTTTTCCTGACCTCATAATGCAATAATCCAACTGTGATTCTGCATTAAGGCTATTTTCTTCAGGATCTGCAGAGTCTATGTTTGTTTATCAATAGGACTTTACAGAATATCCTTCTTTTACCATAATGTATACTAATTTATATTTTTGGTAATATTTAATCTTATATAAAACCAAAAGTGTCAAAGTAAGTAAAAAAAAAATTACACGAACCTTGGATTTTAGTGCAAATCTTGTCCAAATGTGATTCAGTAATTTTTTATCTGTACTATAGTATCTAATAATATATCTTCATACCTTATTATTTTAACTACTTTGAAAAATTGCTCATATTGTCACTCTTGTAAGATGACAGAGTTATATAAATTTTAAGGTCTAGAGTTAATAAAATATAATTCTATAAATAAACATGAAATATTAAGAAAAAAATGTCCACAAATTTGTTTCAGTAGTGATGTCAATTATTGTGAACTTCTAAAAATTAAGTAGATAAAGGCTACTGAGAATCACACTATTTGGTTTAACACATAACACTCTTTATATTATGAACAGCTAGGTCTATATTGTATATCTATGACATATAATCACAATTACAATAAGCCTACAATCTAAGCTATTTTCTGATGTAACGTGTTATTCCGTAAGCATAACAAACTTGCTTTCATATTAGCAACATACTTTAGATGACATAAATACCATACACTGCATACAATACAATGTAGGTTTTTCTTCATTTCTTCAATATTTATAAGAATGGTGAAATAGTGTTTTTTTTTTCAGTATTATTTTAAGGATACAGTACTTGTAGAGAGGCCAAGTAGAATGAGTATGTGGCGGGTAGGGCAGGAAGAGCCTGTCTAGATATTTTAGGATTTCTTTTTAAATATCAAATAATTCCAGAAAATATTTCTATTTTATTATCATGAGTTGAAATACCATCCCTTGCCAAATGAAGATATTTATTTTTTAGTTTCTTTTGGTATATAATAGGAAAACATAATATAATATGATATTTTGAAAACCTGTCATATGTCCATTCCAAAAAATAATAGGCAGGATTTTTAGGTTATAGGTTTTATGGATATATATTTAACTTGTATTATTGATTCTCATATTTCAAACCATAGACCTTTCTGTAAAAAATATGTTTTATATTAAACTCATATGTGCAACATAACCTAATTTACATTTATTCTTTTTTACTTAAAGTTTTTATGTCACTTTTCTTTTCATATATTTACATCTACTCTATTATCAGTTGGTCAACTTTGCCAGTCTTTTTGAAGCATAAATTTTGATTTCATAAGGTCCACTTTTTTTCTATTACTGATTTAATCACTTGATACTATTATTGCTATTATTTCCTTCTATTACTTTAATGAGAGAAAAATAAAATTGGCATGAGCGGGACTCCAGCCACTACAATCGAACCCCAGCTGTTTTCGCCACTTGTACACATGTGCTTGTGTCACCTTATGTGTCTGGCTTATGTGGGATGTGGGGAGTCAAACCTGAGTTCTTGTTCATTTTTTTTTTAATTTATTTATTTGAGAGCGACAGACACAGGGAGAAAGACAGATGGAGGGAGAGAGAGAATGGGTGCGCCAGGGCTTCCAGCCAGTGCAAACGAACTCCAGACCTGTGCACCCCCTTATGCATCTGGCTAACATGGGACCTGGGGAACCGAGCCTCGAACTGGGGTCCTTAGGCTTCACAGGCAAGCGCTTAACTGCTAGGCCATCACTCCAGCCCAAACCTGAGTTCTTTAGCTTCACAGGCAAATGCCTTAACTGCCAATCCATATCTCTAGCCCTATTTCCTTCCATTTTAAAACAGGTTCAGTTAATTTAATTTTTCTAAGTATGATAAATTATATATTTACCTAATTTTTTTAATTTAATTTATTAGTTTTCTTTTCAGTAAATACAGGCAGTTTGGTACCATTATTTAGGCTCATCTGTGATCTACCCCTTCCCATTAGACCCTCCTTGTTAATGAAAATGGGTCGTGCATTGTGGAGTTAGCCCCCAGTTATTGGTATGATAAATGTCTCTGCAAATCATGACCCAACATGTGACTCTGACATTCTTTCTGCCCCCTCTTCTTCAAAATTTCCCTGAGCCATGTTGGGTTCATTTTTGGTCTGCTTCAGTGATGAGGTGTTGGGGGCCTCTGAGGCTCTGACTCTCTGCTTTGGTAGGAGTTGATTTTTTCTCCGCGTTGATCTCCTTCCCCTTTGTGCTGGTATCCGGTTCACAGGAAAACATCACCCTTGCTTATTTCGCCAGTTGTCCATGGTTTCAGTTGGGCCCCTTTAGAGGTATGTTGGGGCAGGTCTCTTAGGATCTGCATCTATCTGGAAAAGAGAAGCAGATTCTCCAATGGAGAGTAAGTTAGCACCCGGAAAATTGAGATAAGACTTACTTTTTTGATAGACATTATGGTAGATTTAGGCTCTCTTATACCCTGTGATTGATGGTAGCTTGATATTGAAGAGTGGGCTTTTCTTCCTGCTATATAGAATTCCATTGTGTAGATATACCACATCTTTGTTATCCATTCTTCTAATGATGGACATCTGAGTTGGTTCCAGCTTTTAGCTATTACAAATTGAGCCACTACAAACATGGTTGAGCAAATCTCTTTGGCTTTTGGTTTGAAGGTTTTAGGGTAGATGCCCAGTAATGGTATAACTGGGTCTGTTGGTATTTCTATAGCCAGCTTTTTCAGGAGTCTCCATATTGCTTTCTAAAGTGGTTGTACCATCCTGCATTCCCACCAACAGTGAATGAGTGTCCCTGCTTCTCCACATCCTCGCCAGCATTTATTTTCATTTGACCTTTTGATGTTGGCTATCCTTTTTGGGGTAATTTACCTAATTGAATGGAGATATTTTTAACTGTAGGATAGCTATAAATATTCTTCTGTTAGGAGGATTACTATGAATTCTAGGCCAGTCTGAGAGTACATAGTAAATTCCAATTAATACTGGGCTAGAGCAAGACCCTATCTGTAAAACATCATAGAGTCTCTTATTGCACCCCATCCTTTTTGCTATTCAATATTTTATTAATATTTGTCTCTGAGTATTTCTAATTTATTGTTTAGGCATTAGTATCTTAGCTCAAAGGTCAAGAAGTTGGAGAACATGACACTAGTTTTGCTGGTCAGTGCTGAGAGCCTTACAGAGGATGTAACTTTGATGGAAAAATATGTACCTTGAAGATCATATGATAATTTGCATGTCAGAGACCAGAAGGCACCTAGTCTGGTTATCTATCACAACCTATCTTATGAATGGACTCATTCCATAGAACTAGCTGTGGTGGTTTGATTCAGGTGTCCTCCGTAAACTTAGGTGTTTTGAATGCTAGGCTCCCAGCTGATGGAGATTTGGGATTTAACACCTCCAGTAGGCAGTGTATTGTTGGGGGTGGGCTTATGGGTAGTATAACAAGTGTCCCCTTGCCAATGTTTGCACACTCACTTGTCACTGTTGTCCACCATATGTGGGCTGGGGATGATGTCTACCCTCTGCTCATGCCATCATTTTCCTCTGTCATGATGGAGATTCCCCTGGAGCCTGTAAGCCAAAATAAAGATCTTATTTTTATTTTTTTTTTTCCCCAGAAGCTGCTCTGGTTGGCTGATTTCTACCAGCACTGCGAACCTGACTGCAAGCCTAGCACTGCTCTCTTCCAATGATGATTGCCATACCTATTTTCTTAGTTACCACTTAATCAACACATCCCCTTCAGTGTTGTTTCACATGGGAACTGAAATTCTAACACATACATTGTAAGAGAGCAAATCTGGACTGAAGCATTGCCCTGAATATTGAAATCTCCATGTGTGGCACTCAGCTCCACACTGCTGTCAGAACACACCTACCAAGGGCAGCTTGTGGGAGGAAAGGTTTTAGTTGGCTGAGAGATTCCAGGGGAAGCTCCATGATACAGAGGGAAATTATGGCTTGGGCAGAGGGTGGACATCACCTCTTGACCAACATTGGGTGGACCACAGCAGCAGCAGAGTGTCCCAAATACTGGCAAGCCAAAGCTGGCTATAACATCCCTTATGTCTGCCCCCAACAACAATCACCTCCAGGAGGCCTCTATTCCTGAATTGCCACCAGCTGGAAACCTGACATTCAGAACACATAAGTTTATGGGGGACATCTGAGTCAAACTACCACACCATGTATTTCTTTAAAACTATTTCTACATTAATTTATGTCAAAATTTTCTTCATGTATTTCAGTACAATATAATTGGTTGAACATGTTTATAATGAGTGTTTTTTGTTGATGTCTTATTTTTCCATCCATAAATAATGTCTCTTCATCTGTTATAATGGACTTTAATTTTTGTTTGTCTTATTTTTCACCTTACTATTCTTATACTTTTTGGCTAGTACATCCATACAGAAATTTACTTGTATCTTTTCACTTTTAATTTATGGGGGTCCTTTGGATATATCTCCACTCTTTTGTAGTCAGAATGGAATTAGACTGACATTTCAATCCACCCTGTAAAATCCCATCTCATGATAAAGACCTTGTCTTTGGGTGATATCAATATTCTCTTTGTATGGGTTTTCAACAATTTGATTATCTTTTAGGAAGAACCTCTTAGCATAGAGCTCATTAAGGTTCTTAGAAGTGAAATTCATGTCTTTCACAAGATTTGAGTAATCTAGGACCTTTGTTGTTTATGTAAACAATTTTTCTTCTTTCTATCTTTCTTAGCACTTTTACTAATCTGCTGGACTACTTGGGAGCATGTCCCAAGTGCAATACAGTATGTTTATTCTTCCTTGCCTTTTCTTGTATGCTGCAGCTCAGGAAGTGCTATAATTCCAAGTTTTGCCCAATATTTTAATCAGCTTTAGAAAATTTCTTGTTGAATTAATTCTAGTTTTTTTTAATAAAAATCTATTAATTTATACCTCTGCAATTTCTATTTGTTTAACATACCCAATTTAATTTCCTTAGCCAGTAAGTCCATTGTCTGGGATGCCTGAGAGATAGCTTTATTATTTCATTGTGTAGCTTGTGATTTGTTTAAAGATAGACATTTTCATATCATAAAGTAGTGATACTGGACCCAGATTTTCCCTTTCTTCAGAGTTGCTTCCTTTGGATTTACTAACATAACAGTTATGTGTCTGTTAGTGACTTCCCCAGTCACGTTTAACAAACATATTTCTTGTAATGAATGTTCAGTGAATCCTCTGTCGCTTTACCATGAATTCAGCTCAGGTATGATATTGACAGAAAGTTCCGCAGCTATCAGCAGCATGTTAAAGTTGCTTTGTTTCTCACTCAGTATTCACATTATTAAAAAAGCAGTAACTTTCTTCAGAAGGTACTTCATTTGACATTTTATTTTTAAGTTGTTTTTTTTTTAAGAAGATGGGCATTATAATTTTGTGGTAATTAAACTTACGCTTTGTGAAATATTTTATTTATTTATTTAAGAGAAAAAGAGAGAGGGAGAAAATGGACTCCAGGGCATCCAGCTACTGCAAATGAACTCCAAATGCATGCACCCCCCTTGTACATCTAGCTTTCATGGGTCCTGGGAAATCAAACCAGAATCCTTCAGCTTTGCAGGCAAATGCCTTAACAGCTAAGCCATCTCCCCAGCCCCACTTTGTGAAATTTTTAACGAGCACATTACCAGAGTAAGGATTGGATACAAATATTTGGATGTTGTATGCATTTTCTCTGAATTAATTTTATTTGGTAGATAAGATTTAAGAGGGAGTACAGTTAAGGTGACTGGACCCCTAGGAATAAAACAAACAAACAAACAAAAAAACAGCAAGAAAGTCTACACTTGCTAGAAATCAAAGATGATCTAAATTCTCATCTCTTTTCTAGTTCCCTAGACCTGTTTTGCCACAAGCAGTAAGGAGAGAAAGATTTCATAGGATTAAACATTGTAGTTGGTCAAGTTCATCCCCTGGAACGTGGTGTCAGGGCTAGCTTCTTCCTGAGTCAGCCCCTAACCCTAGTAACACAGCTGTCACTCTAGTTCACCTGACTCAGAAGAAATCCTACCATTATAAGGATATTAAAACATTTGCAAGAGGAGGACAGGCTTTCTGACCACTTGGGAACTTCCAGCTGTGGGAGAGTTTTCCCTTTGCCCCATAGCCCTTACTATCCAAATGTTTTCTTTCTTGCTTGCTTGCCTGCTTGTTTGCTTTCTCTCTCTCTCTCTCTCTCTCTCTCTCTCTCTCTCTCTCTCTCTCTCTCTCTCTCATTCTCTCTCTCCCTCTCTCTCTCTCTCATTCTTTCTCTCTCTCTCTCTCTTTCTTTCTTTCTTTTTTATTTTTGGTTTATCAAGGTAGGGTTTCACTCTAGCTCAGGCTGACATGAAATTTACTATGTAGCCTCAGAGTGGTCTCAAACTAATGTTGATCCTCCTACCTCTGCTTCCCCAGTGCTGGGATTAAAGGAACGTGCCACCATGTCTGGCCTCCACAGGATTTCTTTATAACCTCCAGCCCTACTTATAGCAGGAGATCCTTAAACTTTCTTTTCTCTTTTTTCTTGCCATGTTTTTACAGGCACTCCATATAGAATTGCAAGCCATGTAGGTGTCTTTCCTTCGCAATGTACTTCCATCAATAAATATAATAATTTAATATTGATTCTTCACAGTCTAATTTTATTCAATTCTTTGATTAAGATTAGAAGGAAACCAAGAATTTGAGGTTCAACATATTTTCTAGACCCCCCTAACATTCCATTATGGTTCCTTTTTACATACATAAATGTGTTTAGATACATGAATACAAGTTAAGAGACTTGATGAATGTCAAAGCAGGTGGCATTTTCCCATAAAATAAAATTAATATTAAAATACCTCTCTAGATTCATTAAGCGATCAAATCACATGAAGCCATTGTGATAATAATTTTCCTTGATAATTTCATCATGTCAAGTTATAGTAAAGTTTATGTCATGTCTATAACCATGGGTATCATAATGTCTACCAGGATTGTAGGTAAAATAACAACATATTTCACACATTAAAATGGTTTCATCGTCTTTGAGGAAAACCCACCAGATTTGTTTTAGACTGTAAGTCCATAGTACCCTTACTCATCATTCTTTTATGTATTATAAATTTATCTTTAGCGAAACACTTATAAAATATTTTCAAGCAACCATATTGTGCATTGGAACTTTTGGTATACTAATTACACTAAATAATTTACCGTTTAGGAAACATTTTTTTTTTCTCCTATGTCTTTCTAGCCAACTTTCTCTCACACAGTCATGTACACGTAGCTTCTGGTATAAGTGCTAGTAATTGCTTAATATGAAAATAGACTCATTTAAAGTTTTGTTCATGTAAGGCATGGTGGCACAGACCCTTATTCCCAGCACTCAGGAGGCAGAGGTAGGATGTTTTCTGTGAGTTTGAGGCCAGCCTGAGACATATTAAATTTCAGGTGAGCCTGAGCTAGAGTGAAATCCTACCTCAACAAAGCAAAAAAAAAAAAAAAAAAAAAAAAGAAAAGAAAGAAAGAAAGAAAGAGAAGGAGCACTTTTAATTATATTTACATGTATATTCACTATATGCATGTAATTTTCACATAATTTTTCTGAATTTGTAAAAGTCAATAAATAACTATAGTTTGTTTTGGAGAGTCTAATACTATCTTTCATAGTCACTTTTACTATATCTAGAATTAGAAAGTTCAGGGCTGAGGGGATTATTCAGTGGTTAAAGGCACTTGCTTTCAAAGCCTGATAGCCCAGGTTCTAATTCCCAGTATTAACACTGACATTGACAGATGCATAAACTGTCATATGTGTCTCAATTTCCTTTGCAATGACAAGAAGCTCTGGCATGCTCATTCTTTCTTTCTTCCCCTTCTCTCTTTTTCTCTTCCTCTCTGCTCATAAACAGATTAAAATATTTTTTAAAAGAATTAGAAACATCAATTCCCTGAGCCAAATGGAATCTGAAGTTAGGAATTGAGTTCCCTTGTGAATTCATTTAAGCCTCAAACTTGTGAATGATTTGGAATTTGGCTTCAATCCAAAATTGCTTAGCCATCCTATTGACAAGAAAGCATGCTATAAATTAAAACTGTTATTGAAGAAATATGGTATATTTCTCCCAGGATTTTCAATCTGTTGGAGTTACATTAAATTTAAATACTTAATTCTACTACGGTTAATATTTTCTATAATCCTGATTTGTAGAGATTGCATATTTTTCACATATTTGGAACACAAAAAGTTTTATTTTTAATAACTGTAAGTATAGTCACAATATAATCTTCTTTGAAAATTATACTTTATAATTGGAATCATTTTGTTCTTAGTATATATTGAATAGTGTGTTCTTATTGATTCATAATACATACAGCTCATGATTAGTGATACTTCAGCTTAAGAGTTTTCATCTTTGTAATGGTTAACAGCAATATTCATAGAGTATAAATGCTACTTCAAGTTTTGAATTTATATTTTGACTCGATCAACATGTCATGGAGAATGATGCAGTCTCATGCTGCTTGACAGTAGGAGTGAGCTGCAGCTTCGTCAGCCACGAAACTTCCACTGGACATTCTCCATAGGCATCAGTACAATGTGCTGCTCAGGTTTGAGCATATTAAGTACATTTTGACATGAAATTTTCAAATTGTTAATAAGCCTATTGGGCCATAAACCAATAATACATAGATAAGTACTTATATAGACACTTTGCTATAAGGATTAACTTTTGGGGCCAGATATTTATAGAAAAATAAATGTAAGATACTGTTTAAATTTATATTATAATGATACTTCCCTTACCTGACTTAATCACTTATGATATACTAAAGAAAAATTATTAAAGAAAGTATAATATTGTGTTTTATTTTCCTTTAAATAAACAGTTGAAATTTCCTTCCCCAAAGTAATTTTTCTCAAAAAGAATAAAGCCATAGGGATTAAATGGGCAAAATATTACCTGTAAAATTAACAGGAGTAAAAAATTTATTGTGATTTTTCACTAATGATATATATATATAGTCAGATTTGATGTTTTGAAGTATGAATTTTAAATTTGGAAATTTTAAATTTGGAAAGTATCAATTCATATTTTCCTTATAGTGAAGAAAATAATAAATTACCTACATTGCTGTACATTCCATGAATTTGGACTTTACAGTGGTGCATATAACTCACTTCTTGGAAGCCATTGTCCTTGCAACTATGGTTTGAGGGAAGTTCTTGGAGAGTACATAATGATAGAGTGCATGTTACTAACCCTGTAATTCCCCAGTTGATCAAATTTCTGATTCTACTTACTGCATACTTGCATAGGTAGTTTGTTGACAATGATTGCAGATATTTTTTCCTTTGTCAAGTGATCACAGGATTTTTAAACCTGATGTTCTTGTCTCAGAACTACAATAGGATTCTTAGCAAGTCAAAGTCACAATTCAAATATGTTTGAAGAGCACCACTGAAAGAATTAGCCCAGATATCTTTTGTTTTATTTTTAAAATTACATATCACAGTAAGATTGAAAGGCTTTTGGGATTTGACAGTTTTGCAAGTATATGAACTGACTAGAGGACGATGGCCCAGCCACAATACCAAAAAAGAAATGAGCCTTTCAAAGGAATGTAGAAAGAGGAAACAGAGAAATATAGAGACTATGAGGTAACTAAGTGCACTACATCTGTCTTTAAGAAACTAGTTTACCATGTAATTCAACATGCTTATCCTCGCATATTCTTTGTGGATTCCTGGGTCCTTAGGGCCAGCATGGTTCCCCCAAAGGTGCCCAGGCAACTGTGGTGGTGAGCAAGATGATTAAAGATTCACTTTTGGTAGATAGTCTCTGTGAAAAGCTCAGTTTATTCAGTAGGGAAATGGGTTTATAAGCAGTTGAGGGTCCTAAGGGGATTGGATGTACAAGGTTACTTGCTGATGCCTAATTAGCATGAGGACATACATTCCAGCACATAGGCAATGGTAAAGGGAAAATATATGGTACAGGGAGATGGGCTTTGCAAAGGTGCTGGCTGATACCATATAGGGAGTTTTCTAGACAACTGGACAAAGGTGACAGGTTATGGGCAAAGCCTAAGTCTTATCTGAATGTCCAGGTATCATGTGCTTGGAGAGGGAGTGGCCTTACTTTCTGCTGATCTCATTTCTGAGATTTTGTCTGGGGGTCCAGCAAGAATGGGGGGAGGATCTTGGCTCAATGCAACCCCTGAAAATGGGGAAGGAGCTTACCAGCTGGTCTGAGATATGACCAGCAGTTCAGGCTGCTGTGACCTCTCCATAGACTGGGGCCTTTGTGTCAAACAGATTAGTTTGCTTTAACCCGGGGCCCTGACTATGTCTAACAGCTCCCCTTTGTTTTTATAATGAGAAGGTGTCATCATCTTGAGTGAAATACTTATAGTCTATCATAGTCTCAGATAGGGCTAGGTGGTGCCCTCGAGGAGTTTGGTGTTGGCAAGAGCAGCTCCTACCACACCAGAGGCACCCAGGAACAGTGTCAAGCTGGTCCATACCAGAAGCTGGATGAAAAATTCTCTTGGTTGGCACAGACGGAGCTGTTAAGCTGCGTTCTTTTCTTCATAGAGATATACCTGTGGAACAATAAAGACTGGGGAACAAGAAGTGGGAGAGGAAATATTTAAATATTTATGCATGGGCTGATTAGCCTTTCATAGTACAAGAGATTGGGTGTCTTGACACAAGTGGTCTCAGCTATGTAAATATATATTTTTGGTCTCAGAACTTATATATTTTTAGATTTGAAAATAACTCTTTTGACATCTAGACTACTTCTTCCTCCTCCTTCTCCTCCTCCTCCTCCTCTTCTTCTTCTTCTTATTATTATTATGGAACAAGAACTGCTACAGAGGGGTAAAATGTTTTAAGGTCTTGTTTGTTTCCCCGTTTGGAAAGATTGTGTTATATTACTTAATAGGCCATTTATATATTTAAGGTACTTTTAATCTTTGGTTATGCATTTCTCTCTGAGTATTTAAGACCATGCAAATAGCCAAAATTTGATTAAGAATTAATTTTGTAGGTCACTATTGGCTCTCCAAAGAGACTTTAGGGACCCAGAAGTAGCCAGAAGTAGGTTTACAGGTGTTTCTTGTCTGTTAGGATGAATCAGGGTTGTGCTGGCCAAGTAGTTTTCCCTTCATGGAGAAGTTAAGAGGACTGATTCTTCCTCAATTGTTACTCTCCTGTTTCAGAATGTGCACCAATCTTGTTTGGGTCTCTGTATCCTCCCTTCGCAGTAAGACAGGTGACTTACTAGGAGGCCAGTGTAGAAGTGTCTCATCATCTCTAGTGGTCTCATGACCTGGGAGTACAGGCCAAAAAAATGGCCCCTTTTGTTCTGATGATTACACCTGGCTTTGGCTTCTACATAGGTGATTAACACACTTAGAGAGGAAGTTACACCAGCGTGGATATATGTACATATACACCACATTTGGCTACTGAAATAGATTTATTTAAAGAATGGACAAGCGCTTCTAAAATCATCTTGTCCAGCCTTTAAAATATTGTTGTTTTGTGGCAGCATAAGCCATAAATCTGAGGCATAGAAAGTAGGAACATCTTACACCTCAAATATCTAAGTTATAAATACAGGCAGAACAGGTTATCAGTTTTGAAAACAATACCAATTAACTAACAAACAAACTAATTAATTTAACCTAGAAATTGTCATGAAAGGATAAGTAAGATACTATAAAGTCTTAGCACCTGTGTTTATCAACATCTTTGATTAGTTTAGATACCTATGTGGGTACCAATTACCCAAAGAATATTGGAAACAGTACCATAGAACTTGAAATTATTTTTCTTTGATGAGGACCATGTTTTGAGCATGAGACTGCACCCTAAAATAGGGAATATGTCTTGAGAATTAATTTTGTTATAAGCACTGGACTTATGATGCCAGAAATAAAATAGTTGCTTATCATACAAAAGAGCAGATTACGGCCTTTGTTGAGCCAAGAAATCATCTCAGAGATGATCTGGAGGACTTCTTTCCAAAAGAAACTGGCTTCCCTTTGGGAGAGCTTATTTCTCTTAACTTTCAGGAGATCCCTTAATATACAAATCTGTGATTCGTTTTTAGGAGGAAAGAATATTATTCATGATAGAAAAAAGACTGGAAATGCCAAGACTATAACTTGAACCTAAAGTAAAGAATGAAAAAGAGAAAAATAGCATCCCTCAACCCCACCCCTCTCTAATGGAGAGAGGATCCTGCCTTCCTCTGATGGAAGAAGGAGAAACTGAAACCTGTCAGTCTTCAAAAATGTGGAGGCAAGGGCATATGGGCTGATATCTCCCAGTCCCTCTGGGAGAAAACTCACCTATCCTGGCCTGTCTCATAGGTCTCCTGTTTGGGCACTAACTGTGGGTTCCTGGGTCCTCGGAGCCAGCTGGGGTTTCCCTGAAGGTGCCTAGGCAACCATGGTGATGAGCATGATGATGAAAGACTCACTTTTTTCACAGTCTTGGTGAACAGCTTGGTTTAATCAATAGGGAAATGGGTATATAAGAAGTTAAGGGTCCTAAGGGGATTGGTTGCAGAAGGTTGCTTGCTCTCCAAAGAGATGCCTAATTAGCATATGGGGACTGTTGCAGTCAGGTTCATATTGCTGGTAGAAATCACCAAACAAAGAGCAGCCTCTGGGGAAAAAAAAAAAAAAAAAAAGATTTATTTTGGCTCACAGGCTCAAGGAGAAGCTCTATGATGGCAGGGAAAAAAAGGATGGCATGAGCAGAGGGTGGACATCACTCCCTGGCCAACATAAGGTGGACCACAGCAACAGGAGGGTGTGCCAAACACTGGCACAGGGAAACTGGCTATAAAGCCCATAAGCCCGACCCCAACAATACACTCCCTCCAGAAGGCATTAATTCTCAAATATCCATCAGCTGGGAACCTATCATTCAGAACACCTAAGTTTACGGGGACACCTGAATCAAACCACCACGTTCTGCCCCTGGCCCCCATAAACTGATATCCATACATGATGTTAAATACAATGCATTCAGTCTGACTTTAAAAGTCCCCATAGTTTTTATCAATCCCAATGATGTTCATACATCCCCATAGTTCAAGATCTTTTAACTGACCATAATGCCAAAATATAACCTCAAAAAACCCATAATGGCACAGAATAAATATTCACACTGCAAAAGATAGCATTGGGCAAAGCAAAGAAACATTCAACCGATACAAGATTTAAAACAAGCAGGGCAAACATCAAACTCTGTAGCTTCAAGTCCAGCAACTCTAACCAGTGACAAATCTTCAAGTCCAATAATTCTAATTAGCAACAAGTCTCTGGCATTCCAATTCCTCCCTTCCAGCTATGCTACTCACAGTCCTGGGAAACTTCATTGGGGCCGGCAGCTCCTCGGCAGCCATCTCATGGTCCCGGTATCTCCACTGGGTCTCCACTGCAAGCCACGGTTCATCCTCATGGCCCCATGGGGTCTCTATGCAGGCAACCAGCAAACCCGCTTCACACTGCCCATGGCCATTTCCAAAACACAAGACCGTGTTGCAAACTCAATGACCCTCTTTCCAGCATTTCTTATACTCCACGATATCAGGTAGGTGCCAATTTGTTAATCCAGGGGGGAATAAAGCAGACTTTGAAGAACAGGACAACTTGAGCACTCAGGCCCCTTCAAAAGAGTCTACATTCTTCTTGTTGCCCCAGCGCAGGTCAGGTAGCCCAGTCTCAAAGGTTGTAATCTCTCAGTTGCAGCTGAATGGGCAACAGTTCACCCAAAGATTTTTCTTTCTGTGCCATATCCCTCTGCACACACCAGTTCATTTCTGTGCAAAGCAACCCTGCACAACTTCTCAGGACATGGGCACAAGAGCAAGCTTCTCACACAAACTGCTAGCCCAGTCCAGGCAAAGCTTTTTCTCACCCTCATAAGCCAAACCTCACAGTCCATAGTTCTTACTGCCTTCAGGTCTTTCAGTTCTGACCAGGATAGACCATCAAGCTGTACTTACAGCACTGCAAAGTATCTCTTAGGCCAAGGTTTCAAATCCTCCGACATTCCTCTTGAAAATCAGCTCCAAGAGGCCAAAGCCGCATAGTCAGGTGTCTAGCAGCAATCCCACTCCTTGGTACCACTTTACTGTTGCAGTCAGGTTCGCATTGCTGGTAGAAATCTCCCAACAAAGGGCAGCTTCTGGGGAAAAAAAAAAAAGACTTATTTTGGCTCACAGGCTCAAGGAGAAGCTCTACGATGGCAGGGAAAAAGGATGGCATGAGCAGAGGGTAGACATCACTCCCTGGCCAACATAAGGTGGACCACAGCAACAGGAGGGTGTGCCAAACACTGCCACAGGGAAACTGGCTATAAAGCCCATAAGCCCGCCCCCAACAATACACTCCCTCCAGGAGGCATTAATTCTCAAATATCCATCAGCTGGGAACCTATCATTCAGAACACCTAAGTTTATGGGGGACACCTGAATCAAACCACCACAGGGACATACATTCCAAAGACGCCCCTCCACAATGGCTGATTGCTGTTCTCACAAATCATAACCCACAACTTCTTGGTGAATTCCAGCAACCCCACTAAGGAAGTACTTCAGTGAAATGGTGGCAGGGAGGGGGGAAATTATGGTACCAACACATGATATATCCACACAAAGTTTCTAATTAGTAAAGAGAAAAAAAATCATATATGAAGATTGATATCTAATGAAGTAATTATATTAGACATGCATTTGCTGTCAGTGATGAATGCAGGGTTGTGTTTTTATGTCTCATACAGACACATGTGGCAAAGTCTTTGTGATTCCACACAAACCATTCAATTTTGACTTTGTGGAGGAATAGAACATACTCTTATGTAACATCTTTTCTTGCTGAGATAAATACCTTCAAATGCACCAAACAGTGATTACCCAAAATTTGTGTTTATCGTGTGAGTACAGAGGGATTTCTGTATTGCATTCAAGTATCAACTATAATTCAAGATTTATCCCAACAGTAGCCACATAGTGTAATATATTCAGCACCATGGACAACCTTCTTGTTGGTCTAGATTTATTGAAAAAAAAAAAAGTTCGAGTTAAAAAAGTAGTGAGAGAAGCAATAGAGGGCCATGTTTTGGTTAGCTGCTATTGATAAGTGATAGGTGAACTTTTCAATATCAATCTGTTGTCTTATAGAAATGACACCTCCTTAATAGCAATTTATTGTTAACTACAAATTTACCTACTTCCTTGCTGGCCTAGATGACTTACCTCAGGTTGCTTGGGTTGACAATTTTGTGATAATTGAGAAAAAGCTGATCACCATCTATCCACTAAGAGAACTATGGCTGCTGTGCTGGTCTCATTCCAGATAAAATTGTACAAAGGAGAATGAAGAGATATCTACTGGATCAAGAAATAGCAATGCCACTTTTCATTGTCTCCACAGTAATAGTATTCTAATTTGTCCTGATGACCAAATTTGGCTTTAGAAAATAAAATGAAATATCTTCTGTTACTTTTTACCTGATGCCAATATGGTATGAAATTTCCAAAGGAAATGAACAATAAATTCAGGACAAAAGATGTAGTAAAGGTATGGAGAACATTGTTGAATCTGTCAGTAGAACTATTTCTCTTTGGGGGACAGGTAACAAGCTCATAGCTGACTTGTTGAGAAATGAACCATAACTTTCTCATCAAGCGATGGTTAGTGGCAATTGCCTCCTCTGGCTCTTGTTCCCACACTTATACTTTCTATTTAGCAAAAGAATACTATGGGCTGGAGAGATGGCTTAGTGGTTAAGCTCTCGCCTGTGAAGCCTAAAGACTGTGGTTCGAGGCTGAATTCCCCAGGACCCACGTTAGCCAGATGCACAAGGGGGCACTTTAATCTGGAGTTTGTTTGCAGTGGCTGGAGGCCCTGGTGTGCCATTCTCTCTCTCTCTCCCTCTCTCTCTCTCTCTTTCTCTACCTCTTTCTCTCTGTCACTCTCAAATAAATAAATAAAAATATTTTTTTAAAAAAGAAAAGAGTACTATATAATGGTCATTGAGTTTACTTTGCAAAATGAGTGACAACACATAATTCATCATGGTTGTTTCTACCTGGCAACTTAGCTGCAATTTTAAAGCTTGTTCAAGGACTCTTGAAGATTAGCAGTTCTGTATTGTGGAGCCACTTGTAATGACTCAAAGTCTCATGAGCACCCTGTTACCTTATTATTCATTCTAGTATCTGACTTGGGTTAGCTTTATTGAGAAATTACACAGAATATCTTGTTGTATATGCTTTTTAATTAAACTCTCCTTAGGAAATGAACATGGTACCACATCTCATTTTTTGTGGCCTGAAACACTAAACATATATGTAAAATAATTTTCTGTGATACTCATGTTAAATCTCCTAAACCAGGGGTTTCTTTGTAGAGGATTATTTTTGTTTCCTTCCACTGTGTAATTCTTAGAAAAGGAATAGTACTGCATATTGAGGTAGAAAAAATTATCTTTTGTGAAACTTTGCACTACCAACTCTGTCACCATCATGTTATCTTTAGTGCACATAGTATATAATCCAAACAATGGCTGAAAAAATGATGGGCCTCTTAGTTTTATATCATCTAGTATGTATATAGTAGATATTTTGGGGGGATTATGTTTTGACAAGTTTTTTTTTTTTTAAATTTAATTTATTAGTTTTCATTTCAGTGAATACAGGCAGTTTGGTACCATTATTTAGGCTCATCTGTGATCTACCCCCTCCCATTAGACCCTCCTTGTTAATGAAAATGGGTCGTGCATTGTGGAGTTAGCCCCCAGTTTTATACAAGCATATAATACACTGTGGTCATAGTCACTTCCCATTATCTGCTCTTGACCCTCCCCTGTCCCCTCACTGAACCCCTTGCTTTTTTTGTCTAGTTCCCCTTCTACTTTGATGCCCTTTTTTTGTTTTAATGTAATGTAATTTTGACCCATGAGTCTAATTTGAGTCTTCTGCATGAGTATGGGTGTAAATGGTATTTCCAGTAAAAAGTTCTTGGGATTCATCTTTTTTCATGTTTGAGTAAATGCTAATCCCCAGATCAATTCATATTAGTGTTCTGTCAGAACCACCAGCCTTGTAAAACTTTAGGCAAGTGGCTTACAGTAGTATATACCAGTACAGAACACAATGCCTCTATCAGTACAATTATACATGTTTTAAGTAGGTGCAGTAGTCAGAAACCTGTCTTTTGAAGAAATATATCAGCAGGCTCAACATAACTATGTGCTTGTACCTCCAGTGATGGCATATTCCAGATATTGTCATCAGACTTATCTCCCACTGTGTGGGTTATACACACCTTGACAAAGTGTACAAAGTTTTCCATTATTCTGCCTCACACTCATCTAGAGTGGCAAAGAGCATTATTGGAAACATCTAACTTACAATGTCTAGAGTTTAAATAACTTTTATTGTACTATGGAAAAGATCAGGAAGGTTATTGATCAAGGACAGAAACTGGATGAGGATTTGTGATTCCTTGAGGTTGTTGCCCCCTGAAGAATAGCATTGTGGTTTCTTTGTCCAGATCTAACTACATCATTATTGACTATGTGCTTATGTAGTGTCAGGGACACTATGATTTATTCAATATTTTAATAGTCTACTCTAACTTCTAGCATACTATCACTCATAACAACTGTATAAGGATTGCTTAGGACAGTAACTCATAATGTGACCTCTGCAGTTTCTACAAATCTCAGTGTCATTCCTTTGTTATAGTTCTATAAACAAACTATCTTTTTACATCAGTCCATCGTATCCTGCAACTAAATTACTCCTGTCATAATTTTGAAGGATGTAGATAGTTCTCTTTATATACTAGTGACTCCAATAACTATTCTTTCCTTTTCTATTTTTTTTTTTTTTTTTGAGGTAGAGTCTCACTCTAGCCCAGGCTGACCTGGATTTCACTATGGAGTTTCAGGGTGGCCTTGAACTCACAGGGATCCTTTTAGCTCTGTCTCCCAAATGCTGGGATTAAAGGTGTGTGGACCACACCTGGCCAATAACTGTTCTTAATGTAATCTATGAAATGAATATGATAACTAAAATTATTGTGAACAGAAATATCTTCTCTCCATCATAAGGGAAAGAGGACCATCATTTAAGTACAATAGAATATTTTAAATCATGTCTTGGTACACCATTTGTTCTACTCTTGGAAGCCTTTATATTTTAAGTTGTTATTATTAGATATTTATATGATGGCATGTTTAGACCAAAGTTAACCTAAAATCCACAGGTGCCCTGTGGATAAGTAATATGGTTAATTTGGAAATGTCTAGTCTCTATTTTAATTTTTTTTATATTTTATAAGAGAGAGAGAAAAAAAATAGCATGTCAGGGCCTTCAGCCACTGCAATAAAACTCCAGATGCTTGCACCACCTACTGTGCATGTACAACCCTGTGCTTGTGCCACCTTGTATGTCTGGCTTATATGGGATATGGAGAGTCAACATGGGTCTTTAGGCTTTGCAGCAAGTGCCTTAACTACTAAGCCATCTCTCCAGCCCATGACTTCTCTCTTAATCATTACAGTATGGTTAGTAGTAACTGCTACATGGATTTTGAAAGTATGCATTGATACTGTCCATTCTTAAAAAAATAAAATTAAAATATGGAATACTTACTTTTGATCAGAACCTGAATGTTTATCTTTATAGAACTTGGATTTAACTTAGCAGTCCTCTAAAACTAGCTGCCTTAAAAAAGATATTAATTAAAACCATCTACTTATTAACATATTATGCCTGCTTATCAAAATGAGAGTATCCTTGAAAAAAATACATTTAGAATGTTTGAAAATGTTCTATGTGTTTTGTGCTTCTAGAATTGCTTGCCTTACTTTTATGAGAAATTTAAAACACTGAAAATTGATTAATGATTTAAGATAAACATTATAGTATAATATTAAGTTAATTCGATCCATTCAATATACAAAGATATTCAAGTTTAACTTTTGTACTGCTACTTAAAGTACTATATTATAGTACTACATTTATACACATGAGTATTTTGTTTCTATAGAAGCTGAAGTCTTAAATTCTTAAATCTTAAGTATCTTAATTCTTAAATTCTAAATTCTGAAATATCTTAAATTCTCACAATGAAGAAAAGTTAATATATTAAGCATTTTGAGTAATCCAAAACTTGCATAGTATAATAAACTTTCTATCAGTGTCCTGGCTATCTCCTGAGAAAATTATCTATATTTGCTGCATCAAATATTTCTCATCTTATCATTTCAAATAGGTCTTCCTGTCACCACATCATTGGCAGTGCTTTATGAAGGATGGCAGTCATCTCCACTGCTGTTATATACAAGTGTCAATCCCCACCTCTTGTTCTTACCTGACATGTCTTTGCCACTTAATATCACTAATAATTCTAGCTTCTTGAAATGTATCCTTCACTTGAATTCTAAGTTGCAATAAAATCCACTCTTCCTCTTACTCTTTTTTATATCACTGAAACTTATCATCATTTTAAGTTCTTTCTAATTTCCCTGAATTTTAAAGGCTGGTCTAATTTAGAGTTTATCATGAGGTTCACTGATATTTTTTCCCTATGATCACCTATTTGTTATTCACATCTGTTTCTCTGTTTTGTTGACATGATTATTTTCAGGGGATGTTCAAGTTTATATTAAGCACTCATGTCCTAATTACAGATCTGTATGGATAATCCTAAATTCAACACATCTGTTTTAATATATAACAAGAATGTCAAACTTAACAGGTTAATAGCTACAGAGATGGCTTAGTGGTTAAAGCACTTGCCTTTCAAGCCTAATGCCCTGGGTTCAATTCTCTAGTATCTATGTAATCAGATGCACAAAATGGTACATGCACCTGAAGTTTATTTGCAGTCGCAAGAGGCTGTGCAGTTCCCATTTCATTCTCTGTCTCACCTTGCAAATAAATAATAAAAATAAAACATGTTAACATGTTAAAACAGAAATTATTCTTCTTCCCATATTTTCTGCATAGTCTGCTTCATATCTGGAAGATGCCCATACAAGCAACCTATTTTTATAATACTTGGATCCTGTTTTTTTCATCTTCAAACATAACCTGTCACTTCTCACTGTTAAGTTGTAAAATTTTATTTTTCTTCCTTCCTTCTTTCCTTTCTTTCCTTTTCTTCTTTATTCTTTATTTCTCTCTTCCTTTCTCCTTTCTTTCTTTTCTTCCCCTTTCCCATCCTTTTTTCTCTTTCTGTTTTTGTCTTACTTTCTCTTTGAGGTTCAAAACCCACCAATTTATTTTGTACTCTGGTAACACTGTATGATAATTTCAAGTAAACAACACCAAATTCTCAGCCTTTAACTTTACACAGGAGTTCTATTCTTTTTGATTCATGGATATATATATATATATATATATATATATATATATATATATATATAGAGAGAGAGAGAGAGAGAGAGAGAGAGAGAGAGAGAGAGAGAGAGGAGAGAGAGAGAGAGAATGTGTGTGCCAGGGCCTTTAACCACTGAAAATGAACTCCAGACAGATGTGCCTCCCTGTACATCTTGCTTACATGGGTACTTATGCTTTGTAGGCTAGTGTCTTAGCCGCTAAGCCATCTCTCCGTCTTCCAGGGTTCTATTCTTAACTAATCAAATGTTTCAAATTTCTGAAACCATTCCCATATCTTTATAACCTCTGGAGAGACAAGCAGCACCATCTGCTTCAGTAGACATAACTACTTTTACTCTTATTGCAATTTTACTCCCACAAATATCAATTTTGATATCTGTTACAATGACAGGTAGACATTGCATATAACCATGTACCTGCATATTCTTGGAAATTTCTCTGGGAAATAGAGAGCTGAGGCCATCAGTGCTAAGCTGATCCTGTGACACTTAGCCAAGTCTCACTTCTCCCAGGTGACAAAATTTTCCATAGGACAAACACAAGGCAAACATGAGATATGCATTTTTATGTTGTCCACAATTAAGATACTATTAAAGGTTTCCTGCAAATAAAAGTGAGGAGAATAAATCGCTGAGAGAGACAATAAATAAATAAATAAATTAGATAGATGATAATAGATATATTTAACTTAATGTTTCAAAATATCAAAATGAACTGAAGAGGAGAAGTTCCAATAATTTACTATATTTTCTCTGAATATTGGAGGATGAGAAAAGTCACTGGCATTTTTTTTTTCCAATTTGAGTACAGAGACCTGAAATCCAGGAAGTTTTCAACAGTACCATGTCAGAGCAGAAGTTCTAAGTCTCAACTTAAACAAAATAAAATGTTGTATTTTTTTCTATCACTTTTCTCCAATTAACACCTTAATTGATTGATGACCATCTAAACTGGTTAGACAATTTCCATAGTTAACTACATAAATTACTTCTTGAAATAGTAATTTAATATAGAAACACATTTGGAAATCCATAAAAATACAATGTCAAATATCTTGAGAACCTGGGATCTAATCAAGTTGGCATGTCACCTTCATATCACATATCTATCCCTTATCAACACAGAAACCATATGAGCATCCTTCAATCTTAACATTATTTTTGAATCAAGTAATAAGATTTAAATTATGTTTACCATATTATGCCATCACCATGTATAATAGAATCATTCCACTTCCTGCCTGCAAAGAACAATCTTTGAGTAATTTCTCCTTAGTTTACTACAGCTTACACATTCTGATGTTAAATAATACTTAAATATGACAATGCTACATGATAAAGGAACAAGAGAAAAATGAAATAAGATGTGCACATAAATTGTACTTCCAAGGAAAGAATGTTTGTAGCACTCACTGCTTTGAGGTTTGATAGTTGAAATAGTTCAGTGCTGGCTCTGGTAAGGTCCTCTTTGAATAAATTGCCTTATTGGTAATGACTCCACAGAGACAGAACTTCATAAAAAAACAATCACAGTATTTGAGACTTCAAACCAGAATTTTTAAGATATATAATTTTACCTGTCTTTCCCATTACTTACAATAAATGGACAAAGGAAGGAACAGATATGAACTGTTGTAACGTTGAACTTCTCAAAAGTAGTATATATCGTACAGCAACCAAACCACTTTCTGCATCACTCAACATTTGAATAATTACAAATTTGATTTCACTGTCTTTAAGAAGGTTATGTGACATACAAGACTAGGTCACTAGAAGGTATCCCACTCGTGAGTGAGGATTCTCAATTTTCCATGTCTTCATCAGCATTTTCTTCTATTTCTGCTCATGCTTATGTCTATTCTAGCAGATGTACTGTGGTACATGGTTGTTTTATTATAAATATCTCAGATGGATTTTGATGGGGAGTGGCTCTTCCTATGCTTTGCTGTCATTTCTTGAATAGTCAATGCCTTTAATGAGATATATTTAAGGTTTTAGGTCTATTTTTAGTTGAAATATTTATTTTCTTGCTATCATTTTTCAGGGTTTCCTGGATGTATGTTTTGGAAATACTTAACTTAGCTTTTCCTTATCCTAATATATAGTTTTTCAAAGTGGTAGGCATTTTTGCTTGCATGTGTATGTAGAGTATGTATGGTGATCTGTGTGTGGTATATACATGTGTGCGCAGAAGGGCATGTCCCATGCAAATACATGTGGAGGCATGAGGAGAAGCTCAGGTGTCCTCTCATGCACATTTTTCCCTGTTTGGTCTCTCTCTCTCAACTCAGGGTTTATGTTTGCTATCAGACATAATATAAGCTCCAGTGATTCACTGCAATGCCCACAGCTCAGAATAGACTCGTAGACATGCACTGGCACATTTAGCTTTTTACATGGATTTTGGGGAGTCACACTTAGAGGTCTTGGATCAACAAATCCTTCATGCTTAAGCAGCATGCACTCTTAACTACTGAACCACATCTCCAGTCCCAAGTATTTTTTTTTTAATTTTACTATTTACAACCTGAATGTTTCTTTCATGGATCATGATTTCATGTCCTATCTAAAAAAGTCATGGCTATACACGAGGTCATATTGATTTTCTCCAATGAGTTTTAAATTTTACATTTAAATATATAACTTGTTAGGAATTTTTATTAAAACAGTAAAGGTTATATATAGAATGAGTCAAACTATTTTCTTACATATGCATCCAATTAAACAATATTTCACGGAAATATATTAATTTCCTTATATTTGTTCTTTGGTTATGATTGTTTGATAGCATATATCCATTTGCCTGGGTATGTTTGGGGAGGCTTTCTTTTCTGTTGTACTAAACTCTTTTGTACCACTAAAATGCTGTCTTGGTAAGTATTGTTTTGTAGTAAGTTATTGTTGAAGTTGCCTGGGACAAAATACCCCATAAATCATCTGATGGGAGGAAACATTTATTTTGGCTTATAGTCTAGAGCTGAAGCTTCATTATGGCAGGGAAACATGGCACACACAGAGGCTGGGCACCACTCCACAACACAGCAGGTAGAAGATAGCAGCAAGAGTTAGCTGGACTCTGTCAAGAGGCATCCAGGTATAGCACCCCAAACATAAACCCCCCAAATGCCCCTCCTCTGTCAAGGCTTCACCTTCCAACTTGCCACCAGCTGGGTATAAACATTTAAAACACATGAGTTTATGGGGAATATCTGAATCAGTCCTGACACTGAATAATGTCAATCCTCCAACATTGCTTTATTATTTTATGCATATAAGGCTCAGTATAAATTTGTCAATTAGCAAAATGACATGCCAGAATTTTGTTTGGGAATGCACTACATTTAGCCACATTTTGGAAAGGATAGGCATTGTATCTCACCATTCCAGTTGGATAGAAAAATATGATAATTTGGGGAATTTATCAACAACAGAGAAAGGTTGTTCCCCAATCTTGAGGCTAAAACGTGTGAGTTGAAGGCATCTAAGGTTCCAATCTGATAATGCATTTAATCATGGGCTATAAACCTTACCTTTTATGTCTCCACATGGCAGAAGAGATACACATCATTCTTAGGTAATCTATAATGACCCCAGCTTCATTAATTAATCACTTCTGGAATGTCCCCACATCTTAATAATAACATATTGAGGATTAAGCTTCTCTATAGGAAATTTGACCACGTGCCATCTTTCACGCAAAGGCAAACAGAAATATGGAATAACCAGTCATTTAATATTTTTATTAATTTTATAGGATTCATAATTTACATACTTAGTTGGACTTAAAACTGAAGTACTTAGACTTAGACTGACATATTTAATTTGGGGATTTTTTTTTTTTTTTGAGGCAGGGTATTATTTGAAGCTCACTCTGTAGACCCAGCCCACCCTTTAGCTGACAGTGATTTTCTTACCTCAGGCTCCCAAATGCTACAATTAAACATGTATGCCACAATATCTGGCAAATTTGAGAA
Source organism: Jaculus jaculus (assembly GCF_020740685.1). Classification (NCBI taxonomy): domain Eukaryota; kingdom Metazoa; phylum Chordata; class Mammalia; order Rodentia; family Dipodidae; genus Jaculus; species Jaculus jaculus. Next base: position 48,356,067 of record NC_059104.1, read on the forward strand.
ACCTCATGAAAATGATATTGTGATTTTAATGTCAAATTGCATTTTTTATTGTTCTCATGAGGTGATTGACTTTGTAGTAGATCAGTTTACTAACTATTTTTAATAAAGTTTTGAGTTTATATAAACATATTTATGATGGTTTCTCATCAGAATGTATAAATAATTCACCTCGTAAACATATATTAGTGTGCTATACAGCATGAATGAAATTACATAGTAGTAAACAATATACAATCCCAACATGAAGTACAGATGAAATAGGAAATTTATGGTTTGAAATGCTAAACTCATATTTATTTTCATATGTACTTAAGTATAAATCATAAGAATACTTACATAAAGTAGAAGTTTTCCATGAATTTGAAGTGATAAAGATAAGAATCATATTTAAGTAATCCAAGTTTAGGATCATATTCATATGTGAAGAAACACTTCCAACAGGAGGTTCGAATAACTTGCTGAGTAGCTTAACTTTGGAAGATGAAATTTATATGGGCCCTACAAGTGAAGAAAGCATATGATAAAATTTAAGCTCCGGAGGAAAGTCAGTATTGCTTCCTTGTTGACATATATATTTTTTCAGAACATTTTAATAATGTGTGAATGAAGCCTGCATTATTTACCTACAGGTACATATAACCACTGTCTTTCTCAGTAGATATATTTTCGACAATTCTGAGGAATTGGCTTTAGTTTTAAGGCAAAATTTCATAGACTATAATTCCGACTAAACAAAGAAACTGTAATGCTTTTTGTAAACCTCCATTTCTTAAAACAGAAAAAAGAAGCACAATGTCAGGTTTCAGAACATCAATGTCATCTAAGTCAACTACATGAACAAATATTTATATTTAATGTGAAATTATGTAATATCCGTTATTCAGTGATAGAGATAGGATATATGAATCCCCTTTAATCATTACCTGATAGTCATATGAACCCAACCTTTTATGTACCTCACAAATGTGTAAACGTATACTAAACCAATGAAAAAAGAACATTAACCCAATGAAATAAATTATATTACAGTAAATATATATATACTAAAGTAAAAGCCCTAGTATTTTGGTTACATTGTAACATTATTAGCAAAATTATTTTTAAAATGAATAAGTAAACTTATTTGAGGTATGATTTGATGGTGCATTTTGGATTAGTATTTCCCTCTAATTAAGTCATATTAACTAAACTAATTGTACAATAATGGTTATAAAGCAATTCATTTTTATCTTCAGAAGTCTTTATAGTAAATTAACTATGTCCAGTTTTCTTTTTTTTATAAATATTTACCTATTTTTTTGAGAGAGAGACAGAGAGAGAGAGAGAGAGAGAGAGAGAGAGAGAGAGAGAGAGAGAGAGAAACAGTAGGGCCTCAGTACCGCAAACAAAAATTCCAGATGTATATGTTTTGTTCTGGTTCTGGCTTTAAGGAATTATTGGGGATTTGAAGCCAGATTGTCAGAGTTTATAAGAAAGCACCTTTAACCACTGAGTCATCTACAGTCCATGCAGGTTTCTATCGTATATATTGTGCTTTCTTATTTTACATGGGTACTCCTCATAAAACCATTGAGGTAAAACTATTAAGATTAAACTATTGAGATGAGTGGTATGATGTAAATTTAAGTAACAGAAGTAAATGATCATGCTTTATTTATGTTTTTCACGTTTTCACTTATTTGTATTGATTCAGAAACCAGACTGCAATTTACATCATCTCAGGCTATCTAATTAAGCCTCTCCAAATTGTTTAAATTAATGTTCATGATTATTTGACTGAAATGACAGCACACACAAACTGAATTTCAAATAGTTGTTCAATAAAATATGGCATAAAATTCTTGACCTTAGTTGATTCAGCTGTAAGTCTATACTTTCTAAATCATAAAAGATGTTCTATATTTAGTAAAATACTTATGAGATAAAAGAATTTAATTTTTGTGACAAAAAGGATTGTGCAGAGGGAGAAGTTTTGGATTAGTAATATTGACTTCAATAAATAGTTATATGTATATTACATGTATTTTATATAGTACATACTGTTAAAATATATGTACATATTTTATACTGTTTATAATATACAATTTATTTATTTAAATATATCTATATCTATATCTATATCTATCTATCTATCTATCTATATGTATATGATTGTTTAATATGGCAACATAAGGCATGAAAATAAATGTCTACTTGCTACCCAAAATTAACTGATTGGAGATGATTATCAGTATGAGTGATGAAAAAAAAATTTAATTCAAAACTCAAACATGAAAGAAGAACTGTGTGGATAGTATCATACAGACAGCAAAGACGGTCTGTGGTTTTCCTTCTCCTACATTCTTACACTTTCAGATGTTTAGCTTGTTTCTCAACAGAAATGGGGCAGAAGATAAGGCATCTTTAAATGGGAAAGGTTCAGACCACTCTTGGAATTAGTTTGACGATGAAATATATTGGGACAGATAAGCCCCAGCAGGACATGTATGCAGTTTCATCAGGAAACACATGAGTTGCTTTGCAGGATGATCAAGTTTACCTAAAAGTGCTTTGGGAAATTCTTTGATCTTTCATAGTTATCTTCAGACATTTAGGAACCAAAAGTCTCTTTCTCATGTGTTTTTGAAAAGTAGTAATAAACAAATAGCATTTATTCAGTAAAAGTTAAGAAATTGTGTAATAACTGAACTGTCTGAACTTAGAAGCAGGCTTCTTGTTTTCACAGTTCAGAAATTTCTCCTGCTATGCAAACGAAAAGAGTTATTAAGCTTTGTGATTCAATATCCAATTTTAAAGTGAAACAAAGATTCATCAATATCATAATATTTTCATTGGGATTTAGTATCTGTCAAGGCACTTTATGTTGTTCCTTACATATAGTAGATTATAGCATAAATAGTAATACTACACTTTTACAGGAACTTTAATGACTTCAGTTTGAAATCATTCTTCACGCATACTTAAGTTATCTGATATAAATTGAAGCATACATACATTATGGCTTGCACAGATCTATGCCAGAAATATATATAATTCTTGGTTAGAGATATAAAGAATATTGTTGTTAATTTTAATAACTGTAGATTCATTTTTGCATCAAATATGAGTAAAAAATTGTTTAACTTCTGATGTCCAGAATTACTTTAATATAGTGTGAATGAGTACAAAGGGAAAAACGGTTCATATGTTTGCAAATGAGGTTGTTTAAGATAGGAATTGGACTGAAATAAGCATGATTTACGGGACCTATGTAGAAGGTTCCAGAAAACTTAATCCTCCCCACCTGATGGATGGGGAAAGAAACTTCACTTTCTATTGTCAACATCATCATTGGTAGAAAAGGAATTCCTTGGATAGATACTTTGGAAAATAAGCCAGTGTCTCTGTGTTTTTGTTGAAAATTTAGGCAAATGACTCTCAGTCATTTATCACATTAGAATGTGAAAATAAAATAATTATATGGCAATGAAAATATTGCCTATGTTCATATTAATTGTCTTTGCTCAAACTTTTCCCATTTAAAAAGAATATATTTTTCTGCATTCAACATCAACCCACCTCCATGGACTATATGATTAGCTCCCAATTTGGATTGATATTAAAAACATTAGATTATAGTATTACAATATGAATGTAGAATTTTGAAAGTTAACTAAATTATAAAGTTTTGTCTTCCAGAATGTGGGATATTATTTTAGAACATCTTAATATGAGGGCCATATAAAATAGGAGTTGTTTGAAAGTTTCATTGGAAAACAGAAACATTAATCAATAGTGGAGAGCATTAAATTCCATGAACAGTAATATTAATTTATTTATTTTTATGTGTAGGGGTATACCAAGGTCTCTAGCCACTACAGTCAAATGTCCATCTTGATTTACATGAGTGGCTTGGGAAATGAAACTATGCAGACTAAGCATGCAAGAGTCTCTATCTGCTTTGTCATCTCACCAGGCCCTTAATTTATTTTTGAGTCTTTTTACTATGTACCCATCCCTATTTTTTCACTTTTATAGAATATACATATCCCAGTATATTTCCCTGAACTGCAGTTCTAATATATCAATGAAGATGATTGCTACTCACAAGTTTCTCCCTTCATTACTTTCAAATAATTTATATGTTTATTTGAGAGAGGGAAAAAGGAAGAGTGAGAGAGAGAGAAAGAGAAAGAGAGAATGGGCACACCAAGACTTCCATCCACTGTAAATGAACTCTAGACACATGCTTCACCTTGTACATCTGTCTAACGTGGATCCTGGGGAATACAACCTGGGTCCTTTGGCTTTGTAGGCAAGCACCTTAACTGCTAAGCGATCTCTTCAGCCCTCAAATTATGCTTTTAAAGCTTATGACAGCACCATAAGTTCCAAGTGAAACAAGACAATCAAAATGGAAACCATGGGCTGGAGAAATTCTCACCAGTAATACTGCCTGCCTGTAAAGCCTAATGCCCTAATTTCAATCTCCCAGTATCCACATAAAGCCAGATGAACAGTCACCCATGAATCTGGAGTCTGTTTGCAGCAGTTGGAGGCCTTGGCATGTTTGTTCTCTCTGTCACTTTCTATCTTCTGTCCCTCTCTGCTTGGCAAATAAATAAATTATATATATATATATATATATATATATATATATATATATTATATATATATATTATATATATTATATATATATATATATATATATATATATATATATATAAATGGCAATCATTAGGTTATGAACTGTTGTTAGGAAAAATGAATCTTCAATATGTTATTTAGAATATTCTCTACTATTTGGTAAAATCAACAATCATGAATCGTAATGAAGTTACTGATGTAGAATTCACAATTTTATAATAATAACACTAAAAGTGAATACTTTATATTAATTTCCATAGTGTATGATGTCATTTAATATTCCAACACTGTGCAGTACAATGTGTAGGTCTAAGACCACTTAGTAATTCAGGTTACTATTAGATTTGACATATCCATTTTTGAATCAAGGAAAATCTATAGCCCTTCTACTATCTGAATCACCATTGAGGTTTCATTTCTATTTGATAATAATAGAACATATAACTATTTGAATTGCCAAAGTTACTTATTATCTGATACCATAATCAAATTGTATTTTAGCGTGGAAAAGATAATGATAATTTAATTTTCATTATAGTTCCTGTGTAATTTGTTACAACATAGGTTTCTAAGTTAGTGGTTGATCATTACTTATATGTTCAGTAATGATTATGTGAGATTTGTACTACATTATAGTTGCTTATATTAGAGTACCTTCTAAAGTTTGTATATTTAAATTTCCCTTGAATATGGAATAATAAGTACATTAGAAATCATTTTCTAAATATTGAAAGCAAACATCTAGTTTACCTTCAATGAACTTGAAGGTATGTTTAAAACTTTATGTATGTTGCAAATTACGAATAGGATAGAACACATTTTCTATTTTTGAACAATAGTTCTGAAGACAAGGCTGTGGATAACTGTCATGCACTACAATATTTTTTTTTTCTAAAATGAACATTAAATAAACTGTGGTATAGATAATAACAGTAAATGTGGCTATATTTAATTAAAATTGAAATATAATTTGTTGAAAATTATTTGAGTAAATACTTTGAGCAGTATTACAATTATATTTCAAAAGTTTTTAAAGTCAATGTTGAAATGTTGAAGCAAATATGAAATTTTATTTGTTTAAGCTTTAAATGAACATTAAGATGAATTATTGTTAACTAGGATTCATCTTTAAAAATAATCATAAATTTTCCTTGTATATTTTACTTTAGAAACTATGTAGGAACATTTGTATTAGTCAATTTTTTAACAAATTTTTGAAGCAGGGTCTGACTAGTTCTGACTGACCTGGAATTCACAATGTGCTCTCAGGCTAGCCTTCAACTCACAGCAATACTCCTACCTTTGCTTCCCAAATGTTGAAATCAAAATTATGTGCCACCATGTCTAGTGATAGTAACTTTTTTTTATGAAGCAGAAACTTTGTATGGACACAACATGCATTGGTACTACCATTTCTCTCTTCCCTCTTCCCTGACCTCACTTCTCTGAGGGTCCTCCTCAGCGAGAATGCTGGTATTCACCATAGGATTGTAGGTTATTAGTTGTGAGAACAGCAGTCATTCATGCAGGGCTGGGGTGGGGAGGGGGGAAGAGAACTCCTTTCCACTCTGTGGTTCTTAAATCCTTCCACTCCCTGTTCCACAAAATTCCATAAGCCCTGGTCGGTGTATTTTAAGTCTGTTTTAGTGTTGTGATCGCAGCAGCATCTATATTTCTGCTTTGTTATGCTTTTAGCATCCTCAGTGCCCATATCCATCACCCTGGCCTAGGTTGTCAAGCTTATGGAAGCAGCACTCTTGTTCATCTTGCCAATTCCTCTGCGGTTTCACCTGGGCCTTGGTTGATGTTTGAGGGGTGGTTCATCTCCAGACAGGGATTCAGCTATCTTTCTTCTTTTATTGTTAGATTTTGGTTGTCCTTAGTTATCACTGCCTTCTGAAAAACAAAAATAAATTCTCCAATGGAGAATGAGATAAGCATAGATTTAAGGGGATACACGTTGTTAATTTAGAGATATTTTTATGGATGCAATCTCCCTTTTAGCCAAAAACTAGTGGGAACATCTCATTGGAATCCATAATCTGATTCCATAGGATTTTGTCTCAGTTTCCAGTATAGCTATGGGTTCCTTTCCACTAAGTGGATCACTTAGCCAATCTGAGAGCCATTGGTTATCCACCTAGGCTGTATGCCACCACTGAACATATGTATAAGTCTTGTTAGACTCATTGATTTTGTATAACTGTCCCCTGCCTGCTCACAACACTGTCAGCCATTCTCCCCCAGCAGCTCAGGTAGCACTTTCCAGCACTATACAGACTGCTCACTTGGGAACTGGCTTCCTTCCAAATTCTAGCTAGATCTCTTGATGTTCTGTGTCAGCAGCATTCAGCAATAATGTTTCAACTGTTCATTCAGATGAGTTATCGACTGCTTTGACAGAAGTCTGTCTTGTTTGGGGGACCTTGTAAGTTTCTCCAATCAATAGCACAATGTGGATTGCAACTGATTTCTGGTAATGGAAGTTAAAAACCAGTTGTTTTAGGATTAGGCTTCATCTCATCCTCTCCAGGGCCCTTCTAACCAGATGATTCCCTCATACTGCTATTGAGGGCTTTATCATTTAGTCTACTATGGCACCAATTCATTCTGGATTTAGTTTTGTGTATATCTTCTCCCCAAATCCCACTCTCTGGCCCCCATTCTCTTCTATGCCAATAACATGTCCCTTCAATGTCCTGTTAGGTATGCTTGCAACTCAAGCTTTTCCAGGTTAGGAACCACATATGAGGGAGAATACATGGTGTTTGTTTATCTGTGCTCATGTGTTTGCTTAGGATGATGTGTTCTAAGTCCACCCATGTTGCTACCATTTTCATTGTAAGACTTTTCCTTAATTGCAGAGTAGAATTCCATTGTATAAATGTTCCACATCTTTATTATCAATTTGTCAAATGATGAGCATATAGTAACAATTTTTAAAGTTGATTTATACATTTTTATCTGTGTAAAATCCTAAAGTATGCCATGTAATCAGATGAATAATTCTGTGAAATGGTACTACCAGGCACAATGAGGCTATTTATCGTCTTTAGGGAATAAAAAAAAACTTGCTTATTCATGACTATGTATATGATGGCTTTCCTAATGTCCATGTCCCTTAACTGGGATACAAAACCAATAATATTCACTTGACTCCTTCTGCCACTGTCTTTAGTGAGCCATATACAAGAGGGTGTAGAGACAAGCATTATTATAATAGCACAGATTGGCATCACAATCAGAGCTCATGCAATAATAAGGACCTTTATTCCCATATGGGAAAAAGTAATATCACATCCAGAATCATAAGATTAAAATAGAAGCTACAAATTTGCAATTACATTAAAGCATTGTATCTGAGATAATGTCATATAACATATTATGACATAGCATAAAACATAAGGTTTTAAACATTATTTTATAAATCTTTCTTGAATATGATTTCTCCTTCTATACTGTGTTTTCACTACTTTTCTCCAAAAGTTGTATCTCACTCCTCTAACTGCCTTACACTCAATTTTCCACACTGAATTCAGTGTCAATCTTGGAGAAAGAACTGCAAAATAGAAACAAAAAAAAAAAAAAACACTGAATAAATGCTTCAGAGTATGGCTAGGTATCAGATGAAAGAATCATAGCTATTTTCCACAAACAACTATAAATGCACATGTGGGAACCAATTATAAATTGTCTGCAGAGCAATAAGACTTGAAATTCAAGAATAGAAAGTGTTTAACAATGGCAATCTCATGGACTCAGAATTACAAGTGTACATAAATGTACAATGAGAAAATAGTACATGTATTATACAATGTATACTTGGAGACATAAAAGGATACCTGGAAAAACAAAACCATAGTCAAGACTACATACAAAAAAATGTTAAACAACAATATCAAATAGAGTAAAATAATTAGGAAAGTTAAAGAATCATGATGAAGTAAAGCCACAAATTTAGTGAATCAGAAATGACTGAAATACTGTGATATCTAGCTCACAGAGAAAAGAAAGAATCTAATAGTAGTTTAGTTGAGAAAGTTTAAAGGTGACATCTCCCATTTATTTCAACAATTTTGTTTTTCTAGTACAGAAGAAATATAGGACTACACCCTTTATGGTAAGAATATATGGGGATGTTATATGGTATAAGTATGAAATGGTCCTGGAAGACTCATATGTTGATGGTTTGGTTTGTAGATAGTGGTATTCTTGAGAAGTGACTAAATCATGAGAGGACTAACAGATGGTGACTCCTACTGAGTTCATAGCTGGCAGGGTTGCCTGATATGGATTGAGTTGGACAAAGTAGGTCAGGGACCATAGCTTTGAAATATATGTCTGATCGCAATACTCCTCCCCAGTATACAGTGGTTCCCACATACCAAGAGAGGGGTAGGTGAAGCAGGCTCAAACCAATAGCACCAGCCACCAGTGTACTGAAACTCCTGAAGCATGAGACAAGATAAACATCTCCAACTTTATTTTCACCCAGAAATATCGCCAAAATGGCAAAAAGTTAACAAAGGTGGGGGGACATTTCAAGTAGTTGAAAATATATGTAGCTAGAGGGAAGAGTCAGAGATTTATAGTATTAGGTCTTCCTGCCTGTATGAATTAACCAGGTTTTAAACGTTTCTTAGTTTGTAATGGCTCTGCTGAATTATTTATACCTAGGTTTGATTTTGATAGGAGTGATGTTCTGAATGAAATAGTACCCATTGGTTCTTGCCTTTTGTAGAATTGGCCTCTAGCTGGTAGCAATTTGGGAAAGTTCTGGGGCTTTGGGGAAGTGGAGCCTTGCTGTAAATGTGCATCACTGAGGGTAGGCTTTGGAGTAATAACTCATACTATTCCTTCATGGGCTGTGGTGAGACAATTCCTTTCTGGCTCACTCCTGGGGCCATAGTTTCCATTGGATGTAATATTTTGCAGATATTCATTCAATCTAGTTGATTGTTGAGATAATTTAGATCTAGTGTCATTGATTTTTAGATTGGTTAAATATATCTAAATATGAGAATGGGGATTTCAAGTCTCCCATTATTAGTGTCTCAAGACCTATGATGTGTTTACCTTCTCCACACTGGCACAAAGTATCTACCCAAAACAAGGTATAGGAGGCAAAGTTTATTTTGGCTTACAGGCTTGATGAGAAGCTCCATTTCAGTGAATACAATACATGAGCAAAGGCTGGACATCACCTCTTGGGCAACATCAGGTGTAAAACAGGAGCAGGAGAGTGAGCCAATCACTGGAAAGGATAAGCTGGCTGCAACATCCATAAGCCTGCCCCCAAGAACACACCTGCTGTAGTAAGGCTCCAGTTCCCAAATTACCACCAACTTGGAACCAAACATTCAGAATGAATAAGTTTATTTGAGCTACCTATTTCAAACCTCTAAAACGTTTATGACCTATTACATATTTTATTGTATTTTTGCCTCTTCTGACTAGTTTTAGTTTGGAATTTAAGTCATCATATCAAAAATAGCTAGGTGTAGTAGCCACCCCCTTTAATGCTGAGCTAGATAGTGAATTGCAGTTCAACCTGGGCTTGAACCAGACCCTAACTTGAAAACAAAACAACAACAACAGAAAAGCTATACCTGCTTCTTTGCAGCTTTTCTTTGCTAGTGTGTTGACTTCCATCCTTTGGCCCTCATTTTTGGACGTCTTTTTAAGATAACAGTGTTTCTTGGAGAGAGGACAGATTGCTGGTTGCTATTATTTATCTATTTAGTTATTTATTTATTTATTTGCAAGAAGAGAGAGAGAGTGACACAGAGAGAGAATTGACATGCATACCCTCTAGCCCCTGCAAATGGACTCGAGATACATGTCCTATTTTGTGCATCTGGCTTTATGTGGGTTCTTCAGAATTTAACCTGGGTTTTTAGGCTTTGCAAGGAAATACCCTAACCGTACAGTGATCTCTCCAGTGTCTGTTTTTTTTTTTATTAATTAGTTTTGTGCTCAATGAATATAGTCAATTTTGTTAGACTCATCCATGTCCTACTCCCTCCCCTTGGCCCCTCCTTGTTGAGGTATATGGGTCATGCATTCTGTTATGCATAGGATAAATGTCTCCTCATATCATGACCCAACATGAGGCTCTAACATTCTTCCCACCCCCTCTTCCACAAAATTTCCCTGAGCCATGTTGGGTTCATTTTTGGTCTGCTTCAGTGATGAGGTGTTGGGCACCTCTGGGTCTCTGGAAATCTGATTTGGTAGGAGTTGATTTTTCTCTGTGTTGATCTCCTTCACCCTTGTGCTGGTACCTGGTTCACCAAGAAAACAGCACCCTTGCTTGTTTAGCCAATTGTGCTTAGTTTCAGCTGGGGCCCTTTAGGTATGATGAGTTGGCTCTTTCCTTAGGATCTATGGATATCTGAAAAAGAGAAGCAGATTCTCCAACAGAGAGTAAAATTAGCACCTGACAAATGAAATAGCCCTTACAATTTTAAGAGCCAATTTAATAGGTGTAGGCCCTCTTGTAGCCCACGTTATGTTTGGATATAGTTCTGACTTGTTTCCCAGTTCCAGCTATGGGTCCCATACCACTGAGGGGATCAGTTAGCCAAATCAAGAGCAGCTGGTTTCCCACCATGGCTGTGTACCACTATTGTACTTGTGTGAGCATCCTGACAGGTTATTTGATGCTAAGTAGGTTAGATCATGAGTTGCTTGGACAGATATTGGTCATTTCTCCCCAGTTGCCCATGTAGCACCTTCTGGCAGTAAATACACCAACTGTCTGGGGACCTACTCTCTTTCAGCTTTCAGCCATGCTGTTTCATTTTATGTTTCAACCGCATATGGTGTCTTCAGCAGTATGTCATTTGTTTTTAATTCAGGCAATTCTTCACAATTTTTTTCAAAGAGTTGAATAAAACAGATAGAGAAGTCACACTACTAAATTCGCTCTATAAATTATTATTATCCTGATACCAAAAGTGGATAATGGCATAACAGACAAAAATACAGATCAAATTCTCTGATAAACATAGATTCAAGAATTCTCAACAGAAAACTTGCAAACAAAATTTAAGATCACACTAAGACTGCACATCACAAATAAGTGTGTCATCATCCCAGGTATGAAAGGTGGTTCAGTCTATGCAAGTCAAAAACATTAATAAACCATATAAATTAACTAATACATAAGCCATATGATCACCTCAATACATGTACAAAAGTCATTTGACAAATTGTATCATGACTGTTAATAAATGTCACACACTTATATGTTCTGAATACTTACTACCCAGCTGGTGCCAACTTGGGAGGTGGAGCCTTACTGAAGTAGGTGTATTTTTTGGAGGTGTACCTAGTCCTAGTTTGCCCACTTTTGCCAACTTACTTTCCTGCTACTGTTTTCAACCTGCAATGATAGAGGTGATATCCATCCTTTGTTCATACCACGCTTTTCCTCTGTCATCACGGGGCTTCTCCTTGAGACAGCAAGCTGAAGCAAAACTTTTCTGCCTAGGAGCTGTTTTTGTTTGGTGCTGTGGAGTAATTAGGAGTAGAAAGAACATATCTCAAATTAATAAAGACTATATATGCCAAACCTGTAGAAAAAATTATTATAATAAATGAGGAAAATCTAAGAGAATTTCTCTCAAATATGGAGTTTATGCTACCTGGAGTTTTATTAGTGCATATCCTAAAACTGTGAACAATTATGCACCAAGAAATTGTATGGCTATTATTTTTAAAAAGTATATATAAAATAATTAAAATATTAAAATTGTATTTGGATAGTATATATAAATCAGTTATGAGAAATATTCGATATAGTTTACTGAATGGACTAAATTGGTACATATGTATGATGGTGAAAGAAGTAATGGACAGTACTTTCAATATAATAACTAATTCTTGGTAGAAAAGCCAGCAGCAGTAGATATATTTATCAAAAATTAGAAGATTCATTAGAATTACATCAGGTTTAAATTAGGTGTATATCTCAGCTTTCTACAAAAGTAATAGTTAAATTTGGGGAGTATAAGTATTATCAATTGCTATTAACTTTACTAATATAAACCTCATAATGTGTAATGTAAATTTTATCATTATTTTATATTTCTATAACAATACATGCCTACGACACAAAGAGAGGTAAATGAAAGTTAAAGAAGCTATGAAGAGTTTTAATAACAAGACTCTCCAGAGGAAGCCAGGTCTGTCTGCTTTGAAACCTAATTTCTTTCTTCTACTGAATGAATCTCAGCATGTGAAAGCAAATATTAATTAAGAGTAGTATTTGGTAAATATCATTTAGTAATTCTTAAGTTCTTTCAGTGCATCTAATTTCTCTTGAAATCATTTACATAAGTGTTTATGCTAGAAGGAAATATACTACAGTTTGTCCTTACTTATAAAGCATACTCCTAATGTAAGAAAGATTCTGTCAACATTTAATATATTTTAGAAATGGGAAAAGAGAACTTCTCTTGTCTATACAACAATGTGTTTCTTCTCCATACAGATCCCTATATCCAAAATAAGTATCTATGCAATTCCTTCTTTACAGTACTACCCAGAAATAGAATATAGAAATCATTATTTTCAGTATGTGGATTTAATATGTTCCTTGTTATATAAACTGAGACGATTTCAGTTGAGAAATCTATAAGAGATGCTATTATATTTCCTTTTCTTACAAATACATATTTCAGCCTTAAATATGATATAACTGTTATACAGTCACTTATAATAATATTTCAGGAATATATTGGCATGTAATTTTATAAAGCTGAGCTTATTTTAATACTATTTTCATATTACATTATTTCAGCTTGAACTCACATTTTTGAAAATAAGACTGATAATTTTTTTAAAAAACCTGAAGGGGAGCTGAAGATATGGTTCAACATTTAAAGGCACTTTCTTGCAAAGACTGACAGCCTTGGTTTGATTTTCAAGAACCATGTAAAGCCAGAAAAAAGGTTGAGTAAGCATCTGTTGTTCATTTACAATGGCAAAGGCCTGTGTTTTGCCTATAATTATTCTGTCATTCTATCTCTGCCTTTTTCTGCCTCTTTGTCTATGGATCTTCATTCTCTCTCTCCCTCTCTCTATCTCTATGTTATATGTTATATATATATAATGAATAATTAAAAACTTAAAAAAGAATCATATAGGTAAATCAGTATACTCCAAACTCATTACCTTTTGGTGTACATCTCATTTTATGATTTGTTTGACTTCAAACTACAAATATTTGTTGATCTATAGAATATAAAATTTAAAACTAATTTGATTTCTCCTGACCTTTAGGAGGAAGTGTCTCATATGGCTCTGAAATGTAATTCCATCACATACACACATATATGTACTGTATATTGTACCTATAAATAATTGTGTGGCATTTTTGTGACATGGCTGTTTCAGACCTTCTCAAAAACTTAGAGTAATTAATAACAATATGTAAATGACATCTGTAGAAATATTGCTTGTCTGAAATGTCTAACAATGTCACTTATCCTTCCCCTTAGCTCTATGTTTCTAGCTGCTCCTTTGCCACATAGAATGTGTCATAAACAATAAGCCTGAGCCATTACTCTAACTCCTTCAGCAAACTTGGCTACAATGATCCACTCTGCCATCATATCCAATGAATTTTGCATGAGATTCTTAAGAGCAAAGCTATTAAGTACAGCAATGGACCAGAAGTCAGATTTGTTAATAGGATGGCTTTTTGGAGTGCTTTTACGAAAGAAAAAAAAAAAAAAAAGCCAACGTTCTTTCTTAAATTCTGGGTCACTTAAGATGATTTCAGTAACTGGAAGGTAGAACATCTGGCTTCCCCTCATGGACAGGTATGTTAACTTGTTTAAGGAAATACTTAAAGTACCTAAGGTTCAGGGAAGAATAGTTCAAACTTTTAGAGCACTATAAAATAAACTCTATTGCAGACTTCTACAATGTTGCATCAATTGCACAATGCTATATTTTTAAATGCACACTTTAATACTCTAGAACAGAACATAAATTAACATTAATACAGAAGCTCTCCTACATTTCCTAGCCTGTTATCTAGTATGGCTCAAATATGACCAAACCTTATACTTTTGTCTTAAACACATACCCCTTGGGCAGATCTTTCATGTGGCAGTGATTTTGACATTCTGTTGCTTAACACAAGAGTTAAAATACATTTACCTTAATTACCTTAAATAACACATACTGGATGAAACATAAGAGATGAGAAAGCAAGAATGGCCTTCAAGATTATATTGAAATTTTGAACTTATGCTATTATTAATATTTTGATATTGCTTTGTATAATGAAGAGGCTACTATTTGTCATTCGAATTACTTGCTTTTCAGGAACTTTAATTCTTTACTATCTGTTGTAATTTGAATAAATGCCTCCCAGTAGATTCAGGAGTTTATTAAAACTTCTTGGATTTCCAGCCAATTGGCTAGTGGAGGTGTCACTGGGTGGTCCAGCTCTAAAGTGAGATGATAGATTGGAAATTCTATTCTAAAGATAGGCAAAGTGTACCTAGAGTTCCTGATGTCTGCTGTGTGGTGTGGCTTTTGTTTTCTTTCCTTGCTTCCTTGCTGGTACTTTAAGAAGGGTCCAAATTCTATCATTAGGGAACTTCCCCTGGATCTGTAAGCTTCAATAAATCCATTTTTTCCATAAACATTCCTGGTCTGAAAGTTCATCTCAGAGACCTAAGGCTGAGTGCTATAGAAATTGGTACCAGGAGTGGAGTGAGAAGAACCTGACCATGTGGATGTTGGTCTTTCAGAACTTTTGTTTTGGAGGAATGGACATGGACTTGGTACTTAGAACCAAAGATGCCTTTTGGAGTGGTAATGCAAGTTTAATGGACTATTCTGATGAGAGTTTGAAAATGCTAAGTGCAATGCAAATTGTATTTGGAGGCTCAGCTTATGAACTTGGCGGCTTGGTTTATGAGCTTCCTAAGGGAAAGGAAAAACTGCATAGGACTTTGTTGTAACTGGGCTACTGGCATAAGGGTTGGCTGCATCCTACTGCCCAGGCCTAGAGACTTTGATTAAGGTTAAATTTATAACTGACTAATGTGCTTGGCTAAAGATATTGGACTAAGAGATTTTACCCTTTAAGTTGGAAAACCTCAATCAAGTTAAAATTATAGGCAGTGAAACTGGTTTTAGGTTACTGAAGCTTCTTTTGTCAAATACAATAGCAATCATAAGGAAGGTGGCCTAACTGATTTACATTAAAATAATGTATAGGATGCCTGAAGAAAGATTGATAGAAATGCAAACTTTTGGAAAGACTTGACTGGAGAAGGAATCTGCTTTACAAGTTCATGATTTATTTTGTCCCTTAATTAAGAAAATGACTGTGTCCTATACCTAGTATTGGTTTTAGAAGAATGAAAAATGCATGGAGTGGTCATTAAATGCACATGGTTTCAGGATCCCTGCTAAGGTGTGGCATATAGGCAGTCTGTGATGACCCTCATGAGTAGGCTGGAAAAAGCTATGGAAGATGGACCATGGTTTTCATGGATACCTGAAGATGTTTTGGATACACCAGGACTGTGAAAGGACTACCAAGGGACTCACTATTGGCCTGATCTTGAAGTTTCCCTGGCTATCCTGCCCAGCTGGAAAGGCAGAATGAGAAAATCTGGAGACTGTCAGTTATTGGTTATGAATTAACTTGAGCTTCATAAGTTTGATGTTTGTTTGATGGTTTTTGAGTTTGTATTGTTCTAGTCTCTCCTTGCTATGCCTTATACCAGTTGAAATTATTTACTATCTGCCTTTGTATATTGAAAGTATATAACTTGATTTTACAGAAGTAACAGCTAAGAGAC
Source organism: Jaculus jaculus (assembly GCF_020740685.1). Taxonomy (NCBI): domain Eukaryota; kingdom Metazoa; phylum Chordata; class Mammalia; order Rodentia; family Dipodidae; genus Jaculus; species Jaculus jaculus. The sequence goes on from NC_059104.1 coordinate 48,372,527, forward strand.
AATCTTAAATCTCAGAGGAGACTTGGGACTATGGAAACATATTAAGTTGGTAAAGACTGTGGGGACCTTTAAAACTGGATTGAGTACAATTTACAATGTGTGATGGTTTTGAATCTAGAAGGAGCCAGGGGTGGAATGTGGTATTTTGAATAAACATCCCCTGATGGATTCAGGAGAGAGCTGGGTGATGCGGGGCGCTCTCTCTCTCTCTCTCTCCTGAACTGGTCCTTTAAGAGGGACCCAGCTTCTTCTATCATTATTTAATTTCCCTTGGGTCTGTAAGCTTCAATTAATCCCTTTATTCATAACTGTGCCTGATCTGGAAGTGCATATCAATGACCTGAAGCTGTCTGCTACACTATCTGTTCCCATATATGAATGGAATACATTGTTGCAAACATACACACATATATCAAAAATGAAATCAACAGGAGAAAAACATTTATGACATTGTACATAAAATATATCACCTTGCAATTAGAAATTTTAATGGGTTTAGTGACAAATACAGATAAGTTTAGAAATTATTACTAACATAAACTAAACCATATATTTATTAATAGAGTTACTTTAGATTATGATGGATTATTGTGCCAGATACTTCATAAAATTCAGTGAACTTTATTCAAAATAGTGCAACAGGAATATTTTTTTTAAATAAACTATCTTTAAATTATTGTTAGTTCTATCATGTAGAGCAGTTTGATGAGAAAGTTAGAACAAATACCAGAATATTGTATATTCATGTCATTGGAAAAGAATATATAAAGTTAACTAAAATTAGAGGGTACTATAAAATTTGAAACAATAGTGCACTATCCATTCATAATGTAATATGATTTTTATTACACTAATGATAATGGTTCTTTATTGGTAAATAACTAAGCACTAATATCTAATATTCTCCCCTCCAAATTTAATCAGTGACAAATTTACAAAGGCAACTTCATCTACTGTTCCATATAATCTAGCCATTAAGAAAAATAATACACTGTAACTAGATTTTTGTCAGTAGTCTCTCACTGTCAGTTCACTGGAGTAATTGGATATAAAGGCTTAAAGTAAAAAGAACTTGAGAGGGGAATTATAGCTGAGATAGAGAGAGCATTTGTGCTTGACAATTTACAGTGTGATACTATTGAGCCTTCAAAAGGGACAAGGACTGATTTCTAAGCAAATAAAACTAAATAATGGGAGCTTATTCTTTTAATTCATTGAAAAGTAAATTGTTTGATGCAGACAATTGATTTTCTACATAGTTTCTTACATTTCTTAGTAAAGCTAAGATAGTAGCATTTTTTCAATGTTCCTAGAAAACACAATTTATCCTTCCATATGAAATTGGTGTTTTATATATTACTATCTCTTAACATATGAAGAATTACTGACCATATTATCTGGCTTCATGTTACAGAGAACTTCTTCATAAGACCCAGGGTCTTATTTTTAAGAGATCATGATATAGAACCAAAGTTTCACTCCTCAAGTGAAAGTCTGCATTTGAGTGCAGTTACAAAGAACAAGAAAATCTTTTGAGCTTCCCTTCAAATGACAGGTAGGAATACTGTGGCAAGTGTTGATCAGTTATGATTGAGAGCTGTAGTGGGGCATGTGTGACAGTGGAACTGAAGAATAAATAAGAAATGTGGGTGATTTTCCTTACAACTCACTTCCTGTGTATCTGTCTAGAATGAATAAAACTTGAATATATTTTTATATGAGTCAAAAATCATAAAAATATTTAGTAAACTAATTTTATTTAGGAAATAATGGTGTCTCTTCAGTTTTAGCTATTATTATTTCATATTCATTATTATATCATATAACATATAATTTTAAAAGGCAATAAAATCCCTATCAATAGTGTGGAGAAGCCAGAAATTGATTCATTTTAAAAGCTGGCATTCTCTAAAGGAGCTTAGCTCCTCTGTGAAAAGTTGTATTTGGACTGTCAGATTAAGCAGCAGCTCCCCAAAGAGTGACAGCCTCACAGGCTAGACATAGAGTTATTACTCAATGCAGTAATAATGTCTGTAATTAGTTCACTATCCCATCAGTGTCTTTCATGTCACAAATTGCCAACAGAGTATCACAGCCCTGGATGACAGACTTGGGTGCAGAGTTGGACTGGTATGTGCTTGTTGACCAGTGGCTGCCACACACTTGTATGTTAATGTTTGCTTTGATGTTTTGGCTTATGTGTTTTATGATGGTTTTTAAATTAGCAGACCTTTCAAAAAGTTTTTAACTTTATAAGTTATTTATTTACTTAAGAGAGAGAAAGAGAGAATGGGCATGCCAAGACCTTCAGCTGGTGCAAATGAATTCCAGATGCATGCTCCACCTTGCATATCTGGTTTACATGGGTCCTGAAGTGTCGAACCTGGATCCTTTGTCTTTGTAGGCAACCTCATTAACCACTAAACAATCTATACAGTCCTTATCTCTTTAAATTTTGATGAGTTTTTGCCTTACTTTCAAATAAATTTTACAAGCAATCAGCTGAATGTTCTATTCAATATTATTTTTATTTTGTGCAAGGTGATGTTGTGTATAAAAAGGAAGTATCTTCGTCTCTAAGAATATTTCCTATTATATGAAATGCATTTAAACATTTTAAAAGTTCTCTACCCACCTATCAGATGCTCAATTTTATTATAAAATTGTAGTAATTCAAAGAAAACTGATAGAAATAAGATTTATTCTATATGGATTTATTTGTTCCTCATGAAAATAATCTCAATATGCAAATAGAATTATTTTCCATTTCATACTCTAGCAAATGAATGCTGTTTTATAGTGTACCACATTTTCCCGCTCAAGTGTAGATTATAACATGTTCAACTGTCCAGGTCCCACATAAGCCAGACACTTAGTGAAACAAGCACACAAGGAGAAACATGTCTGGAGTTCAATTGCAGTGGCTTGGGGCACTGGAGCACCAATATTTTCTCCCACTCTCTCTGTCTCTCTCTTACATACACACACACACACACATACACACAAATACACATTGGTCTTGCCTCAACAACAAATAAAACAGAAAAAAAAAAGATCTGTAGAGCACTGGCAAAAGCAGTAGAACACATACCAAAGAGTGTCAAGACTTCCTTGCTTGTCAAGGAAATACATGTCATAATTTTGATGACATTATTCATAGAGATAGAAATAATCCTACAGTTCACATTGAGGCACAAAATAAAAAAAAATATATCCAAAAACAGAAATGCTGAGCAATAAGAATTCTGGTGATATTGTTATGCCTCATTTCAAATTATGTTATAGAGTTGGTGCAATACACATTACATAATAATAGCAAGAAATTTGACCAAGAAATCAATGAAATAGAATTGAAGGATCATAAACTCACAGACATCTAATGTTTTACAAAGATCTGAAACATCCATATTGTAGGAAACATATGCTCTTAAGCAATATTAGGAAACTGGATATTCACATGCACAAGGTGGAAGCTAGAAAATTATGTCTTACTCTGAAAAATAAAAAATCAACTACCAACTTAAACTTGATAAAATACTTTCATACAAGACCAGGAATTTTCCATCAATGACAGTAAAACAAATACAGAGGAAATCCTTCAAGATCTGAGAACTGACAATGACTTTCTGAATAGAAAACTGATAGCTAAGGAAATGATGGCAAAAAGTCACAAGTGACATTTTATTGAATTCACAAGGGTATGCGTGGAAAAGCAAGCAGAAGAATGAAGACCTGTGTCAGTGATAGGAGAAAATCCTTGTAATCTATTCATACAACAGATTACATAACAATACAGGTCATATGAAGACCTTACAAAACTTAATGACTACCAAACAGTCAATCCAATAAATAAAGGACTACGTGACCTGAATAGAGGCACTTTTCAAATAAAAGTGGACAAATGCATGAAAAACTGTCCAACATCTTTAACAATCATGGGAATACTAATCACATTATATTGATATTTCATCTGACCCTTTCAAAATACGTAGCACCAGGGATGCTAAATAATGAATGCTCTTGAGAATGTAAAATAGGAAGAACCTCATATACCTTCAATAGGAAACACAATTACCATAGCAATTGTGAAAATGAATATTTGCACATCTCAAAACCATTCACTTAGCTAGAAATAGGTCTACCATATGGAACGTCAATATTTCTCCTGTATATTTATCTTATGGATTCAAATGCAGCACATCACAGCAAAATTCACACATTTTATCATGGCAAGATTTACAAGAGACAAATTATAACATCAGCCTCAGTGCCCATCAGTGAATGAATGGATGTAATATGTGTGGAACATATACAAAATGGATTATTAGTTAAGCTTAGGAGAACTGAAATAATTTGCGTAAAAGAGGAGGAATGGTGATATCTGCATTACTGTTGATCGTTGTGTGAATTACAGTAAACCATATTTAGAAAGACAAGCATCGTGTGTGTGTGTGTGTGTGTGTGTGTGTGTATGTGTGTGTGTGTGTGTGTGTGTGTGTGTGTGTGTGTGTTTAGAGGTAGAGAGAGAGAAAGAAAGATAGAGTTGCGTTTGGTGTAGAGTGGTTGGTGTGATAGTGTGTTCCATCTCACATGTTCCATGATCACATGTGCACAGTCCAGAGAACACTTAATATAATCGTATTACTAAGGGTTACAGGCATGCACAGGTTTTAATGTGGAGTCTAGGAAGATTGAACTTGAGCAGTTCCTAACCAGAGGTCTTCATTGCATAGGCAGCAAGCACTTTTGAATTTTGAGCCATCTCCCCAATCCTGCTGGGTCTGTGGATGGCCCATATTAACAAGAAAGCAAAACTAAGAAATGTATCTTATTGACAGAAGGGCCCTGAGGCACAACTGTATTTGATTGACAGAAGTGCCCTGAGGCAGAGGATGTGGTAGTGAGGGTAGGATGTCCAGCACATAGAACCCCTGCACAACAAAGACAATGACCTTTTAACTGCATGGAGTTTGTGTCAGATATGCCAGTAAAATCATATGAGGACTTACTATCAACAGCTAATTTGAAGGCACAGCCAGGAGGTTCTTAGGATCAAGGGTATTCCTTGGTAGCAGATTCCTGGATAGCAGAATGAATTCAAGGCCAGCCTGGGAAACATAGTGAGACCTTGTTTCACAAACATTAAAAAGAAATGGCTGGGCTGTGCCATTTACTACACTATGGCTTGCATAGCAGTGCAGGGTTCAGTGCTTAAGCATCGGAATAAAAAAAAAAATCAGATGACTACTTGAAATTCAGGAAAAAATATAAATGTTAAAATATAATACCTCAAAACTTTATATTTCTCTCAGAACATATACCAGAAAACCACTACATTAAATGTTAGTGCATTGTCTCTATTCTAAACTTTAAACCAGTCCAAAAACCCTACTGGCTTCTACATTTTCCATGTAATTATGGTGCTCTTCATATGCATATGTAAAGGTTCATTCAACCTCACGAAAGGGATGTGATTGATTGTCACATGAATCAAAGTACACTAGAATTTGTTTGCATCGTCCCTGATTTCTAAATAGGTTAGACTTTTTTTGATAGTGTACACTTGCATAAATTGTCATACTCTCTTAAAAAATGCAGTTCATATAAAGGCACAATATTATTGGTTTCAAAATTAGGCATTCTCATAATTATAGTAAAATATGTAATAAACTAAATCAATAGTGTAATTTTTGTAATAAAATATTTAATATGGACATTTGAAAAATATTTTATGTGAAAGATGAGGTGAGGTGCTTAGGTTTAGAAATGTTATTGTCTGCTGAATGTTCATTGATTTCATTTCAAAAATTTTAGCACTTGACCAATTCCCAATTCCAAAATATGCCCAAAGTGCCCGTCCAATTTTTTTTTTCTCATAGCATTTTCAAATCACTTCTCTCTTCTAGACATGGAAAGAATATGTATTGATATAATCACTATCTTAGTTACATTGAAATTCTCTAAAATTAAAGATTTCTGATCTTCTACTTTATCTTCAAGTCCAAAACAATGTTTTATATTTTATTTAATACCTGACTTATACTGGATAATTTTGTTAATTAAACTCAGTAGGGATGTATGAATATGACCCATTGGGTAAAACATTTGTGCAAGCATGAGGAATTGAATTCAGAACCCCAGTACCTTGTAAATGCTGCATAGACTATAATTCTAGCACCCCAGAGACAGAGGCAAGGGATACATGGGACATGATGGATGGCTAGATTTTACCAAGTGGGCAAACCTGGATTGAAGTGAGAGACCTGCCTCGATAAATAAGGTGGAAAGCAATCAGGGAAGACACCAGGCATCAAATTCTGACCTGCATGTGCTTGATCATACAAGTAAACACACATGCATACATAACTACTAATGATTACACACACACAAATGCAAAACAATTGTGTGTTTCAATGTTGGTATAGACATATCTTTTTTTTAATGTTTTAAATTAGTATTTTTGTTTGTGAGCCAGCACCTAAGAGGAAGAATGTAAAAGATGTGTTGCATATCATTTCAGTAATAGCATAATATATGAAAAATAGCACTTAACATCTGCAGAAGTGTGAATATATGGTTTGGAAATAGCCCATAATAAGTGACAAGTTGCTTCTTATTAGTGGTTTAAACTGTACTAATTGGTACTCTCATTATATAGGGTTCTCCATCACATATTCTGTTCCAATTATACTGTCTTCATATTTTGCTAGGATCCTAATTTCCAGCATTTCAATCTAATATTGAAATTAGAAATATATGGTATTTTTGTGTTAAAATTCCTATGCTTATAAGAGTTAGTGACCACCAGCAACAAGGGAGTAACCTCTCAAGGCAAAGGGCCATCCTTGAGGGGGCAGGCAATCTCAAGCCAGTTTATCCAGAGAGGAGTGCAAAGATACCAAGAAACCAGAGCTCTCAGAGGAGAATCCCTGCTCCCTGGACAAAGCTCTACATTAGTCAGCAACACCTTTCCTACTTGGAAGAGATTATGTCACACATGCCCCCCTTTAAAAAAAAAAAAAACCTAAAGTTTGGAAGAGGGGGACAACTGCATCTTGATTTCAATCCCGAAGAATGACTTGGAGCTGAGCTCATTGCAAACCTCTCGAAGTGAACAGCACTGGAAGAACAGGTTCAACCTTATTCATTGAGTAAATCAGGCCTCCCAAGGTCTCACCTAGACCTGCCTGGAGGCAGCACACACAAGAGGGACCCTGCACAGATTCATATATATGTTGTGGAGTTCATAACAATCTTTTCAACTTGACTTAAATTTTGACAAATCCTCTTTGGAATATTTTGTTTTTACATATACAGTGTACTAATTCTGCTTAAAGTGTTTCAAACCTTGTCATAGTTAAAGAAAAATGTCCAATATTGTAATTTTTGGGGATGTTATTCTCATTTTGCTGACATGGAGAACTCTTTACATGTTTCTTTTTAAAATATTTTATTTATTTATTTAAGAGAATGAGAGAGGAAGCAAGAGAGAGAGAGAGAGGTTGAGAATGGGCATGCCAGGGCCTCCAGCCACTGTGAACGAACTCCAGATGCATGTGTCCCCTTATGCACCTGCACCTGGTTTATGTGGGTCCTGAGGAATCAGTCCTTAGGCTTCACAGGCAAACACCTCAAGCACTAAGCCATTTCCTCAGCCCCATATGTTTCATTTCCTAAACATGAATTTTGTTTAATAGGCTTCATTGAAAAAACATGTAAATGTACATGTAACATAGTAACTATTCTTCACTCATTATATATTTAAAAAAAATGTTTTTATTTATGTATTTACAAACAGATAAAGAGAGAGAGAAGAGAGAGAGAGAATGGTCACAACTTGGCCTCCAACCATGCTATAAATGAACTCCAGATGCATGCTCCACTTTGTGCATCAGCATTTACGTGGGTACTAGGGAACTGAACAAAGGTTGTTATTGCATCTTTATATTGGCTCAATTTTGGCAATATAAGAAAGGGCTGCCATACATTTAAGAGACAGTATAAAAGGCATCTAGTTTTCATGTTCATAAAAATGTATTTTTATTTATGTGTGTGTGTGTGTATGCATGGGTGTGCACATTGTCACAACAAAGTCTCTTGACACTGTAATCAAATGCCAGGAGCTTTTGCTACATTTTATATTTTATCAGGATTACATGGGTTCTAGTGAAATGAATCTAGGACAGCAGGCTTCTCAATCACCTGTAAATGCTGAGTCATTTCCCGAGCTCCAGTTATTATATTTGGCATAAAATTCTGTATGAGAATTATTAATTCAGACATGTTTTGCCAAAATAATATTTGTAGTAGAAAATAATATAAGTTGGAGTCAAATGGGCTGCCACCATTATAGCATGTAAAAGTAAATCTTAAATTATTTTAATAAAAGGAAAATGGAGACTTCTGGTTAAGATGGTGGTGTAGGTACCATGCCAAAGCAGCGTAGGGGGGAAATGTCGCGAGCACTCTCAAAGATGATTGGTTGAGAGGATTCCGCCCACAAAGGTCAATGATACTCAGACACTGGTATACTTGCAAAGGAGTTTACTGGGATGAAAGTCACACACAAGCAAGTCCAAACTATCACAACTAGTATTATAGCTAATATAATATATAACCAAATTATATTCATCAGTACTAACACAAGAATATTTCTAACGAGTCTAACATGTATGCAACCTGATAACGCGAGACTTGGGTTGCAGTAACGCGAAACTTGGGTTGCGACATCTCGGATGCTTTACGACCTGGCAACGCAGAGTCCGTGCTGCGACTTTTTCTCTCGGTTCGCGGTGTTTTCTCGGTTCGCGGTGTTTCAAGCCGAGTCTTGATCGTTCGGGCAGCGTGTCGGGCAGATGAATTCGGATCGGTGATGCGTCTCGTGGAAGTCTCGGTCCGGACTGCTGAGCAACCTTTCAGTCAGTCATAGTGTCAGGAAGACTGAGACAACGGTTTCTGAGCAGTTGGGGTTTTTATACCTTCCACTACTTATCTAGAGTTCCACACACACACCTGCTAATCTCTACTATGTCACTGCACACAGCTTAGTCTTAGTTTGTTTTTTTACAAGCTTTGACTTTGCACTTTTTACTCTCACAACAAACTTGTTTATCCTAAACTGGCCCTGGACCATATGCTGGTCCTTACATGCTCATAACAGGAAAAAGCAAAAACAAACAAACAAACAAACAACAACAAAAAAAAAAACACAAAGCACACACTTTTACGAAAAAGTGAGGTATATAGTAAATTGAAACAGCAGCAGAGAAGTAGGAGAGATCCAGAGCATCCAGAGCCCACAAGGCCAGCAGAAGCTGCTTCAGTGGGGCGGGTCCACACATGAGACCACAGAAGGCTCAGCTTGCACAGCAGGAAAAGCCAGGTGAGAGGATTTTTCACTCACACTGGAGCACCTCGCAAACTCAAGAAACGTGAAGGGAGAATGGCAGTGAACAAAGGAGGAGCAGATCACAAGGTAGAAGAACACGTGGAACAATAGGCAAACTAAGCAGCTTTGGCTCCATCCCCTTCCCCAACGCCACTGCCCAGCCCTTGGGAACAAAACAGTGGTCTAGGGATCGGGCCACACCTACTTGTACTGACAGAGCACCAAAGACGGACCCAATCAAGAGCTCAGCTGAGGCCAAAATCATCCCAAAAGGAAACTGGGATTACACCAGGTCAGTACCCACCTAATAAAGCTGATATATATGCCTGGAAGCAGAAGTGCTAATTGCACCTTCCACATCAGGATAAATTCTATGTTAAATCAGATGGATGGTCAAATTTGCCATTCTTTTTTAAAATTTTTTTATTTTAATTATTTATTTGAGAGTGACAGACAGAGAAAGAGGCAGGTAGAGACAGGGAGAGAGAATGGGCATGCCAGGGCCTTCAGCCACTGCAAACAAACTCTAGACGCATGCAGCTCCTTGTGCATCTGGCTTACATGGGTCCTGGGAATTGAGCCTCGAACTGGGGTCCTTAGGCTTCACAGGCAAGCGTTTAACCGCTAAGCCATCTCTCCAGCCCAAATTTGCAATTCTTATAAAAGCTGTATTTTGGGCTTGTTATTTGTTGCTTCTTGAATTATAGTGGCTTTGTTTACACTTTTGTTATACATTAGGGAAGGGTCTCACCTGGTCACAAGCTGACTTGGAACCCTCTACAGACCAGAAATCTTAACCACCTTATTGTCAAGATTAAGGGAGTAGGTGAGGCACCACACAGCCTAAGGGACAGACAGAGGATCTGGTTGCCATAATAACTACTCTTGGATAAATACCCTGTACTATTTTTCATTGACAGTGTACATTGTTTAGTTAAATTTTAGAATCTGCCTGTATTTTGTTCCTCTTAGCCTACTTGAATACTCTCATAGCAAGCACACCCAACATCTACAGTCACTTTTGTAGATACTCTGAGAGTCTTCAGAGCCACACTTAGTTCCTTAATATCCTACCCTGAAGATACATAACATCAGATTGGTTGATACATCTCATAATACCCAGCTAACTGGAAAATACAATCATTAATTAATCCAAGATACAAAAATATATACATTATAACACAAGAAACACCAAAAATCAAGACAATATAAATCCACCAAATAGTATTAATGGGGCTGGAGAGATTGATTAGCCTTTAAGTGCTTGCCTGTGAAGCCTGAGGACCCTGGTTCAAGGCTTGATTCCCCAGGACCCACGTTAGCAAGATGCACAAGGGGGCGCATGCATCTGAAATTAGTTTGCAGTGGCCGGAGGCCCTGACGTGCCCATTCTATCTCTTTCTTTCTCTGACACTTTCTCTCTCTCTGTCTGTTACTCTCAAATAAATAAAAATGAACAAAAAAAATTTAAAAAGTATTAATGCATCAGAAATGCCCTCCAGTGAGAACGAGATAGAGGAAATGCCTAAGAAAGATTTCAAAAGAATGATTATAAGTATGTTCAAAGAACTCAAAGAGGAAATCAAAGGAAGCAAAGAAGGCACAGGACACCAATTTAATGAAATAAATAATGAAATAGAAAGAATTAAAAAAAAAAAAACAGTTAGAGTTAGATTTGCTAGCAAAGAAGAACACAGTTAAAGAAATTTAAAAAAAAAATCTGTAGAAAATCTCATCAGTAGAATGTATGAAGGAGAGGACAGAATATCTAAGCTAGAAGACCAGGTGGCAGATCTAATACAGTCCAACAAAGAGAAAGACAAACTTATAGAAAAGTATGAGTGGGAATTTCAAGATATTTAGGACACTATGAAACCATCAAACATAAGAATTCAGGGCATAGTAGAAGGAGAAGAATTTCACTCCAAAGGCATAGTTGGTGTCTTCAACAAAATCCTAGAAGAAAACTTCCATCAAATTGGGAAAGAGGTGCCAATGCAGATACAGGAATCCTGTAGAACACCAGCTAGACAAAACATGGAAATAACCTCTCCTTGCCATATTATAACCAAACTACCAAACATACAGACCAAAGAAAAAATATTGAAAGCAGTCAGAGAGAAAAGTCAAGTTACCTACAAAGGCAAGCCAATCAGGATTACAGTATATTAGTCAACAAAAACTTTAAAAGCCAGAAGGGTGTGGAGTGATGTATTCCATGTTCTGAAAGATAACAACTGCCAACCAAGATTACTTTATCCTGAAAAGCTATCCATTCAAATAGACGGAGAAATAAGGACATTCCATGAAAAAAGCAGGCTAAATGACTATTTGAAGACAAAACTAGCTCTACAGAAAATTCTTGAAAGAATCCTCCATGATAAAGTAAAAGAAAAGCACACATATTAGGTACCTAGAAGAAACAAACAATACTAAAATACTGGTTAACACAAGTAAACAAGGGTAAAACCGGAAGAACTACAAAAAAAAAAAGGCAAAAATGAATACACACCTTTCAATAATATCTCTTAATATCAACAGCCTCAATACCTTAACCAAAAGACATAGGTTTCCAGACTGGGTTACAAAGCAGGATCCTTCAAATTGTTGCCTCCAAGAAACCCAACCAAAGGATGGACACTAAACAGTGTTTCAAGAAAATGGACCTAGAAGTCAAGCAGGGGTTGCTATCCTAATATCTGACAAGGTAGACTTCAGTCCAACATTAGTTAAGAAAGATAAGGAAGGCTACTTTATATTGATTAAAGGAACACTCCAAGAGGATGACATTACAATCCTAAACATATATCCTAACATGGGGGCTGACAAATTCATCAAACAAACTCTATTAGAACTAAGGTCACACCAAACACAATGGTTGTGTGTGACTTCAATACCCCACTCTCATCAACTGACAGGTCATCCCAGAAAAAATAAAGAGGCATCTGGACTAAATGAGGTCATAGAAGGAATGGACCTAACAGATATATACAGGACATTTCATCCAAATGTGGCAGAATATACATTCTTTTCAACAGCATATGGAACATTCTCTAAAATAGACCATATAATAGGACACAAAGAAAATCTTAACAAATACAGAAAAAGTGAAATAATTGCTTGCATTCTCTCTGACCACAATGGGATCAAACTACAAATAAATAGCAAGAAAGACCATAGAGCATACACAAACCATGGAAATTAAACAACACATTACTAAATGATGAATCAGTTGAATGGGTTAATGAAGAAATCAAGACGGAAATAAAAAAAAAACAACAAACTTATAGAGTCAAACAATAATGAGAACACAACATACCAAAATCTCAAAAAAAAAAAAAAAAAAAAAAAAAACAGAATAGAAGAATATACCAGAAAGATCATTCACCCTGACCAGGTAGGCTTTATCCCAGAGACTCAGGGATGGTTTAATATGTGCAAATTGATAAATGTAGTACATTATATAAATGGATTGAAAGACAAAAATCACATGATCATCTCATTATATGCATGGAAAGCATTTGACAAAATCCAACACCCATTCATGATAAAAGTCCTACAGAGACTGGGAATAGAAGGAACATATATCCATATAATAAAGGCTATTTATAATAAGCCTACAGCCAACATATTACTAAATGGGGAAAAAAATGGAAGCTTTTCCACTAAAATCAGAAACAAGACAAGGGTGTCCATTGTCCCCACTTTTACTTAATATAGTTCTGGAAGTCTTAGCCATAGCAATAGGCAAGAGACACACATAAAAGGGATACAAATTAGAAAGGAAGAGATCAAGTTATCATTATTTGCACATGACATGATTATATATATAAAGGACCCTAAAGACTCTACTAGCAAACTGTTACAGCTGATAAAATCCTACATCCATGTAGCAGCATACAAAATAAATAGATTGAAATAAGTAGCCTTCACGTATGCTAACCACAAACACATAGAGGAAAAAATCAGAGAATCACTCCCATTCACAATTGCATCAAAGATAATAAAGTACCTTGGATTAAACTTAACCAAGGAAGTAAAGAATCTCTACAATGAAAATTTTAAAGCACTCATGTGAGAAATTGCAAAAGACACTAGGAAGTGGAAAAACATCCATTGTTCCCGGATTAGAAGAATCAATGTTATGAAAATGGCAATATAACCAAAAGCAATCTGCACATTTAATGCAATCCCCATCAAAATTTCAAAGTCATTTCTTTTTTTAATCTTATTTTATTTTATTTTTTATCAATTTTTAAAAACAATTTCCATGATTTAAAAAAAAAAAAATCCCATGGTAATACACTCCCTCCACCTACTTTTCCCTTTGAAATTCCATTCTCCATCATATCCCCTCCCCATCTCAATAAGTCTCTGTTGTATTTTCCCGTAGTGATCTTTCCCTCCTCTTACAATGCTCTTGTGTAGGTAGTGTCAGGCACTATGAGTCATGGATATCCAGGCCATTTTATGTCTGGAGGGAGCACATTGTAAGGAGTCCTACCCTTCCTTTGGCTCTTACATTCTTTCCTCAACTTCTTCTGCATTAGACCCTGAGCCTTGGAAGGTGTGATCAAAATGTTACTCTGTACACTAGTCACTTCTTTCCAGCACCATGATACCTTCTGAATAGTCCCAAAGGCATTCTTCATGGGAATAGAAAATAAAAATCCAAATATTCATTTGGAATCACACAAAACCTCGAATATCTAAAATCATACTGAGCAACATAAATAAGGCTGGTGGTATCACCGTACCTGATTTTAACCCATACTACAGAGTCATAGTAATAAAAACAGTGTGGTACTGGCACAAAAGCAGAAATGTAGATTAATGGAACATCATAGAAGACACAGATGTAAGTCCAGGTAACTATAGCCACCTGATCTTTGACAAAAATGCCAAAAATAATCATTGGAGAAAAGACAACCTCTTCAGCAAATTGTGTTGGGAAAACTGGATATGTATCTGTAGAAGGATGAAAATAGATTCTTCTCTCTCTCCATGCACAAGAATTAACTCCAAATGGATTAAAGACCTTAACATCAGACCTACAACTCTGAAACTGCTAAAGGAAAAAATAGGGAAAACCCTTCAACATATTGGTCTTGGCAAAGTCTTTCTGAATACAACCCCAATTGCTCAGCAATAAAACCACAGATTAACCACTGGCACCTCATGAAATTACAAAGATTTTGAACTGCAAAGGACACTGTGTATAAAGTAAAGAGACAACCTACAGAATGGGAAAAAATCTTCACCAGCTATATATCTGATAGAGGATTAATACCTGGGATATACAAAGAACTAAAAAACTTAAACAATAAGAAATCATACAAGCAAATTAAAAAAATGGGGTGTAGAGCTAGAGAGTTCTCAAAGGAAGAAATATGGATGGTGTATAAGCATCTAAAAAAAATGCTCTATGTCCCTAATCATTAGAGAAATGCAGATTAAAACTACATTGAGATTTCATCTCACTCCTATCAGATTGGCAACCATCATGAAAACAAATGATCATAAATGCTGGTGGGGATATGGAAAAAGAGGAAACTTTTTACACTGTTGGTGGGAAGCGATCTGGTCCAGCCATTGTTGAAATCAGTGTGAAGGTTCCTAAAACAGCTAAAGGTTGATTTACCATAAAACCCAGCTATAGAACTCCTAGGCATATATCCTAAGGACTCATCTCATTACCTTAGAAATACTTTCTCAACCATGTTTATTGCTGCTCAATTTATAATAGCTGGGAAATGGAACCAGCCTAGATGTCCCTCAACTGATGAGTGGATAATGAAGATATGACCCATTTACAGAATGGAGTTCTACTCAGTGGTAAGGAAAAATGAAGCTATGAAATTTGCAGAAAAATGTGCAGATCTGGAAAGGATTATACTGAGATAACCCAGGCCCAGAAAGCCAAGCACCACATGTTCTCTCTCACATGTGGATCCTAGCCCCAGATGATTGGGCTTCTGTGTGAGAAGGAAAAAAAAAAAAAAAAAAAAAAAACTCAGTAGCAGATGACAGTAAGCTAAAAAAGATATACAAAGGAAAGAGAAAGGAAGGGAGACTGGTACTTAATAGGTTGATATTGTATATATGTAACTAGAAGAATAGATTAATGGGGGTAAAAAGGCCCAACGTGAGGCTAGGGGAGGAGATTGCATAAAGTTAAGGTGGAGGGAGAGCTAATCAAAATCTAAGAGGATATAAATAAATCAAATGGAATCCTTCAGTATTGGACAATGGAACACTCAGGAGCCATAGATCATTGCTAGAAAAATTTCCGTGACAGGGATGGGATACCTTCCTGTGAGTTGTTGGCCAAGGAGGTCCCTGATGCCCCCAAAACATTATAGGCCATTGCCGAGGCCCTTGGTTTCCCACCAGGAATAGATGGTAAGACCCTATTGATGAAAAATCCACATATGTGGGCTGCAAGGCCACTGAGAAATCCTGCTGGAACTGAGCTGATAACCTCCTCCATGTAGACCAGCTGACAGAAAGCTGGAAGAAGCCATTCTACATGCAGTTCAATGGGAGAAAGATACACCACCAATAAAGATACTCACCAGTGGACACTGCAATCCTTATAATTGGCCATACAGGCCAAATGAGCCAACGGGTGCAATAGTGGCACATCTGTCATGGTAGAAACCAACTGCCCTCCAACTTGACTGGAGGCCCACTCCAAGGGAGGCAATACATCCCTGATACTGAAAACTTAAAGCAGTCATGAGCCCTGGGGGTGTAACATCTGCTGATGTCTAGATAGGTGTATATACTATGCTTATAAAACAGCCCGATAAGCACTTCTCTTAATATTCATAACCTTATATTAATTCTACTCTCACTTTCTGTAGAGAATCTTCTCCTTTCTGATGGCAGTGACCTTGGGACAACTCAGAAGGTATCATGGTGCTTGAAAGAAGTGACTAGAATACTGAGTAACATCTTGATCACACCTCTAAGGCTCAGGGTCTAATGCAGAAGAGGTGGTGGAAAGAATGTAAGAGCCAAAGGAAGGGTAGGACTCCTGACAATGTGCTCCCTCCAGACATAAAATGGCCTGGATATCCATGACCTTATAGTGCCTGACACTATCTACACAAGACCATCATAAGAGGAGGGAAAGATCACGATGGGAAAATAGAAGAGAGTCTTATTGAGATGGGGAGGGAATATGATGGAGAATGGAATATCAACGGGGCAAAAGGGGGGGAGGGAGGGTATTACTATGGGATATTTTTTATCATGGAAAATGTTTTTAAAAATTGAGAAAAAATTAAGAAAAGATAATGCTTAAAATTATTTTAATAATATTGAATTTTACACATAAAATAATAAATAGATTAGTAATTTCATTGGAGTTGGGATTTGAAGAAATTTAAACAATTATCTAGTAAAATTGCAAACAAGCTTTCTAATATATGGAAAAAAAAAATAACCTCAACAAAGAAATTGGTCAATAACAGACTGAATTTCTGAATTTACTCCCAAATCACTTCTCAGACATTATAAAGTTTTCTAAATGATCATTGCTTTCTTTCTAAGTAAATTAAAAATATATATATTAACATAACTTTTGTTGTTTTACAAGACTAATTCATAATATTTAAAACTATGCTGTCAATGTGATATTTAATTGGTAAATAAATAGTAAAATATCATACTATCTTATAAATGAACTATTTTGTCAATAATGTGAAGCCAGAGCCTTCCTGTGTGTTGTATCTAGAATGAAAACTGTATCAATATTAAATAGTGTAATTTTTTTTAAATGTAGTAACAACTCAGTACAGAGCTACTAGAGCTAGTATATATACCTAGCATGTTATCTTGTGACCTAGAGAAAATTATGTTTATAATAAGGGACTGACCAAACACCCCTCTAGTTTAATGTTTTAAGTTTAACACACTATTCATAATGCATTGTCATATGTTGTGCTAAATGCATTTTCACAGTGATTTTTTTTTTATTTATACATATGCTCCTCTCTTATTTGGCAGATACTTCAATGAGAAAAACATAAAATTAGTCATTTCACAAAAAGCTTTTTTATTTTAATTCATCTCTAATTCATCTCCATTCTATTTAAAATTATATCTGAATTCCTGTTGGTGATATTTTGATATTTGGCCTATTAAGATGAAATATTTACAAATCTCTTTATTTATATTATAGCAAATGTGTATAAAACATTTTGTTAAGTAATTATTAAAATATAACAATTTTGGTTATTTGGCATCATTTCTTAGGAGTAAGATTATAAATTAATTGACGTCCCTTCATCTCTAAGATTTAGGATTTTCTTATTTCTTTCAGCTTAGTAAGGTGTTCATTTTCAGTATTTTCTAATTATCTTTGCTGCATTTTAGCTTTAAAAAATTCCTGTAGCCTAGTAACCGGCCACTTTTGAATTATCTGAAGCTAAATTATGGAGAAGCCTGGGTAGCTTCATTATACATTAAATGTTAAAATCCATTTCATAATATATCTCTGGAATTGATTATTAAGCCTGACAAGGAGAATAAACACCCCTAATTACCAAGAAGCTCTGTCTATACGAGCTACCACTCTCGTTTTAAAGGCATTTGTGTGTTTTTCTGGGCAGATAGGTTTGCTCTGATTCTTACGCCTGACATAAATTATTTTTATATCAGTCTCTCAGAAAAGAGGGTGTCCTTTCAGTGATAGCTTTGGGAAATGTGGCACCTCTGGGAAAAGAAAATTAATTTGTCTCATTATTTTCTATATTTGACAATTCCCCAAGCTGCAGTAAAGCTCCAAAACTTCCTGCAAAAGTCTAAGCCCCAACAGTTAGGTTTCATGAACTGAAATCATTAAAGAGCAAAACTCCTTAAAATAAGGTTAGCTGTTGGGAATTAAAAGTAAAGAAAAGGAATAAAGGAATCCAACCAGGAGACAGATTTAATCCAGCTTCATTATTTTTACTGTGACACAATTATATCACTAGGTTATTTGGCTAGAAATTGCGCTTCATTAGGGAAATAGGATGTATTATCACCTTTAATGGCAGAAGTGGTGCATTTTTCAACCAGAGAAGAAAAAAGCTCCCCACAAATCACCTTAACATAAACAAATTACTCACTTTAAATTGGCTTACATGTTCTCCTTAACTCTAGTATACAGTTTTAAATCATATTCATTTTAGATGGGATAATTTAATTCAACAGATATAAATACCTAAGATATAAGACTAAAATGCAATTACCATAATTCAACTATGCAAAATATTCTTGCTCTATTAAGTTGAATTTATAGCCTTAATGACATTAGGGTATATAAAAAATTTACATAAAGTAACTAAAGAACCTAATATTTAAACACAATTATGTTTGATATGAGGCTATTTTCTCAAGAATATATATATGTGTGTGTGCATGTGTTTTTGAATAATGAGATATCATATGTTATGGTATGATTAACATTAAAAAATGTTGGAAAATCTTGAATAACCTTACAAAATGAGACAAAATACAATTTTATAGCAAAAAATATTCTTTTTAAAAATATTATTTATTTATTTGAGAGAGAGAGAGAGAGAGAGGGAGAGAGAGGCAGATAGAAAGAGAGAATGGACACGCCAAGGCCTCCAGCCACTGCAAACGAACTCCACACACATGCAGTCCCTTGTGCATCTGGTGTATGTGTGGCCCTGGGAATCAAACCAGGTTCCTTAGGCTTCACAGGAAACTACCTTAACCGTAAGCCATTTCCCCAGCTCAAGAAGTAATATTCTTTTTTGAGGTATGGTCTCACTCTAATGCAGACTTACCTGGAATTAACTATGTAGTCACGGGGTGGCCTCACACTCACTCAAGTGCTGGGATTAAAGGTGTATGCCACCATGCCTGGCCTAGAAAAAAAAAATATTAAATTATATTAGAGATAAATGCCTAATCATGGAAAATGCATGTGGAGGAATCATCTTTGATTATCAGTAAGAAAATATAAAAAGTATAGGTTTCTTTTTGAATTGATATAGGAAACCTGACAGCCTTTATAATAGACAATTATCCATTATACTCCATATAAATTATGAAAGTGCTAACTGATGGGGCACTTTCAAAGTATAAAAAGTTTAATATTAATAGAGGGGCTGTAAAAGACAAAAATGGGTTCCAAGATGGGATTAATGTATGAATTGATGATGCAAAAATCATAGGAAACTCATATCTATTGAATTTATAAAAACTTTTTTTTTAATTTTAATTTTTTTATTGACAATGTCCATAATTGTAAACAATATCCCATGGTAATTCCCTCCCTCCCCCACTTTCCCCTTTGAAACTCCACTCTCCATTATACCCCTCCCCTCTCAATCAGTCTCTCCTTTATTTTGATGTCATGATCTTTTCCTCCTATTAAGATGGTCTTGTGTAGGTAGTGTCAGGCACTGTGAGGTCATGGATATCCAGGCCATTTTATGTCTGGAGGAGCACACTGTAAGGAGTCCTAACCTTCCTTTGGCTCTTACATTCTTTCTGCCACCTCTTCCACAATGGACCCTGAGCCTTGGAGGATGTGATAGAAATATTTTAGTGCTGAGTACACCTGTGTCACTTCTCAGCACCATGGTGCTTTCTGAATCATCCCAAAGGCACTGCCATTTGAAAAGAGAAAGTTTTCTAACCAAAAGTGAGAGCAGCATTAGTATATGGGTATAAACATTAAGAGAAGTACTTACTGGGCAGTTTGTTGAGCATAGTATATACAGTTAGCCACACACTCGCAGACATCACTCCCCTAGGGCTCATTATAACCCCTGTTATAGGTTTTCAGTATCAGAGATGTATTCCCTTCCATGAAATGGGCCTCTGGTCAAATTAGATGGCAGTTGGTTCTCCCATATCAGAAATGCCACTATTGTACATGACATTCATGGTTCTCATGCTTCTGAATTGTGACATTTGGCAACCCAGCCCCATAGGTAGCAAGTGATTGCTTTGTGATTTTATGTTTAATGGTTTCTCTGCTGTACCATTAAGTTATTTTTTCTGTTTTAGTTTCAGTACTTTTTTGCAATGTTTTCACATTCCACATGCACAAGTTTTACAAATTTGTTGATTACATCAATGAATGACTGTGGGAAGTGGTCATTTCAAACAAATAATTATAATTTAAAGAATATTTTCTGAATGAATCTTGAAGGAAATTTGATAGACATATCATCTCTACTTAACAAAATAATACATTAGTCCACTGACTAGTGCCAGTAATCTTCTCAACTAAAATTTTCTGTACTGTCCTATAGTATTGAACATGAGTTCTCTTCCTGGGAATAGGGTTTAAATACAATTGTAAAGTAGTTGGTTCTTGAAACAGTACACACATCTTGTCTGGAAGACTGGTTCTGCAACTGAGAAATTTCAGGGAACAATATATAACTCAATATGAGTAAACAGTCTATATCACAGTATATTTTCTTGCAGGGGAAAATGTACACAACATCATCCTCTGGTGAGACAATCACCTGTCTTAGCCTTAGCTTTATCATGTTTTCATGTGCTGCTATGTCATTTATGTCTCCATTCAAACTCCATTGCTTCCAAAATCTCACACACACATCATCTATCATTCCATCACTATTTTTTTTTCCATTTAGGAAGCATTCTTATAATTCTATGGCAAAACCCTTTTATCAAGAAATCATGCCATTTCATCCCATATAGAACATATGAGGCCTTGCTGTAATGGTAGTTGCATGCCTCCTAAAGAAAGTGAAAAGACACAAACCATATTTGGACACAGATTACAAGGCTGATGTCTTTCTCTGTGCATCTCCAGTGGTTCTTAGTTTTTTAACTAGTTTGAAAAAAATCATTTAAAAAATACTTTAAAAGGTCATAATACATTTTTCCTTGCTTACACAAATAAATTTCTATTTAGCTGTTTGGCAATGAGCTAATGTTCACATTTGATATTTAAATTCTCCATCAATCCCATTATTCCTCATATATATTCTCAAGTGAAATTCCATTCCCAATGCACTATGCAATGAGAGACACCATCCAGTGGGTGCTTCTTCTGGATAGAGACATTTCTTTCTGAAAGGAACACAGAAACATGCAAGAATCTGGAAGCTCAGAAATGATGGAAGACTCATGAGTCTCCTCCTGCGGTGATACAAGCAATACAGAATTTCTTATGACAAAGGGGAATCTTCATTGGTATGTGCTACATACTACTCAGGGACTCTAGTGGTGCAGCCTTCCTGAGTTATTACACACACAGGGGTGGGCATTTTTGAAGCATTCATGCTCATGTAGATAACTCCTTACCCATTCTCCCTTAAGGAATAACATTAAACTCATTGATTCACCAAGGCAGACCTTCATAGGAATCATTTCTTTAGTCTGGTGTACCTGACCTTTCTGGGATGAATAAGCATTTGTTCATGTCTCTGCAGGGAAGTTGTGTAGCACAAATAGTGTCCTAGTAGGGCCCGACCTAACCAAAGAGTCTGTCCAGGAACAGTTGAATGATCCCTGCTGTGAGAGATGTCAAGTTCTTTAGGACTTGCAATATTTAAAAGTATTTTGTGCAAAAATATATAAACACAAGAGAACAACAAAACAGTAAATGAATACTCACTGTTGTTCTTGGGATGGAAGGTCACAGAAATTAAATTTGTTAAATTGTTTGTGCTGTGTCTTAGCACGTTATTCTGAATGCACATGTAACAGCACCTTCTATATATCTCATCAAACCTACTTTTACCTATACTATTATCTGATACTCCCACTCCTGTAATGTTTTATTAGAAAAAGTACTTTCATTTTATAGGTGAATACTCATAAGAGCATACACTAAACACTGTTCTGTTTCTAGTTACATGAGCATCTTCTGATACTGATTGTAAATTGTGAAAAAATGCTACCCAATAGAAAATATAATATAACAAATTAGAAACATCACTGGATTAATTTAAAATGTATTTTAGAGAACAATGAATAGAATGAGAGAATCTACACAAGATGGGTAAGAAGATGAATTACAGAAGTGCAATCGATGTTGATTGTTCCTGAGGCATCAAGAACTAGAAGAGAAGAAATTGATCTAGCACTTTAAGTAATTATGGTGCCATTAGTCACCCATAGGAATGCAAATTCAATACTGGAAAAGATCTTTGACTCTTGTCCCAGAAGTTAGAAAAATAATGACTAGAACGCAACACTACTCAAGTAGTTGCATACTTTCAATCAATTACATTTAGTTTTTAAGTACAGAGAGTTTGGAGTAAATTCTTAGTTTAGTTTCTTAATTTACTTAAAAGGTAAATTTACTTTTCCTAAGTATTTAATTGATGATTATCATTCCAAAAAAATAAGACACAACATTAATTTTATAGGACATCTTAATTCTTTTAATTTTAAGTTTTTGTCAGAAAAATTATCAAATGTTTTAGAATATGGATAAATTAAATTAAGATTTTTTTTTTTTTTTTTTGGTTTTTTGAGGTAGGTCTCACTCTAGCCCAGGCTGACTTGGAATTCACTAGAGTCTCAGGGTGACCTCAAACTCACAACAATCTTCCTACCTCTACCTCCTGAGTGTTGGGATTAAAGGTGTGCACCACCGTGCCAAGCTAAATTAAACTATTTTTGATGAAAGAATTTTTCATGCTTTTTTTTTTTTCTGGGTAGAAATTGAGGTATTAGTCTTAGTAGAAGAATATAAATATATGTAGTATGAAGAATTTTCCAGAAAAAAAACATCTTTACAGTTGAGAATGGAAGGATTATAGTTGGCATAATTTTTCCAATTTTCTGAGAGATAATCATATATAGTTTCGAAGAATTGTACTGATTACATTTATAGAAAGTAATTTAGTACATTCATATAAGTTCTTCCAAGTTACATCTAATAAAGGAATTAAATTTGATGTTTATTTGGATATATTCAACCTTGTGTTTAATTAACCTATTCATTAAAAGGAAGGGTGATAGGAACATTACATTCCTTTGTAAAATATTTATTTATTTATTGTTTATTTATTTGCAAGGTGAGAGGGAAAGAGAGAAAGAGAGCGAGAGGATGAGAGAAACGTAAGCAGTCAGAGGCTATTGCCAATGTGCACAAACCCCAGATGTATCTGCCCCTTTGTGTATCTGCCTTTACATGTGTACTGGGGAAATCAAACTCAGGCCGGCAGGCTACATAAGCATAGAACATTAGGAGCTAGGCTACCTCCCTAATCCCAGAAATACACTCATAATTAGAACAGTCTCACTGACCATAAGATGTGTTATATAATTTAATCATTCAAATATGATATTTCATTTTATAGAATAAACATTTTTCTAAAATAGTTGCAGACATATAATAATATTTTACATTGGAACTGCCATACTCATTGACTTTACGTTGTGAGATAATATTATGTGAAAAGAAACCATTCACTGAGCTATAGCCCTAAATACAACTAATTCTTGGATGAAGATAAGTGGTTTTAGCATATTCTGAGATTTTTTAACATTTTCCTTACTTCCTTATTGAAAATTTTCATACTTGTAAATAATCTATTATGATTATAATCTCTTCACATTATTTTGTCCCTCATACCACACCCCGTTTCCAGTAAGCCCATTCTTCTTTCCAACTAGACACTTGTATTAGTTACCGTCTCAGTCTGTTGATAGAATACCCAACCAGAAGTGGTTGAAGGAAGGAGAGAGTTTAATGTGGCTTACAGTTCTAGGAGTTCTTCACTGTGTGAAAAATGTAGCAGGAGCAAGAAAAAAAAAAAAAAGAGTTTCATTGTCATATTCACAGGGAAGAGAGAGTAAGAGAGAACACCAAGTGAGGCTTGACTATAAAACCTTCAGGCCTGCCTCCAATAACGTACCTCTTCCACAGATTCTCCACCTCTGAAAGTTTCCACAACTTTACAGAACAGTGCCACCAGCTGTGAGTGGTGGTGGTGGGGGAGTGGTATATTTAAAGCACTATATTCCTCTTCAAGTTTGATGTCTTACCCCCTCATCCATCATTCATGTTGCATTGTTGATGAAACAAATATTTTCCAAATCATGCTCAAGTATGTAGAAGGATGAAGAGTTGAACAGAACTGTAAAAATGTTGTAGACAGGAGTAAGAAGAAGTATAGTCCTCATACAAATAAAGGGCTGTGAAAGTCAACAAGAATGGTTGAGAGATACAAATATTATTTTGTTATGTATAGACAATAATAATGGTGCTTCCATTCACTGGACTACAGTATTCCAGAAAGAAATTTATGTTTAACTGTAGTCCAATACTGTTTCAAAATCTTGTATTTTTATATATGTGAGTATTAAATGAACATCTAGGAAACAACTTCATAATATTAACATAGGGAATGGTTAACCTTTTTCCCAAAAGATAAAATTTTTCATTAATAAACTTTCTAAAATGTATTTTATAAAATTTAATAGGAAACAAGACATCTTGGAGAGTGGTGATTTGAAATAAATTGCATTTCTAAGTTCAGATCAAGGGAACATAGCAGCAACATCTTCCAATGATTTATGTTGGATTTCATGGTGTATATAAAAAATAAGTAGCTAATAAAAATTAATGATTGTAGAGAGTTGTTTTTATATTCCCAGCCACATTATATACCATTCTATTTTATCATATTTGAAATTTGAACATTTTGTGTAAATGGATTTTTCTCACATTGTCTATTTTCTTGAGCCAATGAAATTTTCTTTTACATTTCTAAAATAATCTCTGCAATAATAACAATCATGTTTCGAGAAGAAAATGAAGGGTTTGATGAAAGAAAAGAAGGAAATGAACCACATGAATTTGAAATTTTTTATTTCTTAACACTGAATAAATGGGTATTACAAAATTCAGATAGTTTAGAACTGAGATAGCTATGGTTGCAGATATGTGTAATTACATTTGTGCCAATGACAATTAGAAAATTAATTTAGAAAAATATAAATTCAGTATTCTGAATATGATTATAAAAATTTTAATATGAGCACTGATCACATATAATGCAGGGTAAGAGAAGGATTATACCACGATCATTCTCATTTTGATTTAAGTTTAAATATTAGGGGAAACTTTAAAAAAATTATTTTTATTTATTTTTTTGAAAGCAACAGACACTCAGAGAGAGACAGGGAGAGAAAGAGAGAGAGAGAGAGAGAGAGAGAGAGAGAGAGAGAGAGAGAGAGAGAGAGAGAGAGAGAGAGAATGAGTGCACCACAGCCTCCAGCCACAGCAAATTAACTCCTTGTGCATCTGGCTAACGTGTGTCCTGGGGAATCAAGCCTTGAAGTAGGTTCCTTAGGCTTCACAAGCAAGTGCTTAACCACTAAGCCATCTCTCCAGCCTGAAGCATGTTTTTGGCATACGGAAATTTAGGTAAAAAATGGTGTAGTATTTAGGACTGTGAAATACTTTTTAAATTTTTTTAATTTTTATGAGAGAGGGAATTGAATGGGTTTTCTGGGTCTCCTGCCACCATAAATGAACTCCAGATGGATGGTTTTGTGTGTATACTAGGAAACCAAAAAACAAAAAAAACTGGCTATTAGACTTTGTATGCAAGTTCCTTTAAGTATTGAGCAATCTCTCCAACCTGATAAAACTTTAGTTTATAATCATAAATTCCATTTTGATTTTTGCAAATGACCACATTAATGCAGTAAGAACAGTAAGTAGGAGTGGGAAAATAGCAGTGATTAATGTGCAGGCTGAGTGAAAAGTAAACAACTGAAGCTCTTGATCAAGCCAACTGAAGATAAATTTACACTGAAGACAAGACAAAAACAGTCCAAGTGGCTGTGATTTATCCTGTACCAGTAATGGCAGAATAGACTGAAGCAATATCTTCTGTGATGCATTTTACTGGGGTAAGAAAGAAAGATGGCCAATAGAGAATTCATTATTTTAAAGTATTACTTCCTAACTCTCTCAGCTATTAAACATTTTCTAAATCTCTAAGCCTTGATAATATTCCCTGGCCTCATATGAAATGTAAAGCAGATCTGGTATTTAATTTTAAGTCAGCCATTAGTGAATAAACCATCTGTGTGAGGTAAAGCAGGTGGGCTTGGAATTATCTTTACTAGAGTGGTGGTTGCAATTTGACGCACATCAAAGCATCAGTCCCAGTTGGGGTTATGTCTGTGGTCCTAATACTCCAATCAAAAAAATATGACTTCTTAAACTAAGTTTGCAAATATGTATTCACTGGGAAAGATTGACACAGAAAGGCATGACATTCTGTGAACTATTAGGAATTCCCTTATCACACTCAAGAATATTATGGCCATCAAATAAAAATACTGAACTGGAAATTAATTACATTTTCCATTAAAAGTAGCATAACGTGAACTGATACTGACATAGTTATTAATGTCAAAAGTTACCCAAACATGAGTTCCACATCAAAGCTACCAGTTGCATCTTTCAAAGTGTCAGTGCAAACAGACAAACAGATTTTTTTCTTATGAAAAAGACTGGATTCTTGGCACTTTTTTCTGAGGAGCTACATAAAAATGTACACGTATTCAATTGAAGTCAATTATTGCAACAAATTAGTTACTAAGCCACAGTACAACAATTAATTAATGCACACTTAATTTTTGAAACATTGATAATATCTTATATTTCATATTTGAGGGTATCATGTTATGCATGATGTGATGTGACCCATGGTACATTACTTTAAAATAAGAAGATTTCTTACTTTTAAATGAACTAAAGAAAATAAGTTTTAATGTCAAGTTGGATAAAATACACCACAGGATATTAGATAATAGGAAAGAATATTTGCAAAACTTTCCTTAAGTTTACCGTCAAATTTCACTCCCTACTGTATGTATAAATAGCTGCCATCGCCTTGTACTGCAGGCCTGCCACATCTCATAAACTTGGCTGAATGCATTGAGAGGATGGGAAACCTCCAAGGAAGCATCAGAAAGTGGGATCAGCGATTCAGGAAAGTTCACTCAAATACTTTTCCAAAGTTGCAACTTTGTGTTAGCTGGAATAGGACTGAAGGTGCTGTTAAGTTAACTCCTATTTCTATTTTAGTACTTACATCTGTTTTGAGCCATTTCTCTATATAACTTTAAAAATATATTTTACTGGCTGAAGTATAGTCTGAAAAAAAAATACGATCTACCTGAATGAATCCATCCTGAACTTAAAATGTATATAAACTTTCTAAAAGTCTCTTTCTTTTAATTTTTTTTTAAATTATTTTATTTATTTAAGAGCGACAGACACAGAGAGAAAGACAGGTAGAGGGAGAGAGAGAGAATGGGCGCGCCAGGGCTTCCAGCCTCTGCAAACGAACTCCAGACGCATGCGCCCCCTTGTGCATCTGGCTAACGTGGGACCTGGGGAACCAAGCCTCGAACCGGGGTCCTTAGGCTTCACAGGCAAGCGCTTAACCGCTAAGCCATCTCTCCAGCCCAGTCTCTTTCTTTTAATGTTTGATACTAAGTCATATACTACTCTGACACTGGGATGAGCAGGCCAGGTGCGCTTAAGCACTTAAAAACAGTGCACTTACAAATTGCTGTAGGATCTGGACCAAAGACAAGATCTGATCCCAGACCTCTGAATAAAAATTGAAAAGGGAAAATGCAGAATGAACTTATCATGATGCTTCTGCTTCTGGGCAGGTGTGATGTTCAAAAAGCCAAGAAACACAACAATCAGATGAAAGATATCAACTCATGAAAATACATGGTGATGATTGTACTTAACATCTGAGTTCACAAATTCAACTGAGATCAGGGCAAGCATCTCATTCTGAAGTTTAAATGAAGCCAGTTGTAGTTACATACTTGTTGGTGAATCCGAAGAACCTAACAAAGTATGCCCTGCTAGTTATTGTCGCATTTGTGATAGGTTTTACCATGCTGTTGGCCAAATGGGATGACCTTACAGCAGATTTTGACACCAAAGCCACTCTTTTGAAACTTATGTTCACTTGCTTTTCTTGTGTGAAACTGCTTGCTTTCTCTTGTGCAAGATTCTTCCTTACAGTTCATGTTAGCAGATTCGGAGGCAAGCTAAGCTAATGACAACAATATTTTGGTAACACTTGCTGTATGTCATCTACCAAGTTAATCCTAGCACTTGGACATCTATAAAAGAAAGAATTATTTATACCTTTTAAGTATGTATTTTTCTCCATAATTGAATCAATTATACAATCAAAAGCTTGACAATTCTTTGAGGAATAATGTTAGGAGAAAATAATTGGGTGATGGTGACATTGATATTAATACTGAGAAGAGTGCAGGTTATAACAATGATAATATCATAGTGATGGGAGCATCAGGGTACAGGAATGCTTCTTTTGACTAATCCATAACACATAATAATATAAAAATAATCTTAATAATAAAACACACTACTCATTGAACTAGATATAAACCAGCTACCCTATGCTCTTGGAGTCAAAATAAGGTTTACACAAAATAGCCCTAGGTATAATTTGGAATGAACTACTTTTTAAGGGACTTGAAAGTAGTTTATGATGTTCAAATCACTGACTACATAACAAATATAATATTTATAATATACTCTTCAGTTACATGGACTCAATGTAAGTACTATAATTATAGAAAAATACTAAGAATGTAAACTTTACAACAATAAGCTAGGAGATAAAGAATATAGGCACTTTAAAAGACCAAAATGGTAAAATGTCACAAAAGTCTTAGAAGATGCAAATGATATTTGAAACCTGGAAATCTGTGATCAGTAAAATCATGTTTTCTGATATATTACAAATTACATAAGGAAGTACAAGAGTTGTTATCTGTTATAATTATTCCAAATATGTCCTTTATTCCATATCTCAGTCGCAAAATGAATGTCTGAATGTTTTGACAGAACTTAAAGTAAGTTAAAGAAATTTTCATTTGACATTTCTATATGAAACAAGGAACATAAAAATGTATTCTGTATATTTTTATTAACCTTATTGAGATATATTTTTACAGTGTAAAACTCTTTCACTGAAGGTGTAAAATTCAAGGTTTGAGGATAACATACAGAGCTATGTGATGATCAGCACCATCTTGGTTTGTCATACTCCAACCACATGTTTTCTTCTGACCTGCTGTGGCTAAACCAGCTTTAAGCCATAATCTCAAGAAACCCTGAAGGTACTTTCTTTTCTTGATAATATTATATGAATATACTATTTTTCAAGCTCAAACATCATGAAATATTTGAATGATTTGAATTTCCAGTAGCAAAATATTTTGTTATAATCATGTATACACTTTTCTGAGTGGACATGTGTTCAGTACTCTCAGGGTGAATCCTAAAATATGAAGTACCTGGTCACATGGTCCATTTTTTTGTTCACCTATTTAAGACACTTACAAATGAAGTTTCAACATCCTACATTCTTGTAATCAAAGAATGATCCTATTTTTTCCACATTCTTTTCAATATTTCCTATTGCCATCTTGATACAATGCAAAATTCAGTGAGTATACAGTAATGTCTCAGTGAGGGTATAGACTGTTTTTATATAGTGATTCATACCAAGTCCCTATTCATAATATTTATGATGATCACACAAATTTCTGTGGAAATATTCTGCCCATCTAACCATATTTATTTAATTTTATTCTGAGTATTTATTGGTACATTGAATACATTACTTTCTTAACTATATTATGTATGTAATTTATTCAGGAAATCTGACTTGAGGATTAAAACCATCTATTTTTGTTTATTTTTATTTGTTTATTTGAGAACGACAGGCAGAGAGAAAAAGAGGGAGAGAGAGAGAGAGAGAGAGAGAAAGAAAGAGAGAGAGGGAGAGAGAGAGAGAATGGTAGAATCAAGGCCTCCAGCCACTGCAAACTTCTGCATCTGGCTTATGTGTGGGTACTGGGGAATCAAGCCTCAAACCAGGGTCCTTAGGCTTCATAGGTAAGCACTTAACTGCTAAGCCATTTCTCCAGCTCCAAATCTTCTATTTTTAGTATACCAGGTAACATGTTTGATCAGAGCAATGAAGCCCAATTAAATGACAAACTTCAATTGAACTTAGTAACTTCAATAAATTTGGAAAGTCAGGGTGGAGTTTCTGATACAGATGACACTAAACAGAACTGCTGTACAACTGTTCTTCTGGTAAGAAACACAAGCTCATTTCTCAAGAGGTATTTTAGTTGACATGGGAAGAAAACTTTGATCTTCTTTGAAAAATTACATATGCAGGGCTGGAGAGATGGCTTAGTAGTTAAAGTGCTTGTTTGTGATGTCTAAGGACTCAGGTTCCTTTCCCTAGGACCCACATAAGGCAGATGTACAATGTGGTACATGTGTCTGGAGTTTGTTTGCAGGGCTAGAGGCCCTGGCACACCCATTCTCTCTCTCTCTCTCTCTCTCTCTCTCTCTCTCTCTCTCTCTCTCTCTCTCTCTCCCCTCTCTTTATCTGCTTCTTTATCTTTCAAATAAATAAATAAAATAAGATATTTAAAAAGAAAACTTGCATATGCAATAAAATCTGCAGAGGTAAAATACATGGTGAAGTAAAGATGTTAGCAAGAAGGGTGGATTAGAGTCACACATTAAGAACATTTGTTGAGATGGTCCATGACTATCAAGAATGATGCAACAGGAGAAAAACAATTCTTGATAAATAAGTAGATAATGAGAAAATTGAGAATTTTCACATGGGAGATGTCTGATGGAATTTATTATTTCTCTTTTCTAAGTAAGGGAACGGAGGAAATGAGAAAAATGAATTCTAGAGGAACAATGACTATCAATGACGTCTGCTTCCATATCCCTTTCAATAAACAATCATTATAATGAACTGTATTTTAATAATATTAGGTCTAAAAAACTGGTGTAACCTTCTACTCAAACTAAAGATCAGGGTAATTATTTAAACTGTTAACTAAATAAATGCAGGTCACTTGGTATTGTATGATGGAAAGTAAATTAACATTAACATTCTATGTAAAAGCCAAACATATGCTAAATAAATCATTATGTCAATATTAATAAATATCAACACTACTGTATTTCTCAAAAGAAAACATGCATTATAGTATATTTAGATTATATAAGTGTTTGTAGAAGACATACCATCCAAGATTTAAAATTTCAGGCAACAGAAGCTCACCCTGAGTGATTAGTATGCAATAGACCACTGAGAAAAGGAAAACCTATCCTAAGAAAATTTCTTGCTAGGATTGAGGAATCATTTAAATGATCAAAGTCCAATAAGCCCCAAAGGAGATTATCACTGTTGTAGAGAAAGTGACCTCCTGCTATCCTCAGCTCTAGCTGCTGTGGTATCAGCAGTGACCTTGCACCTCCACCTTGTCATGGCACCAGTGCACCTGCCATGTAAGTGAGCCAGATGTCACCTTACAGCTGTTCTCACCTGCCTTGGAAAAATTTTGCAAGGATTCTAGATTGTGTGTTAATATTCTCGTTACTAAGTTGAAGGAAGAAAAGTTTACCTGCTTTTTTTCTGTTCTAATTGAAGAATCCCAGGAACTTGGGTGTCTGTAATTCCATGTTAAATATGTTACTGTGGCAGTCCCACACACAATTTGATAAGGGCTGTTTATTTTATATTGGAAAATAATCTCAATTTTATTATCATTCCTTTGCTCATGCAGAGGTACATTAGAGGGATATATACTGACTTGTAAATATATAGTGCTTCTGTAACTGGTTCTTACTACTGGGAGGCTTTCTAAGATTTACTTCAGTTGCTTGAATGACATCTGCAATTTACAACATTTTTAAATTTTGTGACTTGAGATAGAATGTTTCTTGTGGGTAATAATTTGTCTTCATAGTAATTTTAATAGAATAGTTTTATTTTACAAAATGCCATACCGTATTGTGATTTTATGATTGTTTTGATTCTACTATTATAATTCTTTATTGGCAAACTGCTATTAACCTTTTTTTTTTCCTTTTCAGAAGAAAGTAAGGTAAATATATAAGAATAGTTCACAATGATCATGAAGCTGACACTTTATCTTTCGTTTATTTCAATTCTCTTCAAATATTTTGAAGTCAACATATTTGATATATTCAGTTAATTTAAATTGAGTTGTTTGTTCATAAAAGAAATTTCTAACAAATGTATCATGGTAAGAAGTTTATTCTTATAAACTATTTAAACAAAACTAAAAACCACACACACATATACCAGGAATTTCGTGTGATGGATACATGGCCTCTCTGCTGGAAATGCAACTATATTTTCTGCTTTGGAAAAGTAGTTGCCTCTTATTTTTTCTTTGCCCATGGTAAAATGCCAAGCTTGATTGATAGAGGACAACCAGGGAGCATTGTAGAATGAAAATGTCCCTTCACTTGGTAGTCTTCTACAGTAACTATGCCCTCATGCCCACCCCTTGGCTCATGGAGAGAACAATGGTCAGTGGTCACTATCTTCTTCATGGAATGTCAGTTGGGCTATTCTGTACGTGAAATATTCTTTTATTTCCTTTTACTGTAGAGTATGGATACTTTTTCCTTAAATTTCAATTACAATTATAAAGTGATTTTACCCTTCTGCTACACAGTAAGCTATGCTTATGATTCTCTCACTGAGTCAGAATTTAATGTCTGGGAAAGGAATTCTTTTCATGGGTGCATAAACTCAATCCTCCTGTTGTTATTATTCCATAATTATTCCATGTGATTTCTAAAATTTCAAGTTTTATGTAATTTGTTTAATTCCACATCAACCAAATACTTCATTACAGTGAATTCTTCTTAAAGGTTTACTCATCTATTTCAGGTTACCATTTGACTCCTTTTCCTGATTGAACTCAGTCTGATTTTTCATCTGTATTTGTCAGCTTGGGAGCCTGTCACAAAATAACATTGAGTAGATCACAAAAATATAGCAATTGCTTCCAAAATGTTGTGCAAGCTGACTTTTGAGAGGGGACACCTGAAATCTGAGAACAATTAGCAAGCATGATTTGGTTCTGGTTAGGCCTTATTTCATATGGAAGCATTTTTTGTCACTCTTCTGCCTCTTGAAATGATAGGTATATCCTTAACTTAAATACATGGGATGAAAGGATAAGTCCACCCACACCTCCTATTTTAAACTAAGTGACCTCCTTTTGGGGATTTTGGATATGGTCATATGGAGGGTAAAGTCTTTAACGTATGAGTTCTTTTGGCATGGCAACACGATTGTTTTTTGTTGCTGTTTGTTTTTTGCATTTTTAATTTATTTTTATTAGATATGGATGGGCATACTTAGTATATGAACAACACATGTTGGCACCATTCTTTCCCTCCTCCCCATCCCTTTTCTGAAGAGCCCCTCTTCACTGGGGACGCAGGTCAACCCCATGGGGATGCTGGGACAGGCATAGTGGGGGCACCAGTCAGTTATGGGGGAGAGGGAATGTCTCTGTGCAAAATGTTTCAGCCCTCTTCTGCAAAATTCTCTGAGCTAGGTTGGGAGCATTTTAAGTCTACTTCAGTGATGGGCACTTAGGAGCCTCTGAATCTTTGCTTTGGTAGGTGTTTAATACCCTCAGTGTCCATCTCCTTAACCCTTGTCACCGAGAAAGTAGCACTCTTGTTCATTTCCCCAATTTCTTTGTAGTTACAAGTGGGTCAGGGGTGGAGTGCACTGGGACTTTTATCTCTTTAGGTCCTTCTTCCATCTGTAAAAGAGAAGCAGATTCTCTCTATGCCACCATGCCCCTGTTGGTTTTATTTTTAACTTATTTTAGTTATGTATATAGTGTATATACAGCCAAAATAGTACCATCTTTAGACTTCTCCTTGTCATACCCCTCCCCTGCAGATTGTGGGTGTTGCATTGTGGGGGTGGCCATCAGTTACAGGAGCTAGGCAATGTCTCTGTGCATAATGACCCAACTTATGACTCAAACAATCTTTCTGCCCCCTCATCCTTGAATTTCCCTGAACCATGTTGGGTCATTTGAGGTATATTTCAGTGGTAGGAGGTCTTGGGTGTCTCTGTAACTCTGGATATCTGATTTAGTAGAAGCTTAGTATTCTCTGTGTCTGTCTCCTTCACCATCGTGCTGACACCAGGTTCACCAAGAAAGCATCTCTTGGTCATTATACCACTAGCTCTATGGCTTCAGCTGGTGCCCTGGTGGGGTGTGATGGCCTGATTATCTCCTTAGGTTTTGTGTCCATACTTTCTTCCCTATGAGGTGAGGCAAGTTTAGGAGGACACCATCTTGACCAGAAGAAATGTTTGTTTGTTTGTTTGTTTGTTTTAATCACCTTTTCTTTCACTCCTATTTTCTTGGTCTTGTATATTTAAATAATTTGACTTGAGATCTTTCTATATTTGTAAATTTGAAGAGTTGTAGATCATGTCATGTGTTTAGATATTGTGGTGTTAGTGTAAGTGTACTTGGAAGTTTTCCTATATAAATTCATTTCAGTCTAATTTTGAAATGTTTGGCTTTTACCTATTACTTAGTGTAATAGACAGCTTCATATTTACTGAGATGGACTTCCAAACAAGGCACAGTTATTAAGGAAGGTATATATATTGAATCTTACAGATCCACAGGAAGTTCCATAATGGCAGAAGAAATTTCCCCCTCTAAAAAGACAAACGAGAGAGAGAGAGAGAGAAAAAGGCCACAAACCAAAAGCCACACCAAACAGCACACTTTAGGAACTCCAGGTGAAACTGAGGAACTTTGCATATCTTTAGATTGGAATATCAAATCTACCACCACACCTTAGAGCTGGACCCAAAGATCCACCTCTTCCAGCTAGGTGGGTACAGATTTAAACTACAAACTAGTAAAACACTGAATATTTTGAGGGCCATCTATTCAACTTACCACATTCTGCCCCTTTTCCCCAATAAATTCGAAGCCATCACACATTTTAACTTCTATTCAGTTCATTTTCAAAGATTCCCATAGTCTTTAGCAACTTCAGATTGTTCCAAAGTTCCATGTCTTCTCTGAGTTTTAAGATTTCCTCTTAGCTGTGAGTCTTGTAAAACGAAAAGTAGTTACATGCTTTTAACATGTAAAGGCACAAAATAAACATTTTCAGTTGGTATAATGCATAGCAAGGAGAGACTAGAACAATGCAAACTCAATCACTATCAGGCAAACATCAAACTTCTGCAGTTCAAGTCCAATATAACCAGAGACAGAAAGTCTCCAGATTTTCCAATTCCACCCCTCCAGCTTGACAAAATAGCCAGGTAAATCTTCCATTCCAGTACAACAGTGCACTCCGTGGTAGCCCTTTCATAGTCCTGGTATATCCAAAATGTCTTCAGGTCTTCATGCAAACTGTGGTCCATCTTTCCAAGGCTCTTTCAGCTTATCAGGGTCATCACTCCCTGCCTCATGCCACATCTCAGTAGAGGCTTCTGAAACCATGTGAAATTCAAGACTACCCCATGCTTTTGTTTCCAATACTAATACCAGGTGTGCAGGACACAGGCATATTCTTAATCCAGGGGTGAAATGAATCATAGATTTGTAAAGCAGGTTCCTTCTCCACTCAATTCTTTCCCAAAAGAGTTTGAATTTATATCATAGTGTTTACTCAGGCATCCTCTCCATTATTTTAATATAAGGCAGTTGGGTTATCTTCCTTAAGATTGTTAATGTGTTGAAAATAGAAGCTTCAGTAACCTAAAACCAGTCTCAATGCCTGTAATTTTAACTTGCTTGAAGTTTTCCACTTAAAATCTTAAATCTCTCAGTCCAGTATCTTTAGCCAAACAAACCAGTCCAGTACAAATTTATCCTTGACCAAATTCTCTGGGCCTATGCATCAGAATGCAGCCAGCCCTTATGCCAGTAGACCAGTTCCAACAAAGTCCTCTGCAGTCTTTCCTTACCCTTAGAAAGCTCATAAGCCAAGGCTCAAAGTTCAATACTATCTACATTGAGTATTATCAAACTCTCATCATAATAGTCCATAATATTTGGCTTACCATTCTAGAAGGCATCTTCAGTTCCAAGTATCAAGTCCATGCCCTTGGCTTCCAAACAGAAGTTCCAAAAGACCAAAATCCACGTGTTCAGGTTCATCTCACCACACATTTTGGTACCAATTTCTATAGCAGACAGCTTCAGGTTCACTTAGATGAACTTCCAAACCAGGCACAGTTATGAAGGAAAGGTTATTTGTTGAAGCTTACAGATCCAGGGGAAGTTCCATGATGGCAGAAGTTGTCCCCTCTTAAAGGACCAAGCAGAGTGAGAGAAAACAAAAGCACACTTCAGGAACTCTAGGAGGAACTCAAGCACTTTGGATATTGAAATCTTAAATCCACCACCACACCTTAGAGCTGGACCCACAGATCCACTTCTCCCAGCCAGATGGCTGCAGATCCAAACTACAAAGTAATAAAACATTGAATATATTGGGGGCCATCTATACAAAGTACCACACTAAGCCATACCCCAGTAGGATTCCTCTAAGTAATTCATAGAGCTGTAGCTTTGGGCTGCAGTTTTACTTTCAATTCACCAATGATAATTTTTTATTCTATTTAGGAGTGGAGAATTGGTAGCTAATGCAATAACCTGTGGAAGATGAATTTATTCCAGTCTAAGCAATCAGCGTGGCCTTTACAGTGCCCTTTTATGGATCCATATCTAAACCTAGAGGCTCTAATCTTAACAAAAACCTTCTGCTGTCTCCTGTATACTATGCAAATAGCTCATTAAAGTCTAGATTGTAGACCACCAGGGACTGGTAAGTATTCTCTCAGGGTTGTCACATTTTACTTCCTTCTAATTCTTCCATAGTAACATTTTTCATGAAAGTTTTAGAGTATAGGGAGTCCAATCATTTCTGATTTATTATTCCATATATTAAAAATAGTAATTAAAGAGACATATTACACCTTTTAAATCTTAGATTTAAAACTGCATTCCTTTTAGTGGCTTATTTACATGTTACACATTTCTTATTGTCTACAATTTAAGCATTTTAATTTTTGGACATATTAAATTGGTCTCATTTCATCTTTAAAATTATTGATGCATCTTACTTTTCCAAGCACAAATGTTGTTTGATAAACCTAGTGAAAGTTGTAGCTAATATTTTTATTCCAGTATAAAACCAACCAATACACATATATTTTAAGTTACATACCATGTTAGGTATTCAATTAATTATCACTTATATTGTAGCTGTAGTAATATTTTTAAGTGCTTATCAAGAACAAAAGTAAATTTATAGCAGTGTTTATTTGTTTTACTCACCAAAGCCTCATTCTAAATAACCAAATCAAAGCAATGAATCTCTTAGGATTGTTCTTTGAAGAATGAATTTCAAACACAAACTTATAGATTTAATTAAGCAAGTGAGCTGAATAAATTGCCCTTTGTTCTTACATGGTCTCTTATCAGGGCATCTTCTGTTACCTATCTTGGAATGTACAGTTTTATGAAACATATCATTTCTGAAATAGGATGGAAGAATATTGAAGTTTATGTGTGATGGATACGTATATCAGTATAGTCATCTTATACTTGGGTAACAATATTGGAAAAATCCTGGTATATATGTTTTGATCATATTTAATTTCCAATTGTGTTCTCTGTCATTAGAGCTCATTATATTATTCAATACACAACTTGATTAATGTGTGCTACCTAGTCTTACATTCTTTCACTTTTCAACTTATAGGCATAATGAACTAATCTTACTGTGAGTATGAAAGCACTCCTATTAAATGTTTATATTTTTCTTACCCTAGGAGAAGTTATGACCTTTCCTTTCTTAACATAACATTTTCTTTTATTTCTCCAACTTATATTTATTGCTTAATTTTAATTCCCTCCTTCCTCAATTATAATTTCTGCAGTGGTGTCTTTTACATCCTTTCATTGTGTTTTTTATTAACTTGGTTCTTCCAGAACATTCTGTTACCCTACTTAGGGTTACTTTGTCAAGACTTTTGCATATTCCACCACAAATAATGAACAAAATGATTTGAATATTACCATGTGATTGAAATTCAATCAATGAAGAACAAACTATTTCAAATCAGCCCTTCTTTTCTGGTCCCCTTTAAGCATATCTCTTTTAATCCATGCTGCTGTCACCATATATGGAAGAGAAAAGGATGGGCCCTGTGAGATGTAGTAGAGGTGGCATGTCTTATGGTAGTCAGTTGACTTTTTTGTTATATTGATGGATTTTGGATCTCCTGCATATTCTCTGCCATCTATAAATTAAAACAGGATACTTGAAAGAGTTTTTGGTACACCCTTACTCAGAGAGCAATGAGAGTTTCTTTCTGGAGTCCATCAGTTTTCTGGCCACAGTTTCTAGTACCAAGTCACACACTCTCACTGAGTGGACTTCATATACAATGGGAGAGCATTTGGT
Source organism: Jaculus jaculus (assembly GCF_020740685.1). Taxonomy (NCBI): domain Eukaryota; kingdom Metazoa; phylum Chordata; class Mammalia; order Rodentia; family Dipodidae; genus Jaculus; species Jaculus jaculus. Next base: position 48,411,292 of record NC_059104.1, read on the forward strand.
TACCTGCAGAGGTGGTGTCTACCATTGTACAAGTGTGTACTTCTTGCCTAGGTGGTTGATTTTGTAGCCTGCAAGGTCCCCTTCTTATTAATCCTGTTGATCACTATTTTCACCCAGCAGTATTCCAGACCACTTTCTAAAGCTATGAGGGATAGTCAGGAGGTAACTGATTTTTCTCTCCACTCCAGCGTTATAGTTTGAAGTCCTATGACCACAGTCTGTGGTGCCTTCAGAAATAGTTCTTACCTTTTTGCTCTGGCATGTCATCAAGTGTTGTAATAAAATGCTGCATTGTTTTAGGGACTTCACAGGTATCTCTGGACAACAGTTCTCAACAGAGCCCATGGTTTTAGGGTTAAGCTTTTTCTACATTCTGCAGTGCACTTCTGTCAGGTCTATAACCCTCACCAGCTTTATTGGTGGTTGTGCCTTGAAGAATGGTATACAGAAGGAGGGTGTCTATGATACATGTTGAGGGGTAGAGTGAAGAGAAGAATTATACTTCTATTACTCTTAATATTAAGCCTTAGGTACAGATTTTATACCCTCTCTTTCCAGAAAATTTCTATCACTTTATATTGGCAAGGAAGCTCTGGCTCTCACAGTTCCTATAATATTGTTGAGCAATATTGAATGCTCAGCTGTTCGTAGTCCTCTGGTGCATTGAGAGATGGGCAGTAGACATCTGATACACTAATCCTTATGAATACTATATTCACTAATATGTCTAATGTATTGCAGAGGCCAAGCATTCCTTTTTACTGGAATTCCCTTCCCATTTTACCAATCATGAAATTTATATCAATTGCTTTTCAGGATTATGCCAAGAGCTATCAATGTTGTGTTTGCAGCCACAGTGAGGTTTTCCATGCCAGCTGGCTTGTGGGTGATCCAACTCAAAATCCCATGGTGGCAATCACTTCCTACAAATTCTAGTAAAAATTGTTATACTTAGGTTGAGAAGAAAATAATCTTTGAGACTTTAGGTACCTATGCAGGTCATATGTCAGTGATACAAGGAGTAATGTCTACAACGGATAAAGAAAAATGTATTTAATGTACAAAGAAGTTGAACAGCCTCAACCTTTGAGATGCTGGGCTCTCATAGATAGCCTTTCAGAATTTTCCAATTACAGTCAAGAAGACAATGCTTTTATATAACGACATCACCTACTCTTTGTTGTGTAGGTTAGAGGACAGAAGGAGTTATGCAGGAATTTAAGTAATCCTCTTCCAGAAGGAATATACCGAAAACAGAATCATCTCTATCCCTTCAAACCGTGTGCATGCCATCTGGTAGAATGAAGAGGCTTTTGAAGGCATACCTCGTCATCACTTTAATAAAAATAGTTTCCACCACTCCATATGATAAATTTTAAAAATTAAGAATACTGGGCATATTCTTCAAGAAAATATGCCTTATTAAATTTGAGATCAAAAGAGATCATTGGTTTAAAAGAAAATTATCAAATGAGTCATAGAACATCAGATAATTCAGCCCTAACACTTTCAAAGATGATAGCCACAGTGTGTTTTAGAGTAAGAAAACATATATTCTACTCAATCCTTTAGCTAATACTTTATTGCACAGCTGTATAGCTTATATGAATATTACACATAATGAGAGAAGAAAGGGGCCCCAGCAGGTCAAACACAGCAGTGCAGGAAATCTCTAGAACTCAAAATGTCATGCTATGCCTCTTTGACAGACTGTTAGCTTCATCCTAGATGCTGCTGATTCCTTCACAATCCCATTCTTAGTCCTTCTTTCTGTTGTCATGTCAACAAAGGAAAATGTAGCTGTCCACTTCTCAAGCATAGTCTCTTCTGATTGTTCGCTATATTATCATTCTTATTTATATATAGCCAAATAATCAGAGCCCTCCCCAATTTATATAAACCACTGTTGGTAGTCTCTCCATTTCAGAAAAGTGGACACTCTGCAGGAAGACTTGACTTGCCTCTGGGACTTGTGCTCAGGTTGCAGGATGGAAGGCCCCAGAAATGCACTTGCTTGGGTTGTTGGACCCATTACTGCTTCTGAGACCCCCCAGAGGTGCTCTTATGCTGGAGCTGCTCTTGGATGCCAGACCTGCACTCCTAGTGGCTGGCCTCACTTCTGCATCAGAGAGATCCACAGCCTTAGGTCCTGCTCCCAACTCCTGTCCCTGTAGCCAGCTTCCACTTTGGGTTCCAGAGCTCTGGGCTCCTGTTTCAGTGAAACCTTACTGGTGGTGTTCCCAAGTCCTGCCAAAGGTTCAGAGCTGTTAACATTCCATGGAAACCCTTTGGTTGGCATCCCACTGACACTAAGAATTCAGAACTGTCAAGTCGGTGCTATGTTGATTGTATCTAGGCCCCTCTGAGTGTTTAGAGCTTTTACTTTTCCTTTCATATTGTATTCCTGAATAATAAAATTCTTCTTGGTTCACCCATTGGCACCTGTCCACATAATTCATTGTGGTGGGATAAAACTTACAGAATAAAAATCAACAGTTTTTGGCTGGAGAGATGGCTTAGATGGTAAGTGCTTGCCTGTGAAGCCTAAGGTCCCCAGTTTGAAGCTCAATTCTCCAGGACCCACATTAGCCAGATGCACAAGTCTGGAGTTTGCTCACAATACCTAGAGGCTCTGGTGCTCCCATTCTCTCCCTCTCTCTCTCTGTCTCTCTTCCTGCCTCTTTTTCTCTGTGTATGTTGCTCTCAAATAAATAAATAAATGAACAATTTTTTTTAAATCAACAATTTCAATAACAATATCTATAAGCTATATTATATAACTGTATGTATTTATATATATTCATATCAAAATGAAATTTATCTATTTTGTGTAGGAAGAATATTATCTATTAAACTTTCCCAAAATAATATACTTGTAGATATTGACAGTTATGTTAATGAGACCTTGGTTATTTACCCAGCACTCCAGAGATTTGGGCCACTAGTACTTACTGAAGAAACCTTCAGAAAACACCCAAAGCACCTACCTGGACAGATTCTAAGTGATGGATGACCTCTCATCTGCTTGCATGTCTATATGCCCCATTACTGATAATCAATGGAACATACATTCCAGTATGGGTTACTGCCTTTGGGTTAGAAATAATCAACTTTGATACAACCTCTCTTGGTTCTTATTCCACCATAAAGGCAAAAAGTATTTGTGTCTAGGACTTCTAAGAAGGTGTGTGTGTGTGTGTGTGTGTGTGTGTGTGTGTGTGTGTGTGTGAGAGAGAGAGAGAGAGAGAGAGAGAGAGAGAGAGAGAGAGAGAGGAGAGAGAGAGATGGGGGACAGTGTTTGGGTTGGCAATAAGATCACCACACAGACAGCAAGGTAGGATACATTCAGAGAAACTAGCTGAACAGGAAAACAGTGTGAATCAAGAATGTTTCTTGAAGACAAGTCTTTGACCCTGAAAAACAAACTGCATATAGATTAATCACATATCTGATCCGCTTCCTTTCACCTGGTAAACAAGGAGGTTGATAACAAAATATGGTCATGTTAAATCCATATTTCACTGGTATTCAACCAGAAACAGTAAGGTTCCTAGCAGGATGGGAAAGGGCAGAGGTAACATCAGGATGGGGGTAATTAAAAAGAAGTCATTTCAAATTATCATTTTAATTATTTTAAAAACATGTTTCTGGGATGTTTATAAAGAGACAAAAGCAGACAAACATAGACCTAAAAGAAGCAAGAACCTGGTCTTGTCAGAGAGAAATGAACGGACTACAATGTTAAACTTTGAGGTCTAGAGTGAAATAGGCTGTGGTCACCTTCTCAGCCCCTTGACATCTGCATTAATTCTTTCTAGAAGGAAAGAGAGGGCAGAGTGTTGACTTTCGTTGGCAAATCCAGCTTTATTTTGTTGATCTCAACTACCTGCCCCACTTAAGGTGCAAAGTTTAAAAGATTAAAAGGGGCTAGATAGATGGCTTAGTGGGTAAGCGCTTGCCTGTGAAGCCTAAGGATCCCAGTTCGAGGTTCGGTTCCCCAGGTCCCACGTTAGCCAGATGCGCAAGGGGGTGCACACATCTGGAATTCATTTGCAGAGGCTGGAAGCCCTGGCGCATCCATTCTCTCTCTCTCCCTCTATCTGTCTTTCTCTCTGTGTCTGTCGCTCTCAAATAAATAAATAAATAATAAAAATAAAAGATTAAAAGCAGCTAACACCCTGACTATTAGTAAGGAGCAGAGAACTAATCCTGGGACTATAGAGGTCAGAGTGAAGAATGAGCAGAGCTTCAGCTGAGCTCCACTGGCCCACCAGTAGTCATCTGGTCAGTCTTGCTATCTTGACCCTATTTCCGGCAGGAGCAGAGGCCACAGAGAAAAGTGAATTTGAATGGACACATGGAAGAGTGGAGCTTGCATACAAGCCTTGAAGGTGGGTTCTTCATGATGGGACCTATGTTTTTATATTTGTATTAAATTATTTGCAAGAAGAGAGAGAGAGCAGAGGGGGAGGGGGAAGTGCCGGGTTCACTGGCAGGTAGGGCTGTAGGAGAGCCAGTTCCTCCAGTTTCTCCTTGGGGCTGAGTGGGATGGTGAGTGTCCACCACCCAGAACCTCTCCTAATCACCAGAGAAAAACCACACTGAGTCGGGAGACTTGTCAAAGCAGGATCTCACTTTTTTGTAATAGGCAGGTGCTTATATAGCATTGAGAATGAAGGCGGGGATCTCAGGAAAGAATGAGATGTAAGGGCCAATAGCATATCGAGACTTTTGAAATGATTGGTTCTAAGTACGCGCATGGGAACTCTAACTTTTTTGCAAAAGTAGCAGGGCAGAGGCAATTAGGCGCCCTGCTGAGTCCTAGCTGGCCAGAGACAGGTCGCCAAACTTTAGCTAGGCTCAGGAACTTCCACTAGGCCTCAGTGTCCTGGCCTCTCAAGGCCCAACAGGGAAGGGGAGGAGGAGGGAGTGGATGAATGGGCACAGAAGTGTCTCCAGCCACTGCAAATGAACTCCAGATGCATGTACCACCTTGTGCATTTGACTTAGAGAGAACCTATCCCATGCCTTTTTAGGCATTTTTCACCAGACAAGGAAGAGAGAGACCATTGGGACAGGTGGGGAGAACATTTGTTCTGGGCTTGATAGAGAGCAGAGGCTCCAAGCTTCCCATAGAAGCTACAAATATCTAAAAATGATCACTGGCCTGCCCTGCTTCCCCTTGGATCTGTTCCTCAAGTGCACCTGTCTTGACGAATCCATATTCAGCGCCATCTTCCCAGAGCCAGTGTAAGGCAGGTGGGCAAAATTTACTGGTTCCCCTATCATGTTCCAATCTTCCCATCTTCTACCCAGATATAACAACAGCCTGGTTTCTGTCATCTGCATACATCTACAGAGGGAAAGATTCCTCTAGACCCTTTATTAAACAATGAAGGTCAGTGTCTCTGACCCAGAGCCAGTAATGGGGCCAGCAACAGGTATGAGCAGACAGATGGCATGGTTCTGTCTTCTTCAGACTTGGAATCCTGCTCCTCTCTGGCAAAGGAGCATTCAGCTGCAGCTCATGGGGATGGAAGCCTGGTGCTGGCGACTCATGTTTCCCAGGCTGGTTCCTCTCTACCTTGGCAGTGCTGAGGGAGGGCAGCAGGGATAGAGCCAGTCAAGAGCAGAAAGGTAATTGGATTTCTTATGAGTAAGAAACTATTCTATTAAGATTCTGATACTAGTAAGGAGGTTATGTGTTAAAAGCCTCTTTAAAATATAAAGCCTCATTTAAAATATAAAGGATAAGGAGATACAGAATGTAAAATGGTATTGATTGCTTAGGAATTTTACATGACTTAAGGTACACAGTAAAGACTTCAAGAAAAGTGAATTTGAATGGACACATGGGAGAGTGGAGCTTGCATGCACGTCTTGAGGGTGGGTTATTCATGATGGGACCTATATTGTTATATTTGTATTAATTTATTTGCAAGAAGAGGGAGAGAGAGACAAAGAGAGAAAGGAGAGGGAGAGGGAGAGGAAGAATGGGCACAGCAGCATCTCCAGCCACTGCAAATGAACTCCACATGTATGCACCACTTCGTGCATTTGGCTTAAGTGAGCACTGGGGAATCTAACCTGGGTCCTTTGGCTTTGCCAGAAAGTACCTTAACCACTGAGCAATATCTCTAGCCCAAGTACCTTTTTTTTTTTTTTTTTTAAGTCTATGGGGCTGGAGAGAGAGCTCAGTGGTAACCACTGAGGTGCTTGCCTGCAAATCTTAAGGACATGAGTTAGATTCCACAGTATCCATTTAAAGCTGGAAACACAAGATGGAACATGCATCTAGAGGTTTTTTTTTGCAATGAATAGAGGTCCTGGTACACCCATCTTCTTTCCTTTCCCACCTCTTTCTCTAACTGTCTCCAAAAGAAAGAAAGAAGGAGGGAAGGAAGAAAGAAATGGAAATATTAAAAAAGAAGAGGCTATCTGTGGATACAAGTAGGAAGATAACCAACAGTAATAGTAGTATGAGAACCTGGCTATGTTGACTCTGTTGAGTTCTCAGCCTCCACATCTGTGGCAAATATATATAAATATATGTATATATAGTTTAAGATATCTGATCTATAATATTTTGTTTTGAATGTCTGAGAAAGAATAAGAAAACACTAAAATGGGCTGATTTTCAAGAATTCTAAAGCCAAATTCAGTAAAACAAATTGTTTGATTCAGAGTGTTACAATGATCAATGTTATGAGCTTGAGAAGTGAACAGAACAAGAGCAAATATAGCCTTTGTACTCAAAGCAATAACTTAGAATTTTATTATGAAAAGGTAAGTATTTGATTGCTTTTGGACATTAATATTCTATTATTTTAAGTATTACTATAAGGGTAATAAGCTCTGAAAAATCAAGGATAAATTTATTCTACTCAGCTTGACAGATAATAGACTTACCCAAGTGAAAATATTGCTAATTTTAGCTACACTTGTAACAATGGAAATGTAAATAAGGTTAAAATACCAGATATTCTGAAGTTTTTTTTTTTTATATAATTGACCTATGGATTACAGAGTAAAATAAAAAATAAAATAAAGAGACACATCATTTCTAATCATTCTTACCTGAAACAAAAGCATATACAGACACTCTTTAATTGAGCATTGAAGAGTTGTAGTGCATTTGGGATCAAAATATGGGAAATCAAGGTTTTAATTTCATGGAAGCTTGTTTTACCTCTGACAAAGTATAATGTCAAATGGCAGTAAAGGAAACCAAGGCAGATGAAGTATAAATCAAAGAGAAAACCTGAAGTTATGAAGCCAGAGTTAGTCCATAGAAAACAAACTCAGGAACAAATGGTTTATTAATTTGAAAGCAACTAGAAAGGGGGGAAGTTCATTTCAGAAAAAGGCAGTAAGGAATACAAAAATGATGCTGACTGTGAGGAGGAGGGAGAAAGGTATATGCATTGGATGTCAGTAAATGCTTTTAAGAATAATGGGGGTTGGGCTGGAGAGATGGCTTAGTGGTTAAGCATTTGCCTGTGAAGCCTAAGGACCCCAGTTGGAGGCTTGATTCCCCAGGACCCACGTTAGCCAGACGCACAAGGGGGCCCTATCTCTCTCTCTCTCTCTCTCTCTCTCTCTGCCTCTTTCTCATTCTGTCTGTCACTCTCAAACAAATAAATAAAAACAAAAGATTAAGAAAGAATAATGGAAGCTTCGTAAGTAAAGGAATATTGCAAATCCAGTTATGGCAATAAATTATTGTTTTGACATTTAGGTTGGAAATTCAAAATTAACCCCCCCCCAAAAAATAGAGGAGTTTTAATGGAGATTTTAGGGTGGAAGTTACTTGCCCTCATTGAGGATTTATAAAGGAAAGATGAAAAAATCGAAAGATGGATAATGCATTAAAAATCAGTAAATACTGGCAGCTCCAACAGAGTACTTCCGTAGCAGTAGAGAAAATGAGTCACAGGAGAGACATGAAGATGTCATGACTGGTATTTTAAGGTGTAAAACATCAGCATGCATACATGCTGATGAGAAGGGGCAGATTTATATAAGGCAGGAAAGAAAGGGGTAGCTGCAAAAAGTTTATAAGCAGAAAAAAGGCATGAGCTCTCATGTGAAAGGTGATTGTTACTTTTTGTTGTTGTTATTGGTGGTGGTGTTTTAAAAAGAATTCCTTTCAGTTTCACAAGAAGAAATGCTGCATATCAGGGAGGAAACTGGCACAATGATGAATTAGATGGAGAGAAAACAAGCTGACTCTCTTCCTGGAGTATAATGGTAGTATAGGAGAGATTGGGTTATTCAAGCTTTAAGCATAAGGAAGATTGCATAAAGGAGCAATCTAGAAAACTGGAAACTATTTTTTCAAGTATCTTGCAGTAAAATAGAAAAGTTGTATAACCATTTGGAAGCTAATGGTGACTTTACAATCAGCATGTCTTAAGCAGTGATATGGCAGTGGAATGATTTGCTCAGATGCAATGAGTGGAGTGAGAAATATTAAGGAGAATTCATGACAGACAGATTCTAATATACTGGGAAGAAAGATGGATTCAATCAGGCATGAGAAATGTTCAGGAAATTTCATGACAGAAGGAAGATCTAGCCAAATTTTGGAGTAGTGCAGAAAATAAACTATTAAAATATATCATGCAATCTAAGGTATGAGTTGAAAGAAGTGAATATAACAATGGATGGGAAATGAGAAGGAAAATAGAATGGCAAAATATGTGAAGTTCAAGAAGAGGATTAAAATAGTTGTACTTCAAGTTCCACTGTGGATGGCTTGGTGTCCTGTGGTTGTCAGTGAGAAGTGAATGTCTTATATGAAGACATGTTAGGTATTGAAACTATTGGTCAGGTATTTGGAAAACACTGTTAATTAAATGGCATAAAGAGTATTGTTCTTTTGCTTATTATTTTAAAGGTAGGATTTTACTCTCTTTCTGTAGTATCAGGCTTGCTTTAAACTCACAGTGATCCTCCTACCTCAGGCTTCTGTGTGTTGGGACTTAAGATGTGTGCCACCACACACAGATAACAAATGAGCATTTCTTAAGGATTAAAGCTAATCAAAGAAAAGGAAAAAAAAAACAAAAAAAGATTCCTTTCAACTCCATCACCATGCTATGCTACTCCAATGGTGGGTTAATATTGTTAATAGAAAAATAGAAATTTTTTTCTTCTAATTTCATCAATGATACTTTAATTAAGAAATGTAATTTTATTTACTTATTATTTTTTAAAATGTTCATTGGGGATATAATATATGAAAATGATCAAAGTTGTTTGAACATGATCAAGTTCTCCCCCCACCTCCTCCCCACCCTGCCCTCATTTTACTGAGGACCATCCTTATTGGGAGTATCTATAACCGCTATGTACTCTTGAATGTACCAGTTGGATTGGGTTCTAGAGGGAGGACATTGCCTGACAGTAACCCTTCTCACCTGTGGGTCTTACAGTCTTTCTGTCTCCTTCACCAATGTTCTCAGAGACTTGGAGGGTGTGTTAGAATTTTTCATTAGTGTTGAGCTCTAGTTAACATCTCATTTTCTGCTTTTCTGAGTTTTGAGTCTCCTCAGTGTCTGCTGTCATCTTCCTAGCAGCGGTGAAAGTCGCATTCATATTTGATCTGCCATGCCCTCCTGTAATGTTCCTGGGGCCTGGAGGGTTTGATAGAGATGATTTGACATGTGACAGGCAGTCATCTTTCTCTTTTTGCCATTGGATGGGTCTTGCATGGCCCCTGTAGTCACTGCCATCTGTAAAAATCAGGTTCTCTAACCAAGATTAACAGCTGCATTGTTCCAAGTGGATAAACATGCATTTAAAGGGCTTTCATTGATAAGCAGATCCTCTCTATTTTGCCAGAAAAACAGTGAATGCTTCCATTTTTTGATATTGAATGTGTGAAATAGCAAAGGGACAACACTCTCATAAGCCTTCCCGCAGTCTTTCCAGCCTTCCATCCTGGGAAATGCTTTCAAGATGTTTCTCCTCCTACCGACTTGAGGGTCATGTTCATCCTGCTAATAGAATACAAAACACATGTGATGACACTGCCATGGCTACAAGCATTTGAGTTTTCAATGGTTAATATCACTCCTTTTTCAGTAGAGTTCAAATACTATGACCATAACTTTATTTTACATTGCTATATCTTACTAATGTGACAGGATCAGTATATGAGGCTGGGATTTATAATTGTCTCAATCAAGACAGATAACTCATTGTAATTACTTATCTGAGTCTTTAGTAAAGTTATGAGCTGTGTATTGAATTTGATAAGTGCTGTAAACAAGTGATATATTTTTGTGTTGTCAGTAGGCAAGAATAAAAGAGATCTTTTCTTGATGTGATATTCAGCTAACTTTAAAAATGGTATTGGATAATTGAACAATTACTCATAGATATAATAATGTTACATTTTTGTGACTAAAACCTTGATAAACTGATTATTTATAATATGTGTTGTAAACATTAGAGGACAGATGGAGGAAATGAGCTTCATTAGAGCATCTGAACTAGCTTGAGAAGTAGAGTCAAGTATCCCCCATAAACTCATGTGTTCTGGGGGCTAGGCCCACAGTTGGTTGTAATGTGTGAATTAGAGACTCCCGGAGGTGATGTGCTGTTAGGTGTAGGCTTATGGGTGCTGTAGCCACCTAGCCAGCTTCCACTTGCCAGTGTGTGACACCTTGTTCTCCTACTGTTGTCCAACTGATGTTGGCTATGATATGATGTCCAGCTTCTGCTTCTGCCACATTTTCAAAATCCCTGTCATCATGGGTTTTCTCAAGTCTTTAAGATAAAATAAACCCTGTCCTCCCACAAGATCCTCTTGGTTGGTTGCTTTGTGCCAGCAGCAAAAATCTGACTGCAACAGAAGGCAAATGAGAACATAACATAATTTCAGTAGGTAAAGACTTCTGGGCAAAGATGCATTAAATTTTGAGGACTGAATGTGGAAATAAATATTACACATGGTAGAATAAATAAAATTTTCTCATGGAGAGTAAGAATTTGGAACAAATCTAGAATAACACTTATGAAGGTATGAAGTAAAAAGGACAAATCATCCAATCATAAAATAATGGCTTCAAGTAAAAATTATGAAAAATCAAACTAGGTCAGTGATGAAACTGAATGCATGAGAAATAAACATTTCTAGCAACAAAAATAATTATTCTGTGCTTTTATTGTTACTATTTTCATCCTGGCTAACTTTTGACATTGACAGTTATTTTGTGTGAAAGAGAAATTGAGGCAAACAGAATAAAACACCAATATCTTAGTTAATAAGAGATGATTAGTGACTGCAAATCACATAAGACATGCATATCTGAGACTTCCGGTCCAGATGGTGTCTGCCTAAACCTGCCTCACCTCATGGGAAAGAAGAGATGGAAGCAGAATCTGAGGAGAGGGTCAGCCCATCACACCCCACCTGGGCACCAGCTGAAGCCACAGTGGACTAATGATCAAGAGCTGTTTTCTGGGTTAACGTGGTACCAGCACAAGGGTGAAGGAGACAGACACAGAGAACACTCAACTCCTAACAAATCAATATCTAGAGACATAAAGACTTCCCAAACCTCCCTTCACTGATAGAGACCTAAAATGAACCCAACATGGCTCAGGAAAATTCATGCAGAAGAGGTGCGGAAAGATTGTTAGAGCCATAAGTTGGGTCATTATGCACAGAGACATTGTGTCATCCCCATAACTGAAGGACACCCCCACAACGCAACACCCACAATCCTCAGGATAACAGGGAGAAGGCTAAGGATGGTACCATCATGGCTGTATACACTCTATATACATTAAAAAAAAAAAAAGCATGTCCCAAATGATTACCTGTCATTTACAAGAGAGCTCCATTTCTGTAGCTCACAAGCATACCCATGGTTCCTATTATTTTCTAGTAGGAAACAATCATTTCTTAAATTGGGAAGTTTTTCAAAATAAAGGATCACTGCAGTAAGGTAGTAAAATTAGTTTAAAAAAATAATAGAAACAGCAAAATTCATATGAGTTGGTTAAACCACAGGCAGTTTTTCCCCTTTTATTTTTATCTCTGAGGGGAAAAAAAAAATAGATGGTAAATCAATTCCACAACAACAAAAGCATTTAATTTCAGCAAGTAATTAAAAAAATTCCCCAGCTAGTATAAGATGCTTCTTTAGGGAAGCGACTTTCTAGACTGCAAAAAGGAAAAGTGCCATAGAGAGGCCATAGAGATTTCATGGCTGGCTGTAAAATAAACATATCCTTACAGAATGGGTGTGATTTTTCCTCAGTACAGGGTTTATCATGAGATTCAATTCAACTTCTTGTAAACTCATTGTATTAAACTATGAACATAAAAGTGATGACAAATGAGTGATTTGGGGATTAGGCAAAGAGATCAAAGGTTTGGGAGAAGGATAAAAAATTAATTTATGCTATTTTTAACTCCTTTATATGCATGTTATTGCAGGTATAGGCCTTCCTCCTTGTATTCTTTTCATAGAATAAGAAGCAGCATTAAGAGTAATTTAAATGAAAGTGAATTGGAGTGAAAAGTTGTGATACATTTACTTTGCTTTCCTTAATATATCTTTGTTTTTATTTCTTTTTCTTTTGTTCTTTGTTGAATTTTGGTCAGGATGAGTTGGATGTTTTAACTACATATGAACAATAAAAATGCAACTCTGAGATGGAGATATAACTTAGCAATTAAGGTGTTTTCCTGCAAAGCCAAAGAATCCCAGTTCGACCCTCCAGGACCCATGAAAGCCAGATGCACAAGGGGGGGGGTGCGTGTATCTGGAGTTCGTTTACAGTGGCTAGAGGCCCTGGCATGCCCATTTTCTCTCCCCCTCCCCTGCCTCTTTTTCTCTGTCAAATACATAAAGAAAATGTATTTTAAAAAAACAAATCCAAAATCACAAGCTAAATTGGACCTCAGTCTTCCTTTTGACAAAATAATGTCTTATGATCTAAGTCTATTCTCCACCAAAAGTGACATATAATAGTCAATTCATGAATTTAATATGTGTTAATTAAGAAACTCATGGAAACAAACTGCACTAGCAGAGTATGAAACTTAGAATAGATTCTAAACTCTTGTAAAGAGACAAAATAAATGACCAACAGAGGTGGTTAACATAAACAATCCTAACATAGGCAGAGACAGGAATAACACTGCCAGTTTGAGGGTTACAATGATCTATATAATGAGTACTAAGCCAACTAGAGATGCATAGTTAAAAATTTTAGATTAAAAATTTTTAAAGTTTTAAATTTACTAGACAAAATACTATAACTATATGTAAAGTTTATTAATATTTTATTTCCTAGAAAATATTCATGCTTTAAACACTGAAGTGTTTGATACATGTGCAATAACACACCAAAGGATAATACCCATGGTCTGTAAAGGGGTAGAGAGAGCTCCTATTTTGTTCATATTCCTAATAACTATACTGAAATTATTTCTCAGTATGCTATGTAAGGAGAGAAAAAATAATGCTAAGGAGCCCACAGGGTCACACTTGTCCTGGTGGGATCACACATGTCTTCTGAGGTATTGGTTCTCCAGAATAGTTACTTGTTTGGTTAAATATATTTTTACTTGGACATAAAATGAAATTATCACTAAAAAGTTAAACGATGAGAAAATTGTTCACATTACTTGTGTTTAATAGATGCTTATAAAGACATATAGTATAAGACAAAATGGTATCACAAATATATGCAAAGCTTGATATTATTACCAATTTTTTGGTAAAGAAAAAAATATTGTAATGATTCCACTGTTTGTCCCCTTCAAAGCTGAGGTGGAAAGAAGACTATATATGACCACATAAAGACACAAGGCTCTAGGAGGGGCTAGGGCTGAGGTTGCAGCACCTTCACAGCACACTTGATGTTATTACAAAGCATTGATTTTGGTGACTTTTGTCTCCTTGCCCTTCTACTTCCACCATTTGCAAATACAGTCGGGAGTCCTCACCACATGTCCACATCTACATCTTGTACTTTCTAGAACTGTAAAGGCATCAGTTTTGTTCATTATAACTTGATGAGTCTTTGTTACTCTCTTGTAGCACCAAAAATTGTCTAAAGCAGTATAGGTTTAAAAACAAAAAAAATCATAGGAATGAACATTATGCAAGATTTCAGTATTAAAATATATTTTCTTAAAAATAAATAATTTTGCATAAGAAAATTTATGACTATCATGCTATGTGTTTGGACATTGCAAATATGCACCTTTGTAAAAGAGGATACCCATAATTTTTCTTTTATTTAATTTTTAATAATCTAATTATGTTTTTTTTCCTGTCTATACAATATTCTCCAAATAGGAACAAAAGTGTGAAACACATACAAGTTTGGTTATCATAATCACATCTATCCATCCATTGCTTACAAGCAGTGGAGGAAATTTTGACAAATTCCATGAGTTATTCAGACACTGGTTATACAGAAAATATAGATGATTCACATTTCTGCATCAGTATGCATGGTGAAATATTAAGAAGCTTGTTTAGCTTTCCATTTTAATTAGTGACACCTATCTGATTAGGTATTAACTCTGTATTCAAAGCTTGGTAACCTAGACTCACAATTATTAAAATTAGGACATAATTAGCTACTCAAATCAATTATGTCATTTATTTATTAATTTTGTTGCTAAATTATTACATAATTAATCTTAAAATTACTCATTATGACACTGTTAGCAATCTAACATTTCTATAGATAGAAATGAAAAGAGGCTGAAGAGTATTCCACCAGCATTTCCCCTCTCACATTTACATTAATTGCCTACTTTTTTGATGCATTCTAACACAGAGTTCCTGGCATTAAATTTAACTTGAGCTTTGCACATTACATATAACCAGTTGCTAAAATCTTATCAGTTGGTTGAAGAAGTGTTCATTGGTTAGTAGATAGATTTAATTTATCACTGTTTAGGTATTTCATTCCACTTGGGGCATTGCTTCTGGCAACATAAAGGCAAATTTAATTCTTAATATAAAATGCTTAAAAATAAGCATAGCTTTTTGAACTGATACCAATTTTCATTGGGAGATTGCTTGTCAGTGTTTCTAAGACCTTAGTTCCATTTAAACTTGTTTTTACTTCCTTGTGTATGTATGAGGGGTCTGCATACATGTGTGTATGCATGTGCATATGCATGTGGGTGCACATGTGTACAGATGCATTCACACATGTTGATGCTTTTGTATATGGGTCAGAGGTTGTCACTGGGTGTCTGACTCTACTGTTTTCACTGTTATTGAGAGTAACAGATCTTTCTCAGGTTTCACCAATTCTGCTGGTCTAATTAACAATCACGTTATAAGGATCTGCCTGTTCTTGTCGACCCAGCCCTTGGGATAACAAATCCTCACCACTATGATCCATATTTATGTAGGTGCTGAGGATGTGTACTCAGGTCTTCACACTTGTGTGGCCAGGGCTTTACCTGCTGAGACATATTCCCAAACACCTCAAAGTATTTCTAATGAAAATGGTAAAGCCATTTTAATGTTATTGTGACAACCTGGATATCTTCCTATAAAATGAGGATATAAATTTTAAAACTGCGAAGTTGAACCAGGCGTGGTGGCACACATCTTTAATCCCAGCACTCGGAAGGCAGAGGTAGGAGGATCACCATGAGTGCGAGGCCACCCTGAGAGTACATAGTGAATTCCAGGTCAGCCTGAACTAGAGTGAAAAAAAAAAAAAAGCAAAGTAAATTAAAGACTTATGTGTGGACCTGAATCTACACAGCTACCTTAAGAAAACAATCCTAGCATTAGCAAGGCTCCACATTCAACCTCAACACCAAAAGAAACACAGACAACAGAGCACAACTTTAAAAGTAAAACCTGAGATATGTTTATTCTCAAACCTTTCTTTGTGTTGTTGCTGGACATTCTGGGCATCTGACCATTCTGCTCTTAGGTATGGAGTCTGCTTGGAGGGAAAAAGATGACTTTTTGAACTTCTGTGAACATTGGTTACAATACTCTTTAATCATTTCTTTTTTAAATACTTTATTTATGATAGAGAGAGAATGGGTGTGCCAGGATGTCTAGCCACTGCAAGCAAACTCCAGATGCATGTGTCACCTTGTGCATATAGCTTACATGGGTACTGAAGAATCAAAACTGTTTCCTCAGTCTTCAAAGGTAGGCACCTTAACTGCCAAAGCATTTCTCCATAACTCTTTAATCATTTCTGATGGTACTTAGTGCTTGGATCCATTTCCCCTATAAAAGCACTGCCAATTTCTTTGTTGAATATGTTAAAAGACATCTTTCTGTCACTTCTGCCCCATGTTCTCTACAGTCCCTATTTTCCTTGAACTATGAGCTCTTTTTTTATTAAAAAATGTCAATGCCAGATAATTCCTGGATTGCCACCCTACATACATATGACCAAAATTTCTCAAAAAGATTATCTTAGGACAAACACAAATCATTTCATTCACTCCCTTTTTCTACGATCATTTCATTTTTTTGTTTGTTTGTTTTACTCTTAACATCATGAAAAAATTACATATACTTCACTTGCATTCTCAATGTTGTTTAGTGTAGAGCAGGAGCTCCAACTATTTACAGTTTAGTCAAAATTTGGTTCACTAGGGCTGGAGGAATGGTTTGTCGGCAAAGCCAAAGGACCTAGGTCCAATTCCTGAGGACGGACTTCAGCATGATGCACAAGGGGCACACACACCTGGAGTTTGTTTCAGTGGCTAGTGGCCCTGGAGTTATCTCTCTCTCTCTCTCTCTCTCTTTCTCTCTCAAATAAATTAATTAATTAAATTTTTCTGTTCACCAATTTTTGTAGGTTTTTAAATTTTTTTTTACTTATTTACTTATTATGGAGAGAAAGAAAGGAGTCAGGGAAGGAGGGAGGGGAGGAAGGAAGGAAGGAAGGGAGGGAGGGAGGGAGGGAGAGTGGACTTGATGCCAGGACCTGTAAGCCACTACAAACAACTCCCGGGCTCCAGTGGTAGGTGCCACCATATGCATCTGGCTTACCCCATATGGGGAATCAAGCCTTGGTTCTTAGGCAAGGGCCTTCACTGCTAAACCATCTCCCAGCCTGTGTTTACCAAATTTTAACAAATCATGGATTTCCTATCACACTTTTATCCAGCTATGCAATTGTACATACGGACTTTGGATAACAATTATGTCATACCTTTTATTGAGATCATTTTACACTTTCTTTGATTCTAAACCACATTGAAACATAAATCTAGTGTGCTTGAATCTTAATACAGTCCTAGCCTGACTACCACACTTGCTTTTCTACTTATAATGTGGGTCCATCCAACCTATGCTTTATATTCTGTTCACTAGATTGTGTGTTCACCCTTTCCTCCAGGTTACTGTGTTCATTCTTACTACAACATGGCACTGTTCTAGTGGCCTTCTTCCACTCAGAAAAGAAAAAAAAAAAAGCTAAAATACTATAAAGTTCTCTTTTCCATCTATGACATCATTTCCCATAACTCTCTTCATGTAGCTCTATCTGCAATGTCACCATAGCTCACACGCAAATTAACCTTTCTTAGAAACTTGCTTTAGGCTATTTATTCAAGAAAAGGGCCAGTTTCCATAGTTGTGTGGTTCCCAGGAGTGTTTCTTCTCTTTATAACTGTCTTCATTTAAATTCATTCCTCTTGAAAAGTCTTTCTCTGACTATTCTGAGATCTTAAACCCTGGTAATCTTCCCTTTTCTACTGTGTACTTGTTATCATGACACCAAGGAACATCCAAAATTTTTCTTGGTTTCCTATTTGTTCTATCAATGCCTTGATGCAGTCTCTATGAGAAAAGACATTTATATATTTTCTTTTTATTTTGAAGTCCTTAGCTCTTTGAAGGAAATCCAACGTCTGTTTAAATAACCATAAACCTATACCGAATAAATTGTTTCTTTCCAAATGTAATGTCTTATAATAATTGCTACAATTTAAAGGCCTAACTTTTTAGTGCCCTTTACAATTTTGTACATGAATATTTTTTTTTATCTTTTTAAGTTATACCAAAGGAATCAGAATTTAGTAAGTTTTGTCTTGTGTGTTATAAAATAGATTCCTCATTTACTCAGAAAAACAAAGCAAGCAAAAATGGTTAATTTCAAAGAGTTAAAAGACTTTTATTATCAAAATGTATAATCCTGTAGAACGTAATATTGTAACCTGGAGAGATGGCTTTGTGGTTAAATTGCTTGCCTACATAGCTTAAGGACCCATGTCTGACTCTTCAGTCCCGTGTAAGCCTAACACAAAGTGAAACAAGTGTACACGTTTGCACATGAGTTAGTTAGTACACGTAAGTTAGTTGGTGTACGCATTTGGTGTTAGTAGCTAGAGGTCCTGGTGCATCATTTTTCCCTCTCCTTTGCTCCCACTTAAAAAATAGGCCAGTCTATTAGGTTTGCCTCAAGAAAAAAAAAAAAAAAAAAAAGGAAGATGGTGATTATCTATGTAGTATCTTGAATTAACAGTGCATAATTTAATGTTGTGTTATCAATTCACTATATTTGAGCTCAGTTTTATCTACATCTTGAAAGGAAATTAATTTAGCTATATGTCTTCAAGATATTTTTATCTTCAGGATTTTAAGCGGTAATATTTGCAGCAGAATTGCCTACAATAGCAGAATAGGATGCTCATCATTTCCTTGTGTGATGTAAGACTCATGATATTTACCACATCAAAAACAGTAAAATCTATTTCAAGGTCTTCCTTTAATACTCATTGTAAAATGTTTGGAAAATCAATCTACTCCTGTTGAAGTCCAGACCTTGGTTTGCATGCTCGCTATTAATCTTTTTTTTTTTTTTTTTCTGAGATAAGTTCTTACTGTGTAGCCTAGGGTGACATGCAATTCACTATATTCCTCCATGTTTGGCTTTATGAGTCCTAGGATTACTGGTGTGAGCTAGCACACTCAACCTCTGTTTAGTTTACATTGTATTTAGAAGTTTCTGATCATTTTAAAGTTTTATATAGAGTGATATTTTTCCTGATACTTATATTGAGCTATCATGTTCACAGGGGCTTTATATACTGCTTGAATCTCTAGAATTAACCTATATTTCTACATATTCATTCTTCAGTGAATGTTGAATAGTTTATGAAATCAGATACTTATCTTTATATATTTTTGGAATACTATAAGGAATATTCCCATTAGATGAGCTTTTATTCATATCTAATGATCATCTGCTACACTGTAACTCTTAACCATGAACTTTATTTCTAAGAATTTATTTAGTTATTTATTTATGTATACATTTATTCATTTATTTGAGGGGGGGGGAGAAAGAAACGGAGGGGGGAGAGAAAGAGAGAGAATGGGCACTCCAGATCCTCTAGCCACTGTAAATGAACTCTAGGTCACATACATGATTTTATGTATCTGGGTTTAGTTGATACTGAGGAATCAAACTGGATTCTTAGGTTTTGCAGGCAAGCATCTTAACCACTAAGCAGAACCTCCAGCCTGCACATGAAATTTCAAGTTACATAAATAATGGTAAATTCAAAGTATTGTTTTTTAACTTAAATCTTTACTTGCAAATATTAGCTTTTCTGAAACTCCAGTTTTTTTGCAAATATTTGATGATATTGTAACTTAATTTGTGCCAATATGCCAAATTAGTACTGGGGTTTTAATTTCTGTTGTTTTTGTTATTTAAAGGAATGGCTAACATCATAAGTTTATCATCAAGTTTGTTGCTTTATTTGGGGCATTGCGGTCAGGTTCGTAAAGCTGGCAGGAAACTTGTGGGTGGGTATTTTGGCTTGCAGATGCTAGGGGAACTCCATGATGGCAGGGGAAAACAAAGGTATGTGCCGAGAGTGGACATCACCTCTTAAACAACATCAGATGGACAACATCAGCAGTAGAATGTGCCAAACACAGATAGGCAAGGGGACACTGGCTATAACACCCATAATCCCTGCCCCAACAATACCTTGCCTCTAGGAGGCATTAATTCCCAAATCTCCATCAGCTGGGACTGTAGCATTCTGAACTCCTAAATTTCTGGGGGACACCTGAATCAAACTACCACCAGGGGTATGACAGACTTTAGTTTACTTGGTTTATTTTCCAGTTTTTTTTTAATTTTTGAATATTAATTAATATAACTGCATTACCAATTGTTGAATTCATTGTTATATTTTCTAATATTGTAAAAGTTGTGGCATGTATTCCTCACCTGTTCTATATTATATTTTTGTGAGGTCTATGAAGAAGAAAAGTCATGACATATTTGTGTTTTGAAACCATGTGTTTTGAAACCCTCTTTTTTCTACACTTCACTGGATCTCACTCTGTAGTCTACAGTGGTGTAGAATTTGAATTCCTTCTGCCTCAGTCTTCTGAGTGATGGAATTACATAAATGGTCATCACCAAACAATCTCAAGAATTACCACCTTAATATTATTAGTAGAAATATATTTTCATCATGGTTCATGATTCTTATTTTATTTAAATGTTTGTTTTTAATTCCCAGAGACAAAGTTCTGAGATTACAGGCATATACCACCATTTTTAGCTGTGTTTTCATTTTAAAATATCTAGAAGAGAGTATTTTAAAATTTCACTAAGAAGAAATGAGTGTTTTATGTAATTGATAAACTAATCACTCTGATTTGATCTTCACACTATATGCACATGCAGTGAAACTTCAAATTGTAATTTATATATTTGTGCAATTATTATGTGTCAAGTTAAAAGTGATGTGTGTGTGTGTTTATGTGTTTGCATGTGTATTGTTCTGAGGGCTGCAATCATTTCTTTTTTTTTAAATTTATTATTATGATGATATCATTTATTTATTTATTTATTTGAGAGCGACAGACACAGAGAGAAAGACAGATAGAGGGAGAGAGACAGAATGGGCGCGCCAGGGCTTCCAGCCTCTGCAAACGAACTCCAGATGCGTGCGCCCCCTTGTGCATCTGGCTAACTTGGGACCTGGGGAACCGAGCCTTTAACCGGGGTCCTTAGGCTTCACAGGCAAGCGCTTAACCGCTAAGCCATCTCTCCAGCCCTGCAATCAT
Source organism: Jaculus jaculus (assembly GCF_020740685.1). Taxonomy (NCBI): domain Eukaryota; kingdom Metazoa; phylum Chordata; class Mammalia; order Rodentia; family Dipodidae; genus Jaculus; species Jaculus jaculus. The sequence goes on from NC_059104.1 coordinate 48,432,360, forward strand.
TTCTTTACAAGTGTTAGGAAAGTATTGTACCACTGAGATACCTTCAGAGCCCCAAAAGTTTCACACAAACCTATAAATACTAGAAAATTGGACTCATTTAATGCTAAAGTCTATATGAATGGAAATACTCAAAATGCTATAATATAGTTACAATATATAGTATGTAAGTTAACTAATCTAATGTGTGCATGTGTGTGTGTGTGTGTGTGTGTGTGTGTGTGTGTGTACTTATAGCACTTATGCTTAAAATAATAAAGATTCCTAAAACATTGAACATTTTAAGATGTATTAGGTTATCATAAGTAAAACATTTCAAATTTCATATTTATGTGGTTAGATGTTTAACAACTATTATCTAAATTCATAAAAGAAATAGCAATTATATGATTTTGTCATGTTTATTAATAAAGCTACATGGTTTAATATCTATTATTGAAACACATAAATGGAAAGGCAACAATAGTAATTCATCATGATTATTTTGAACCGTGAAATTAATTTTTTTTGCAAAACAAAACCAAAACCACACGACATTTATTTATTTTTCTTTGCAGTTAGTTTATGCACTGTCTCAAACTATTACTATCAAAAATGCCTTTGGATCCAATGAAAGAGAGGTGTTGGTACTTGATATAGAAACAGAAATTCAGTTATAGATATGACAGCAACTATACATGTTTGTACAAAGAACATATTTCCCAAATGTCAATCCAGATATTACCCCATGGAGAAAAAAATTTTTTTCTCTCAAATAAACATGTAAATCTCATGTGTACTTTTCTACATAATGAGAAACATTTATCATATCCTGAAAATGTACATTAATCCAAGAGAGAGTACACAAATTTATTATTAGCGTATCTTCTTAGTCTATTTTATCTGAACCAAATGTATCAGAAAAAAAAACTACAAGAAATATGCCATTTCATTGCTTAAATCCCATTGTTTGAGAGTTAGTTACATTGTTTGAGGTAAGATACATTCCAGTATTTTTGTTAGCAATATTTGTTGAATTCTTTGCAATGATTTTATATTAGTTATGTACACAATGTGTATATAACCATGTTGGTACCATTGTTAGCCTCCTCTTTGCAATGGTTTTAAGGTATAAGAAAACATAGAAAAGAGAAAGCAAATAACATACAAAAATCATGTGAAAAATCTTAGAAATAAGCTTAGTTTCAAGGATGTCTGCAGAGACATGTAATTGTGCGTGCAATTAGAAATCTGGTTACATCCTTATGTATGATACATAAACACCCTTCTACTTAACTCTTTTTTTTTTTTTTTTTTAGTAAGTCTTATTATTCACCTACTTACTGAAAGTGATTATGGTATCAGATTTTTTGGGGGGGTTAATTAGCTTTGTGCTCAGCAAATACAGTCAATTTGATACCATTACTAGGCTCATCCATTACCTACCCCCTCTCCTTGGCCCCTCCTTGTTGAGGTATATGGGCTATGCATTCTGGAGTCAGCCCACAGTTACAGGTAGGATAAACATCTGCATATCATGACCCATCATGTGGCTCTGACATTCTTTCCATCCCCTCTTCCCCAAAATTTCCCTGAGCCATGTTGGGTTCATTTTTGGTCTGCTTCAGTGATGAGGTGTTGCGGGCCTCTGGGTCTCTGGATCTCTGATTTGGTAGGAGTTGATTTTTCTCTGTGTTGATCTCCTTCCCACTTGTGCTGGTGCCCGGTTCATCAGGAAAACAGCACCCTTGCTTGTTTGGCCAATTGTTCTTAGTTTCAGCCAGGGCCCCTTTGAGGTATGATGAGGTGGCTCTCCTTAGGATCTACATCTATCTGTAAAAGAGAAGCAGATTCTCCAATGGAGAGTAAATTTGCACCAGATAAATGAGATAACCCTTACTTTTATAGAGAATTTAATAGGTGTAGGCCCTCTTGTAGCCCTCGATTGGTAATAGCTTGATAGTGGAGAGTAGGCTTATGCTTAGATACTGTTCTGACTTGCTTCCCAGGTCCAGCTATGGGTCCCTACAACTGAGGGGATCAGTTAGCCGAAACAAGAGCAGTTGGATTCCCACCATGGCTGTGTGCCACTATTGCATTTGTGTGAGCATCACAACAGGTTATTTGCTGCTAAGTAGGTGAGACCATGAGTTGCTTGGACAGATATTGGTAATTTTCCCCAAGTTGCACATGTAGTACCTTCTGGCACTAGTCTGGGGACTGACTCTTTTCCAGCTTCCAGCCAAGCCATTCCATTTTATGTGTGAACCGCATAAAGTGTCTTTAGCTGCAGGGTCTTACCACTAACCTTGGGTGGATCATCAAGTACTCTGACAGAAATCTGTCTTTCTTTTAGGAAAACTTGTAGGTCTGTCTGATCAAAAGCTCATTGTGGATGATAGCCACATGCTGGTTCTTGGAGTTACAGGTCAGTGCTCACTAAGAAAATGAAGAAAATGATAACTAATATAAAAGAGATAGAGAGGAGAGAGGGAGAGAGATAGGCTGTAGAAGATTAAGTCAGTCTTCATCATACCCTCTCCAGTGTCTTGTGGCTCAGGTGTTCCCTCTAAGGGCCTGGTGAAGGTTCAGACATTTGGTCTGCCTTTTAGGATGAAGAATTTCATGGTACTATTGCGTTTGGGTCTAGATTTGTGTTCCTCATCCCCCCTTCTCCTCCCCTCCCTCCCCACCCATCCTATTGTCTAGTCCTACAGAAGCTTGCTGGCTCTTAATGTCATTAAACCTGTTACTTTGGAATTACTGTTTTCCCATAAAATCTTAGAAGAATGATTAATTTTGAATAATATTTTTGAAACTAATAATACATTACACATTATTTGAGCTGATTGAGAAAAAGCTTGGCATAACAAAATCTAACTAATAAATCCTGCCAAAAAAAAAACAATGAACATGAATGATAAAAGGAGACAAAGGGAGGAGTTTCTTTAAAATAATGTGACTGAAGCTGATCAGCCAGCTCATTTCATAACTAAGCATATATTTGTATAAGACACATATAAGTAGAAAAGGGTATGTTGCTAAAATAGTACCTTTAAAATCCTTTGTTTATTTACGTGAGAGAGAGAGAGAGAGAGGGAGAGAGAGAACAATAGATTTGTGCAAGCCAGGGCTTCTAGCAACTGCAAAGGAACACCACCTAATATTTCTGCCTTTATATGGGTACTAGGGAATCAAACCTGGGTCCTTAGGCTTTGCAGGCAATTGCATTAACCTGTGAGCCATCTCACAAGCTCCTAAATTTGTATTTTAATAATGCAGTGTGGCTTCAAACAGGCCAGATTTTGACAATTTGTGGTATAATGTAAGTGAAATACAATTATGATTTCTGAAATAGTGAACATTCTAGTCTGTATTTATTTCACATTAAAATAAGAGTTTTTTTTTTTTCTTCATATTCCTAAGTAATGGTTTCAAGTAAATATAGTTAAGGTGTAAGGTAAGAATATAGGTTAGTCAATAAATTAATTCTAATCAGAACACTACGTAAATACTTATTTCCTTGACATAGCTAAATTTGTGTATCTGTTTTATGGATTAGATCTTCAATGTGTCCCCAAACCTCATGTTTTATACAGGATGTCCCCCACTAGAGTAGTGTGCAGAAGTGGGAACATTGGTAGGTAACCAAATCAATAGAGCTGTGACCTCACAAAATAACTGATCAATGTAGCTATTTATTAGATCATAACAAAGGTTGGTACAAGAGGGGCTTTAATATAGGTCTCCCTCTTGCTCTTTCTATTTACTTTCTCTCTGTCTTCTTTCCTTTCTGGCTGCCATGAGCTGAACACAATTAATCATTCTTCTAAGATTTTATGGGAAAACAGTAATTCCAAAGTAACAGGTTTAATGACCTTAAGAGCCAGCAAGCTTCTCTAGGACTAGACAATAGGATGGGTGGAGAGGAAGGGGAGGAGAAGGGGGGTGTTGGGAACACAAATCTATCTTATATTTCCAACAGGATATACTAACTGACCTCAGGCCTAAAACCAAACTTAGTTAAATGACCATAGAATTAAATTTCTGAAATCATGTCAAAATAAATATTTCTTTTTGTAAGTTGATTTCTGTCAATCATTGTGCCAGTGATGCAAAGCTGACTACCACAAACAAAAATGCATGTGTGGCCATAAATCAAATCGGTGTGGAATTCATAATTGTAATCTCAGTACACAGGTCTTACAACTGAAAATTTTTACTTGAAAGTTAGCCTGGGCTACACAGAAAATCCTGCTCCAAGAAATAGAAACAAAAAGAAATATATATATAAAGAAATTTTAAAATAAAACAAATAGAAAAGGAAAAGAAAAAAAAAAACATAATACTTTTTTACTTCTTTATTGAATTTTTGTTGTGGATGTTTTTAAGGGCCAAAACTCACTATGTAACCCATGCTGGTCTTGAACTTGTAGTAATCCATGCCTTTGCTCTTTTTTTTTTTTTAATTTAATTTATTAGTTTTCTTTTCAACAAATACAGGCAGTTTGGTACGATTGTTTAGGCTCATCCATGATCTACCCCCTCCCATTGGACCCTCCTTGTTGATGTGAATGGGTCGTGCATGGTGGAGTTAGCCCACAGTTATTGGTACAATAAATGTCTCTGTATATCATGACCCAACATGTGACTCTGACATTCTTTCCGCCCCCTCTCCCACAAAATTTCCCTGAGCCATGTTGGGTTCATTTGTGGTCTGCTTCAGTGCTGAGGTGTTGGGGGCCTCTGAGGCTCTGGCTCTCTGAGTTGGTAGGAGTTGATTTTTCTCTGTGTTGGTCTCCTTCCCCTTTGTTCTGGTATCCAGTTCATCAGGAAAACATCACCCTTGCTTGTTTTGCCAATTGTCCTTAGTTTCAGTCGGGCCCCTTTTGAGGTATTTTGGGGCAGCTCTCTCCTTAGGATCTGCATCTATCTGAAAAAGAGAAGCAGTTTCTCCAATAGAGAGTAAATTAGCACCCGGAAAATTGAGATAACACTATTTTGATAGAGAGTTTGATATGTATAGGCCCTCTTGTACCCCATGATTGATGGTAGCTTGATATTGGGGAGTGAGCTTATGTTTGGTTGTGGTTCTGACTGGTTTCCTAGCTCCAGCTATGGGTCTTTTACTACTGAGCGGATCAGTTAGCCAAGTCAAGAGCAGTTGGTTCCCCACCATGGCTGTGTGCCGCTATTGCACTTGTGTGGGCATCACATCAAGTTATTTGTTGCTAATAAGGTTAGACAATGAGTTGCTTGGACAGATATTGGTCATTTCCCCCAGTCACCCATGTAGCACCTTCTGGCACTAGACACAAAACTGTCTGGGGACTGACAGTCTCCTGGCTTCCAGCCATATCATTCCATTTTACATGTCAGCTGCATATGGAGTCTTCAGCAATAGGATCTTACCACTGGCCTTAGGTGGGTCATCAAGTACTCTGACAGAAGTCTGTCATTGTTTTTGTAGGTTTCTCTGATCAAAGCTCATTGTGGATGGTAGCCCCAAGCTGGTAGTGGGGGTTACAGGTCAGTGCCCACTAAGAAATCAAGGAAAAACATAACTAATATACAAGAGTTATACAGGAGAGAGATAGAGGGGAGAGGGGGAGAGGGAGGGAGGGAAGATGTAGAAGATTTAGGTTAGTCCTGATCCTACACTCTCCAGTGACTTGTGGTTCAGGTGTTTCCTGTAAGGGTCTAGTGAGGTTTCAGCCATTTGGTCTGCATTTTAGGAAGTAGAATTTTATGGTACCATTGCCATTTGGGTCCAGATTACTATTTTCCACCCTTTGATTCCCTCCCCACTGTCCACATCCATCCTATTGTCTAGTCCATGAGGTGCTTGCTGGGTATGTAAGGTATCTTGGGTAGATTCAAGTTAGGTGTTGTAGATGAGTGAGACTATGTGTCGATATTTTTCTGGGATTGGGTAAATTCACTGAGAATAATCTGTTCAAGGTTCAACCATTTTCCCTCAAATTTCTTTGTGTCATTTTTTCTTACTACTGTATAGAATTCCATTGTGTAGATATACCACACCTTCATTATCCATTCTTCTAATGATGGACATCTGGGTTGATTCCAGCTTTAAGCTATTATGAATTGAGGTACTACAAACATGAGCAAATCTCTCTGGCCTGTTGTTTGAAGGTTTTAGGGTAGATGCTCAGTAAGGGTATAACTGGGTCTGTTATTATTTCTGTAGTCAGCTTTTTCAGGAGTCTCCATATTGATTTCCAAAGTGGTTGTACTATCCTGCATTCCCACCAACAGTGGATGAGTGTTCCTGTTTCTCCACATCCTCGCCAGCATTTATTTTCATTTGATTTTTTTGATATTGGCTATCCTTATTGGGGGAAGGTGGAATCTCATAGTTGTTTTAATTTGCATTTCTCTGATGATTAGGGAAGATGAACATTTTCTTAAGTGTGTGTTTACCATTTGTATATCTTCATCTGTGAATTCCCTGTTCAACTCTGCACCCCATTTTGTGAATGGGGTATTTGTCTTCTTATGGTTTAGACTTTTGAGTTCTTTGTAGATCCTAGAGATTAGGCCTCTATGAGTTGGATAGCCCACAAATATGTTCTCCAATTCTGTGGGTATTCTATTGGCTTTGCTTATTATATGCTTGTCTGTAAAGAAACTCTTCAGCTTCATATGATCCCATTGGTTGAGTGACTGTTTAAGAACTTGAGCCACTGGGGTTTTGTTCAGGATGTCTTCTTCCATTCCTATATCATGGAAAGTACTTCCTAAATTTTCTTCCAGTAATATTTGAGTTTCTGGTCTTATGTTGAGGTCTTTGATCCATTTGTATTTGAGTTTAGTGCATGGTGAAATGTGTGGATCAAGTTTTAGTTTCCTGCATGTGGTTATCCAGTTTGTTCAGCACCATTTGTTGAAGATGCTATCTTTTTTCCAGCCTATATTGTTCAGGCCTTTGTTGAATATCAAGTAGCTATAGTTGCTTGACCCAAAATCCGGGTCCTCAAGTCTATTCATTGGTCTATACTCCTAGTTTTATGCCAGTACCATGCTGTTTTTATTACTATAGCTTTGTAGTATAGCTTTAGATCAGGTATGGTGATGCCACCAGAGGTATTTCTTTTGCTGAGGATATGTTTGGATATGCGAGGCCTTCTAATTTTCCATATGAAATTTGAGATCATTTTTTCTATCTCTATCTCAGTTTGCGAGTATTTTGTTCAGGATCTTTGCATCTATGTTCATTAGGGAAATAGGCTGGTAGTTTTCTTTTCTTGTGGCATCTCTGCCTGGTTTTGGGATTAGTGTGATACTAGCTTCATAGAAGGAGTTGGGTAGCTTTCCCTGTTCTTCAATTGTGTGGCACAGTTTTAGAAAGATTTGTTTGACTTCTTCCATGAAGGTTTGATAAAATTCGACTGGGAATCCATCTGGTCCTGGACTCTTCTTTTTTGGGAGGTTTTATATTACTTTTTCAATCTCCATGAGTGTGATGGGTTCATTGAGGTGATTAATCTTCTCTGAGCTTAGCTTTGGTAGATGATATGCATCCAGGAATTTATCCATCTCCTCCACGTTTTCTAGTTTTGTGGAGTAGAGGTTTTTGAGATAAGTCCTGATGATTCTCCCAATTTCTTTTATGTCTGTTGTGATTTCTCCTTTTTCATTTTGAATTTTGTTAATTTGGAGCCTCTCCTTTTTTTGCTTGATCAAATTGGCGAGAGGCTTGTCAATCTTGTTTATTTTTTCAAAGAACCAGCTCTTTGTATTGTCAATTGCCTTAATTGTTTCCTTGGTTTCCAGTTCATTAATTTCTGCTCTGATTTTAATTATTTCTTTCCTTCTGTAGCTCTTTGTGTTGTATTTTTCTTGTTTTTCCAATGCCTTTAGGTGGATGGTTAAGCTATTAATTTGGGATCTTTCTGTGGTTTTTATGAAGGCATTGAGTGCTATGAATTTTCCCCTGAAGGCTGCCTTCATTGTGTCCCATAAGTGTTTGTATGATGTGTTCTCATTGTCATTCAATTCCAGGAATTTTGCAATTTCAGTTTTTATTTCATCCACTATCCATTTATTGTTTAAGAGTGTGCTATTCAATTTCCGGTTGCCCTTGGGATTCTTGGTGTTTTTTTTGTTGTTGTTGATTTCTAGGAATTTAGCATTATGATCTGATATCATGCAGGGAATTATGTCGATTTTCCTAAATATGTGGAGGCAGTCTTTGTGACCCAGTATATGGTCGATTTTAGAGAATGTTCCATGGGCAGCTGAGAAGAATGTGTAGTCTGTGGATTTGGGATGGAAAGTTCTGTAGATGTCCGTATGGTCTAAGTGTTCTATGGTTTTGTTGAGCTCTCTTACTTCCCTGTTGAGTTTCTGTTTGGATGATATGCCTATTATTGATAATGGTGTGTTGAAGTCCCCAGCTATGATAGTGTTGGTGGTTATTTCTGTTTTATTGTCAAGTAGGTTTTGTTTTATGAGCTGTGGTGCCCCTGTGTTTGGTGCATACAGATTTATGATTATAATATCCTCTTGATGGATTGTTCCCTTTATAAGTAGGAAGTAGCCTTCTTTGTCTTTTTCATTGTTTTTGGTTTGAAGCTGATTTTATCTGATTTTAATATAGCTACACCTGCTTGTTTCTTATTCCCATTTGCTTGGAATATTGTTTTTCACCCTTTCACCCTGAGGAGGTTTCTGTCTTTAGTGGTAAGTTGGGTTTCTTGAAGGCAGCAGATTGAGGGGTCTAATTTTTTGATCCACCCTGTAGGCTTGTGTCTCCTGATGGGTGAATTAAGGCCACTAATATTTAGGGTGATGACTGTGAGATTTGATTTGATCCCTGCCATGTTGTGGTGGTAGAGGTGTGTTGGTGTTTCCATGGAATTTGAAATTTTTTGTGTCTACTCTGGGTTTGGTTGTTGTGATCTGCTTCTTATAGGCATTTGTGTTTGGTTATTTGTTTCTTCTCTGTGGAGAATTTCCTGGAATACTTTCTGTATTTTTGGTTTTGGGTTCATATAATTGTAAAGCTGAGTTTTGTCATGGAAAGTTTTCCTTTCACCATCTATTATAAGGGAAACATTTGCTGGGTAGAGTAGTTCGGGTTGGTAGCCATAGTTTTTTAGATTTTGGAGAGTTTCTTACCAGGTCCATCTAGCTTTCAGGATTTCCATTGAGAAGTCTGAAGTAATTCTGATGGGGTTTCCTTTGAAAGTGGTGTGCTATTTTTCCCTAACTGCTTTTAGGATTTTCTCTTTGGTGTCAATGTTTAGAGTCTTAATGATAATATATCTTGGGGAGTTTCTGCTTTTGTCCAGTGGGTTAGGAGTTTTGTTTGCTTCTTGTATCTTGATGGGCCTTTCTTTTAAGAGATGGGTGAAGTTTTCTTCAATTATTATTTTAAATAAGTTCTCCATGCATTTGGTCTGAAATTCTTCTCCTTCTGGTATTCCAATGATTCTGATATTAGAACGTTTAAGTGTATCCCACAATTCTCTCATGTTCTGTTCACAGGAACTTTTGAACTTACTGAAATTTTTGGACTCTCGAACTGTTTCTTCCATCTTGTCTTCCAGATCAGAGTTTCTATCATCCACTTCGCTGACTCTACTCTTGAGAGCCTCTAGCGAGTTTTGGACTTGTTCAATTAAGTTTGCATTTTCTCCTACTTTCATATGCATCACTTCCATCGCTCTGTCCAGCTCCCTTTACACCTCATTTTCTGATTTTCTTGATGATTCTTGGAAATCATCCTTGCATTTATTTATGTTTTTATTTAGTGTGGCCAGCTGATTTTTAAGGTCCTCTTTGTTTTTTTCCCTCTCCCTCAATTCTCTTAGCTCTCTTTGAATTCCTTCCTGTGTCTTATCATATTGCTCTAGCTTAGTGATGGTAGCATCCACACGATTATCTGTCCTTTGTAGGTTTCCTGCAAGTTCTAGCATTAGGTTCATTAGAGTTGCATTGTTCATAGCTTCCACTTGATGTTCTGATCCTAAACACTCTTCTATGTTTTGGTTAGATGTAATCCTTGTTGGACTGGGTGATCTGTCTGGATTTTCTTGCATTTTATTTTTCATGTTATTTCTTTTGCACTGTGGTCTACCTATGTCAGTGTATGGGCAGGTAGGTGGGTGGAGCAGCCTGGGCTCTAGCTCAATAATAATCCAAGGCATCCTGTTGCAGTTGCAAGCAGCCTGGTTTTTTGCTCTCTCTTGCCAAAGCCACCTATCTACTGCCTGAAAGGGGTGCCAAAGTTGCCTGTATTCTCACCCAGTAATGCACCAAACCTGCCTGCCTTTGAGCTTGTAAGGGGACTGAGGTAGCAATCCTTAAAGCTGCCCAAACTCTGTCTGGGAATACTGGGACCTGCAAACTGTATGCACTCTCCCACCTTAGGGGAGTGGGTGATGGGTGGCGATGGACAGGTAGGGGATGGCACCTGAGCTGGTGCTAATGACTCAGTGTGGACTTGTGTGGCCCTTTCTGTTGGACTGGGCCCATTGCATGTGCAATTATAGTGCAGAGGCAGCTCATGCAGGCATGGGATCAGGGCACAGCAGAGGCTGGCTGGTGGGCAATGATTGGAGCACAGTAGTGGGGTGTTGGCAGCCACATAATCACAGCAGAGGTGCCCCCACAGGTGTGTGAACCGAGCACAGAATGGCGGGTCAGGAGCGCAATCAGAGCACAACAGTGGATGTCCCTGCATGGTCAGGGCATTAGGTTGGCAGGCATGCAATGGGCCAGTGAGTGCATGATCAGAGCACAGCCGCTTGGGGCACGGGGTGTGGTGGCTCTATGGGGGGGGGTAGACTACCCACCCGAGAGGGGATCTGTGATTCCCTGTTTTTCCCTACTCTGTGCTCTCCCACCAGCAAGAAGTCCTTGATAACCCTTAATTTCTTGCCTCACTTTCCCCGGAATCTGCAGCGCAGCTAGGCGGTCGCCATCTTGGCTGGAATTCCCATCCATGCTTCTTCAGGGCTGTGATAGCTTATGAAAGCCACGAAGCCTAACTTGATTTCAGCTTTGGGTTAACAGGTAGATGGATTTACATAAAGAGACTTAATTTAAAACTGGAAATGTTGGCCAAATAAGAACATCCTAATAATATGTGTGTATGCTTTTATACAATATTGTATATGATTTTGAAATAAGAGCATTGACTTAGCACATTATTATTCATTCACTGATCATTCTTTTAATTTTTTTTTATTAATTAGTTTTGTATTCAGCAAATACTGTCAGTTTGGTACCATTATTAGGCTCATCCATGGCCTACTCCTCCTCCGTTGGCCCCTCCTTGTTGAGGTATATGGGTCATGCATTTTGGAGTTAGCCTATAACCAAGGAATATGTCTTAAGAATATTTGTTCATAGATCTATCATTTTTATAAAAAAAAATATGGATGTCTTTGTTACAATAAAAAAATCACTCAGTATTCTTTAATGGCTATGTGCACAATATACTTTTTTGGATTCTACATAAAATTACTGCAGTAAACATTTTTAAGTTCTGAGATGTAATTTCAGTTACAGGCATGCTTCTTGTTGTAGTCTAATTGTGCTTTTGTTAAGCAGTAAGTCTTGAAATATACTGTCTTTTATCCTAAAATTGGCACGGTCTTGCTTGTCTGTTAAATCTATCATGATACATCTTTTTCTACATTAAAACAAAAAGCTTGGAAGAATTTATTTTGTGATAAATATATAAAAGTTTTTCTCCATTAGCAGTCTCTGTGAAAAGTTAAGGTAATTAGAGTTTTGCTATATTGAGGTATCATTCCCCAAATGGAAAAGTTTATGAAGTTTAATAATATTCATGCAATTCACTGTAAAATATTCTTTTTCATCTACTAACTTACCGGTCAATAATAATGTTGCTGATGTGAACCTGACTGTGCTGATTTCTCCAATATTATATCAAAACTTGCCTGCTCCAGGTGTTTGCAAGATTACAAATTCTGACCTTTGAAAGATTGATGAGTTAAAAGCACAGTCTGTCACTGGCAGAATGCTCTCATTATGGCACATGTCTAGCAAAGTAGAATGAAACAATCCATGTTTTCAAGGAGATAATATTTAATGTGTTTATAGACAAAAGAGACACGCCATCATGAAACAATGGAGATCAATTTCTGAGACTTTCTGGGTTTAAATATAAAACCTTTAATTATCATATATAAATTAAATTGATATACACACCAATATATAAGAAAAAACTTAAGACTGATATTTTGCTTCTTATAATATTAGCAGATTATTTGATGCCATACTAGAACTTCCTGCACAGAGCTACTACTGAAGCTTGTGTTTTGGGTATTTTCCTTGTTTGAGCTAGGATTTAATGTAGAATAGGCCAACCTTGCACTTCTTGATTGTGTTGCTTCTGACTACTCAGTGTTAAAATTAGACTAGTGTGCTGCCAATGCCTACAGTAATACTGTTAGTATTTCAAAATATTTCAGCCGGTTTCCAAATACTTTACCCAAGTATAGGTGAATTGTCCTACAAGATAACAAACAAGTATCATAATTTTGTATTATATCACTATCAACACAAAATAGGATTCTCATCTCAATGAGATTCAGAGATTTTATTGTGCAACCAATTATGAGAAACCATAGTCTAGGAAGGCAAAGTCACATTCCCCATATCTCATTTTATTTACCAATGAGAAAATAGTTTCATAACTTTTTATAGTTACAGATAAATTTCATAAATAAAAGTATCATTTAAGTACATTAGTAGAACTATTGGATAAGTATGTACAGCAAAATGGGGAAATGTTCTGCCACAGTTTTCAGCTGTTTTTTTGATAGCATTCTTAGCTTTGTGATTGGTGAGAATGAGTAAGAGGTCTTTTAAGTTAATGCAATCCAAAAAAGTTCATCCTATAGTCACAAGGATGTTATGTTTGACACAGAGGTGGGCAGTGAATAGCTTTTAAAGATCTCAAAAGAGCCAAAGATAATTTGTCTCTGGATATTCAACATTCCAACTCTTCATAGTCATGAAATTTCAATCAGTCAAACATCCTTGGAAAATCCTTAACATAGTGTTTTTCTTTTGTGTGTGTGTGTATGTGTGTTGTGGGATGATACTCTGTTTCATATAAGCCAATTATACATAGAGAAGACATTAACTAAAATTATCCAGCTATTTTGGATACTAGGCCATAATGTGTCATTTAAAACTATAGTCTTTATTGAGTAAGCTGCAATATCATCTTGATTAACTTGTGGAAATACATTAATCAGACAGCTTTTAGTCCAGGCAGATGGGGAACAGGCTCTCTAGGGAGGCAGAAAGCTAATTGCATGTCTTTACATTGAAAATAAATGCTGGCGAGGGTGTGGAGAAGCAGGGACACTCATTCACTGTTGGTGGGAATGCAGAATGGTACAGCTACTTTGGAAAGCAATATGGAGACTCCTGAAAAAGCTGACTATAGAAATGCCAACAGACCCAGTTATACCCTTACTGAGCATCTACCCTAAAACCTTCAAACCAAAAGCCAGAGAGATTTGCTCATGTTTGTAGTGGCTCAATTCGTAATAGCTAAAAGCTGGAATCAACCCAGATGTCCATCATTAGAAGAATGGATAATGAAGGTGTGGTATATCTACACAATGGAATTCTATACAGCAGTAAGAAAAAACAACATAAAGAAATTTGAGGAAAAATGGTTGAACCTGGAACAGATCATTCTCAGCGAACTTACCCAATCACAGAAAAAAAAAATCGACACATAGTCTCACTCATCTACAACACCTAACCTGAATCTATCCAAGATACCTTACATACCCAGCAAGCACCTCATGGACTAGACAATAGGATGGATGGGAGGGCGGGGAGGGCATCTAAGGGTGGAAAACAGTAATCCGGACCCAAATGGCAATGGTACCATAAATATTTTAAAGACTTTGTAAAAAATATTCATTCACCTGGATATTGATTGGATAATGTGTTGTGAATCCTTTTTGTTTCTTGATTTTTTCATTTCTTGATCAAAAGTAATAATAAATAATACCTAAATTTAGAATCATTTTGAGGTACAGAACATGATATATATGTGATTATACATCATAACTTTTCAGTATATATTATGATCAAAATTTTATTTCTATTAATAATGGATAAAATAGTGAAATACAGGAAATAAATATACTACATTCACACACCCTCACATACTGGGAAATAGAACCAATGCTCTTTCAACTTTATAAGTCATCTCTGTTGAATCATTCCCAGTATCTTATGCCATGGTTGGAATTGATTAATATAGTGACAAAGTATTTTATAAATAATTAGATCAGTTATTTCACATTAATATTAACCAGACCGAGAAGAATTAATTTTAAAGCACCATGTTTCATTCACAAATACCAAGGGTAAAAGGGAGAGGAAGATAAGGAAAGTGGCTAGGGATACCACATGATCTAGGAGTCCATGTCTAGAAACAAACATGGGCCTGGGAAATCAAAATGTGAAAGGGATTTTTCCAAAATGATGTGCATTTCCAAAGAGATTTAAAGGCCATAAAAACGACAACAAAGAAATATCCCTAACCTAGCCTCTATGAACATTGGGAGAAGAGGCCATAGAATTCTCAGAGCATCATAAATTGCAGAATGAGTAAAGAGATGGGGAACTCAAAACAAATCAGTCACCACACCACACACACATACTTATACACATTCACACACACACACACACACACACACAAACACACACACACACACAGCCAAAAAACGACAAAATGTACTGAAAAGGCCTATAATGATACGTTAAGTAGAAGACTCTGAAAAGAAATACTAAAATACTTTAATCCGAAGTATAATATATAACATTAACTTAAAAAGAACATTAACTTGGAATAGTAATAATATTATTTCATAATAATATTAACTAGAAACCCCAAAGTGCTGTGGGTTTGGTTAATTCAATAAACTCAGAAGTTTTGGTAGCTCATCCATGGACAAACTGAAGGACCTTAAAACACTCATGAGTGCTCAAGTTGACTTTTATTAAGCCCACTATGTCATGCAAAATGGTTCTCTCCTCTAGGCGTCCTCCGGGTATGTCCTAGTTCAACACACATGTGCTGCACTTCTGAGTTGGAGACTTTACATGAGGGAGATTGCTTTATTTTTGCGTAATTATTCATCCGGCACTAATTGAAACAATGTCTGCCCTACTAAGAAAGTCTAAATGAACTTGTTTTTTTCAGCTGCAGAAGTGAATAGTTACCCTGGTCTTTCATCAGCAAAAAATACACTTCATACCACCTGTGCTTTGCCTCTCTATTGAACCTATATCTAATTAACAACCATTAAGATTCACACCTGTGGCTGCTTTTACCTTTGCCCACAGCACTGAACCCTTCCTTGTTCTTATACTAGATAAAATAGTGATCATGTTACCCAGTGTACTCAGCCTTGAAAGTCCTTTCTAAGTCTTTTCAAAGGTCTTTTGTGTTCAGTTTTCACTTACATTCAAAGTCACTGGTGATTTACCACAGCTTGTAACTTTAAAAAGGCTGTTGTTTTATATTACTTATGTTATTTTTATTTATTTATTTTTTTCTGGAATAAGATTGGATGCAACAGGTACTAGTTCTACCTTGCTGTAAGTCTTTCAATTTTTGTTGGCTCAAAAATTGCTCTTGGAACTGGTATTTGAAATGTTCTTTTGCATTAAAAGAGCAGAGGAGGAGAAAGGGGCCGAGACCTTTTGTTACTAATGGTCTCATTGCAGACATTCTCTGGTTGGTAATTGTTGTCCTATTGTAATGAGTAAGTACACACTGGTCTGTGGACTGGCTGTGGAAGGAAGTCAGATATAACAGTTGGAAAATAGACTGGCTATTTTGAATGATACAGATTTAGCCAATAAATTGATTGACATATTTTCCTCTTGGTAAAATTAAGGAGCATCTCTTTGTAAGAAACAATGAAAGCATTTCTGAACAGATAAGTTTTTGTTGTGATTTTCACTATTATTTCTTCTACTCAGAAAAAAAAAAAAAATCACTTGGCCACTATCTAATGTGATTTAAAACTTCTCTGTTCTCCTAGTTTATTTAATGTTTAGTGGTTTTCTTTTTGTCTAGTCGAATAGGACACATTGACCCAAAAATGCTACTACTGCTCTAGTTGAAGGCTTTTATGGACCTTTTAGCATATTCAGTCATATTTGCAACCATTAATATAAGTTGGCACTGTTTTATTTTATTTTAAGTTTTTTGTTTATTATTTATTTGAGAGTGACAGACAGAGAAAGAGGGAGCGAGAGAGAAAGAGAGAGAGAGAGAGAGGGAGGGAGGGAGGGGGGAGGGAGGGAGGGAGGGAGGGAGAGAGGGAAGGAGGGAGAATGGGCGCACCTGGGCTTCCAGTCACTGCAAACGAACTCGAGATGCTTGCGTCCCCTTGTGCATCTTCCTAACGTGGGTCCTGGGGAATTGAGCCTCGAACCGGGGTCCTTAGGCTTCACAGGCAAGCATTTAACAGCTAAGCCATCTCTCTAGCCCAAGTTGGTAGTATTTTATTCTGAACAAAAAATGAGCATATATTTCTAAGCCTCTTTCCTATTTCTTTCTGTTACTCCTCTAAATTCTTAAAGTTTCCAGTTTGATTCACCATATGAAAAGGTGTTATTTATATATTCAATTATAGAATTATTTACCAGATAGGGTGATATTTAAATCTTTGTATATTTCAGATTTATATCTCTATATTTTATACATATATGTATGAATACAAAATTCATGCTTAGAATAAATAATATCTTAAAGCTGGCAATATAGATAAGTGGTAGACCACTTTGCCAACTGTGAAGCAGAGTCCAAGGTTCTACTTCTAGGGCTATGAACAAACAAACACACCCGTCTACTTTAATCTCCAAGTAATTTAGCTGAGTCACAGTATGAATATTAAAAATTATATATGAAGTATTTGCAGGCTATTGGAAATTTTAGTAACAACTAATAAATGCCAAATCCTCTCTGACTTTCTGTCCTGAAATATTCTACCAATAGTAAAATGTTGCTTTCTCAAAGTCTTCCAACAGAATCTGAAGAAGTACTATTAATGTGGTTTTGCATATTAGTAAATGAAAGCACATATCTGAGTCTGAACCATGACACTGAGTGGTACAGTTGAGTTGTTTTCATAATCATTACTGAGGACAATGGAAGTTTTAGGCAGACACAAAGGTTCTTGTCATTTTTTAAATAAGCATTTTTCCAAAAGTTAAAATGATGACTATGTAGCAAATGTCAATAAAAATATGGTCTCGGGGAAAAATAATCATAACTTCTGAGCTGGTATGATTGAAAAATGAGAGTAAAGTTAACTTTTCATAAATTCAGAAATATGATGTGTAACTGATTTTAACAGAATAAGAAGATCATAATAAAATACTTGATGAGTTTAACTAAGGATCAATGATGACATTTTAAATACTTTTGAATATCCCTCTATCCAACTATCCAATCACACTCCTCCTGGGTTCCCTTTGTCCTTTCATTGCACACTTGAAGTCTGGTGGGTCTTCTTTTGATACATGTTTATTTACTTACTTAATGCCTCTGGACTGTGATTTAGGATTTCATCTGTTCTAAACTGTTCTTTTTCCTATATAAATACTCTACTTCAATAATGCTATTATGATCCATTTACCATGGAATCAGTTGCAATTTTCAAAAATGAAATAATCTAAATAATTAAGCATAATTTCAAATCAATTTTAATCCATTTTTAATATCATATATGAAAATCTTATTCTTGTGAAAAGTTTACACACAAAATCTTTCCCTCTGCCATTTTATTAAATATTTTATAGACTGTTCTGCTTGGTAGTACCACTTAATCTTAATAATTTTGAGTATTTTGCAGATCCACCATACTTTTCATAAACTTACCTAGTATCCTCACAAGTTTCTGGATTTATTCCCTCTTCAAACACATATGTTCCATCGCACTCAAAATTATTGATCTGAAACAAAGATCATCCTCAAAGTGCAGGAATAAAACATGCTGTGCCATGGAAAAGAGTCAGACCAGTTTAGAATTTAGAGAAAGTCAAGCTCCAGGAGTTAAAGAATAACTTCTCAAACTGGCACAGGGTTTCTCTTACTTTAAAATAATAGAATCTTCCCAAAGTGTTTTCCTACCTACTTGTAGCATTTGTTTGGCTACTGTGATGGTTAGTTCTGTGTGTCAATTTGATAAGGCTAATATATGCACAGATAAATCATCAAACACTTCCTGGGTGTTTCTATGAGGGTATACTCCAATGAGTCTAATACCTATCCAATAGATTATGAATACAGATCTTCCTAATATTAGAGACTTCATCATATCAACTAAATGGCACCCATTGATCAAATCACTGAACCTGATCCAAAAAAGACAAAAATTTCCTACCCTCTTGGTTTTAAGTAGGGACTGAACCATGGGTAATTTTTCCCAGTGAAGCTGGAATTCATGGTTCTATTACAATAGAAATCCTTGGTTATTGTTTACTGATTATAGACCTTGAATCTTCTCATCCTCCAAATTTCTATGAGAAATATGTCATAACACATTACGTTTTTATGTAACACTTTACTTTTATGTGAGTTATATAACTTATATGAACTCAAACAACTATAGACTACTCAAGTTTAGTGTACCTCAGGATGAACTAAGGTTTTCTTCTGCATGTTTGGTGACATATATGTATCAGTAAATACTGCTACAATCCAGCCTATTTTTCATCTCAAATAAATTAAAATTAACAAAAAACATTTTAAAGAATTATTAGCTTAAGTCCCTGTGCCACTTAAGATTTGATATATTTTTAAATTAGAGTACCCTAGTAAGAAAATGACTTCTTAGCATTCTTTTTTCTTCTTTTGTTAATAAGTAGAAACTTTATATGGATACATCATGTAATTGTACCATTATTCATAAAACATTTATCTTTTGTTTCTTTTTGCTATGCATTAGTATCTTAGAATTATCAGCTTGTCTTAGTATACTAGTATTAGGAAAGTAGCAATTGACAGGTAATGTTGTATTAATCAATCCAAATTGAGTCAAGATGCAATACTGAAATAAGCAGAAAATGAGTAGAAAGAGACAGAAAATGAGAGGTAAAGAAAGAGATGGACAGAGAGAAAGAGAGAGAGACAGACTGAGGTAAAACCTGAGTTCATTAGGCTAGTGTCATAACAAGGCCATCTGCATAATGTTGTTCATAGTCACCTGATCTTCCCACATTGACACCATTGGTTCCCCAGACTAATCATTCACATTTCAGAATTTAACATTTATAATACTTATTATATATGGGAATGTAAAATGAAATATGGTATTTATGTCTTTAACTTCATTTTCACCTGTTATTGTGAAAATAAGCATATTCAACTTTAAGAATCTGTCATGCTGAAATTATCTCAGGGTTTGAGAGTTGTTTATCTGCCTTTTGAGACATGTACGCCTCTGAACATCAGGTAGCTAATGAGCTTAGGGCAATGTAGGCAAGAATTCCTTTTCCCTTAATACCTACACCATGTAGTTCACGAATGTAAATGCAAGTAATTAACTTCTGCTTATAGTTGTTAGTAATATGTGTCAATAGAAAGAGCTGAAAATGAATGCTTTCATCATAGGAATAGAAATATATAGCAGTTTTTCTTAATAATGATGAAATCTTATTATTGCCAAATGAAATACATGCATGATAATGGGACAATAGGGGAAGAACATGGATAAATCACGAGGGGCTCTTTCCAACTGGCAACCACACAGGATTCTTAATTTTACAACTGTTTACTTGTTCCAAATGTGATGGTAAAGAGAGGTGTTAGTAAAGGGAAATCTTACAAAAAAGATTTAACCAACACCTTTGACTGAACAAGATAATGCATTCAAGAAAGACTGGATACTAATTACAATGCATCAAACTAGACAAAAATATTAATAGATTTTTATTTTTCTTCCTGATGTAGATTCTTGTTTATACTTCAAGGAGAATTTTAGTTTCTTCTTTCTACCACAATGGTTTAAATTAAGCAAGTGCAAGTGGTATCTATTTTATTCTTTCAATGTAAAAAGGGAGGAATCTTTCTTGTTATCTGAAGTGACAAAGAATTTAAGAATATTCAGTTCATAGTAAGCCATAGTTATTACTGTGAGCTCAGTTTCTACTTGTCATTACTGATAGATGACACAAGTTAACATGATACATCCTACAAAATCCAAGCTGGCTTCTATTTCAATAGCATCTTGGATTGAAATATTTTTGCTAAATAAACCAAGTATAACAGATCAAACAGGACACAATTAAGCTTCATGTTCTTAAAAGGAAATGATGATCCTCAATATTTTTTGATTAGTTAATACAAGAAAAATATTTAATAATTTACCAGAAATATGTAACAACCCTGGAATTCCATACTGGGCTAGAGTGAGACATTACCACAAAACACCAAAGAGAAAGAGAGAGAGAGAGAAAGAGAGAGAGGGTGGGGGGAGAAAGAATGAAAAGAATATGTATATATATATATAATGTGTATAGAATATGTGTGTGTGTGTGTGTGTGTGTGTGTGTGTGTGTATGTATATAGTCATTATGTAACTTGAAGATACTAACCCATTTTGAGACAGAATATGTTTATTTGAAAATAAGTATTAATTGCTTTCCATTTACCTAAATATACTGTTCAACTCAAAGATGGAAACCAGAGAACCTAAGAAAAAGAACAGCTTCTAGGTAAATATTGATATATTATTCAGCATTTATGATTTCAATAGGTAGTAATGTATTCATGGAAACTCTCCTCCCATCCTAATCCTTTCTCATGACAATATTATATTACTGATTCTGGAAATCTATGAGTCATTATTATTTAATTTTAATTTATGTTACCTTTAGTATTCAGCTGTGATAAAAACAATATATAAATAGAATCTACCATATTTATATAGAAATATTTTACTACTTTTCAAGACTATTGTGAATAAAAATCATTACAATCTTTACTTTCAATATGTTAATTTCTAACAAAATTTAAGGGAAGTACAATGTATTATTTTACTTATTGAATCAGCTTTTATGCTAACATAAGCCTAAATATGTAACTTAAATTTATAGTGCATTATAGTTTTAATTTTTATTTCCAAAAATTTACTATATTCCATTTTCAGATAGAATGCAAGGAATTATTTCAATTTTCTTGAATTTGTTAAGATTTGCTTTGTGTCCTAATATATGGTCTATTTTAGAGTATGTTCCATGTGCTGCTGAAAAGAATGTATATTCTGCAGCATTTGGATGAAATGTCCTGTATATATCTGTTAGGTCCATTCCTTCTATGACCTCATTTAGTCCAGATGCTGCTCTGTTTATTTTTTCCTGGGATGACCCGTCAATTGATGAGAGTGGGGTGTTAAAGTCACCCACCACCATTGTGTTTGGTGTTATCTGTGACCTTAGTTCTAATAGTGTTTGTTTGATGAATTTGGGAGCCCTCATGTTAGGTGCATATATGTTTAGGATTGTAATGTCCTCCTGTTGGAGTGTGTGCCCTTAATCAATATAAAGTGACCTTCCTCTATATTCCATTTTCTAAATCACTGAAAGAGAAATAACAGTAAAATACTATGTCATTCATGCACAATTATAGATGAAATTAAAAAAATTATATTCACTTCACTTTACTTAATATTCAAAATGCTTCACAGTGCTGGGAAGGTGGTTTTTGCTGGCAAAGCTTTCAAGGTCTTCTGGTTCAATGTTTAATTCCCCAGTGCCTATGTAAAACCAACACATAAAGGAGCACATAAATCTGGAGTATTTTGCAAAGACAAGATCCCTTGAGGAAATTCTTTCCCCCATCCTTCCATTTTCTTCACTTTAAAATAAATAATATATTTAAAAAATTTTAAATGTCATGGTATGTCTCTAATCTCAGGTCTTGAGAGGCTAAGGCAGTATGATCATGAGTTCAAGGCTAGCTTATATGACAGAGAGTCTTCCAGGCTACCTGCAGTGAAATAGTGAGTTCATGTTTCTGGAAGAAAGAAACAAAATCTACACAGGAACAAATATAAATCAATGCACTCTGGACTAATCCCAAAAGTCAAAAATATGTCATTGAAATATTGTAATCATATAATGACAAATTAATTGAAACAATATATATGTTTCCATCTAAATTCCAGATAATTGGCATGTGATTTATACATTTATGCTGCTGTTGGAGGACGTAATGACAAAAATCATTCTTGTATTTGGAGAAGTCATGCCTAATTGCATTTGCTTACTTTTCTGTTTTCTTCTACTAAATTTCTGACAAAATGTAAAGCATTATTTTTTCATACATTTGTAAGTTTTTACATTACCTGTTATATTTGTATCCAGTATACAATGATTATTTAATAAGAAAAGAAACTTAATCATTAAGGAAAACAATGATTGCTATTTTAAAATAATTCTGTAAAGATAACTTGTCATGAATTCATTTAATCTAAGTTCTATTTAAACTACTTACAAATGAATATGATTGCAAATGGATAAATACACTCACTCATGACGAATATCAAAGGTCAATGATAAGGACTAATAATTTCATAAGCAACATACACAGGAAGACAATATTCTAAATGCCATGAGACCTGATAGTTCTAATAGCTTCCAAGTAACCTTTAAACTTACAAGGATTTTTAGAACATTTGGATCCTGTGGTCTACAAGATGTTATAAGATAATCAGTTTATATTTTACATCAATATCTGATTGTATTAGTGTTTGAATTATCTTCAAAAATGACAAGTTATATCTGAAAACTTTTAATTAAATAATTTATTTTAGTATATTGCAAAGTGATATATTTAAAAACACTATATTATAAGAACATATTTGCATAGTTTCAGTGGTATATAATTCACATTCTGAGTTTTTCCATTAATTTTATCAACACCAAGAGGTTACCTATCCTGGAAGAAAAAAAAAAAGCAGTGTTTTATATAATAGTCTAGTGGCTTTACTTCAATGTGGTAAAGTGCCCCATATTACCATCCAATGGCCAATTTGCAAACCCTTTGAGGGTCACAAAGTGCTCGGTTATAAATAGCATGGTGTGAGTACAAATCATTGTCAAACTAAATGTGTTTTGTTGCATGACAGGATAATGGCTTTGATTCCTTCAATCTACACTAAGTGTAGTCAATTTTGACCAGGAAGTCTTTTTACCTGTGTCCCAAATGGCCCACTCATCAAGAAGCCAGGAACATGTGAATAAGTGTGTTCTGCTGTTAACTTTCTGTGAGTCACTGGATGTGGTACTCATGGAGCTCTGATGGATGGTTTGTGGCTGACTAGAATGTGATGAATGGGATAGAGGAAATGATGAGCAAGTGGCAATTCTAAGTCTAAAATATTAATTGATATATCAATTGTGGGTAACTTGTCTCATGTACTACCAACTCAATTATTTACAATTTGCAAGATGGATAATAAATAAGAGGAAATCTTGATACTTTAATATATTACTTCTTAAAGTTATACTTGGAAATTGTACATATTTCTGCATTTAATGACATTTCAATGCATGCATAAATGTGTAGTATAAGATCATGAATGTGACATATGCATAACCTCAGACATTTATCATTTTCTTATGTTCAGAGCATTCAAAATCCTCTCTGCTAATAATTTTGAAACATACAATTAATTTTGTCAACCTGTGCTGTATTTGAGGGGCATTGCCCTGAATTTAGAGATTAACCTCTGAAACATTCCACCCTAGAATTAAGCAAACTGCTTCTAAGGGCAGAGCCTGAGAAGTGGAAGAGCTAACTGGAACCCTTATCCCAGAAGTATCTGAGCAATTAGTACATTGCTTGCGCAAAGGATTAGGAACTTTTGACTTTGGATAATCTTTAAATATTTGCTAAAGGGAGGGATTTAGGTATAAGACCTTCTGGACTCTTACTATCAAAACGCACATACAATCCTCTCATAAATCACACTGAGCCTACCTGTTGCCTTTAATAGACCTAAAGTGTAAAATTCAGGAGTGACCAAGACCACAGAGAGCACTCTGAGGCAAAGATGGACATTTTTTTCAGGAGTGTGGGGAGAAAAATGAGCTGCCAGGAATGACTCTCAAGAGTGGAGCAGTCAGGGCTGGAGAGATGGCTTAGTGGTTAAGCGCTTGCCTGTGAAGCCTAAGGACCCCGGTTCGAGGCTCGGTTCCCCAGGTCCCATGCTAGCCAGATAAATAAATAAAAAAATTGAAAAAAAAAAAAAGAGTGGAGCAGTCAGCTTGGGGTTATAGATAGTGGGCTTTATAGGCTCTTCAGTTGAGGGAAGGTGAGGAAGGGAAGGAATTTTTTGTTGGAGCAGTAAATCTCAGTTCTTAACATTAGCCATAGGGTGAGACCAGAAGTGACCACAGTGAGAGATAAGGGGGTAGTAAATCTAGACCAGGACCATTGTTAATAGCTGGAAACTTAATTGAGGAATGTGAATGACCCACTTTCTTATCTCTGTCCACCTTCTGCTGTAACTCCATTTTGTCCTGACCTAATATATGGGCCCATAGTTACTGACCTCATTGTCTTTAACACTATAATCAGCACTTCTTTTTATCATATTTTCTTTATTATTTATTAATTATGGACATGCTTAGTATGGGTACATCATATGTTGGTACCTGAGCTCAACCTGTAGCCCTTACTATCTCCTCGGGTCTCACTACCTTCTGAAAAAAAAAAAAAAAATAAGAAGCAAAAAGCAGAATCTTCAACAGACAGTTAAGTCAGCACAGGTTAAATGGGATAAGCCTTATTAAATTAGGGATAAGTAAATGGATGTAGCCCCTCTTAAAGCTCAAGACAGGAGTAGTCAGCATAATCTTTGTCTCCATAAGATTTGGACCTGGTTCCCAGTTTGAGATATGGATCCCTTTCCACTGACCAGATCTCTGAGACAATCAGAAAGGTATTGGTTACCAACCAAGGATCTATGTCACCATTGAACTTGTGTGTACATTGTGTCAGGATTATAAAGTTCAGGAGTGACAACGATCATGGAGACCACTCTCAGGCAAAGAAGGAAGCTTTTATTTGGGAAAAAAAAAAACATGAGCTGCCAGGACTGACTCTCAAGACTAGAGCAGTCTACTTGAGATTCCACAGATAGTGCACTTTATAGGGCTCTTCAGTTGGGGGAAGGTGAGGAAGGGAAGGAACTACTTTGTTCTTTACATTAGCCAAAGATTTTAGGACCAGAAGTGACTAGGTGGTAGATAAGGAAGTAGGAGACCTAGACCTGGGGCATTAATAGACAATAAAGGGATAATAGTTGGGCAGTTCCCTGAGGAACATGGATAACCCACTTCCTTATGTCTCTGCTACCCTCCTGCTGTCTTTGGTAACTCCATTTTGTATTGACCTAACATTCCAGCCTTTTGTTAATGTTAAGAGACAAAGGTTAATTAATTTTTTTTATGCTGACCATAAAGGTTATGCGTTCTTATGGGAGAGGCTGGATAATGCAGTCAATGGGTCTCTCTTCAGGGCAGGTGATGAGAAGGCGGTTTCATGGTGCTACAGGTGACAGAATGGTGAGATCAATAGCACCAGTATAGAATTGTTTATATTGTAGTTATAATTTTCTTATTGGGTGATTAAGGCCATGTAGGGTTCCAGAATTAGCTGCAAATATTGGACATAACCATGGTGTAGGAGAGACTTTCAGTGACCTGTGAGGAGTTCTATGACTCTCAGCATTAGCATCTGCTAGGATAAGTCAAGGCCATGCTAACCAAGTGGCCCTCCTTCTTTTGGGATGCCTGGAGGTCTGATTTTCCTCCAATGTGACTCTCCTGTTGCAGATACATTGACTTGGAATTCACTTTTGGGTCTCCATGTGCTCTCTAATTAAGAAGATAGGTAACTTACCAGAAGGTAGAAGTTCAAGTGTCCCATCATCTCCTGTGGCCTTTTGACTTGAATATACAAAGTCCATCATGGACTTTATATAAACCAAATTACAATTCTGCTATCTGGAAGTCTGATATTAGCAAAAAGTAGATTTTACATACTTAAGGCACATGAGGCTATAAAGAGTAAACTATGAACAAAAGATCTGCTGACAGAATTTAAAATAAACAAGAAATGTATATTATATAGTAACATTTTTGGCTTTAAGTATGAAGACATGAAATATTTTATAATTTTTAAAGTTCATCAGAGGTGGGATACCTTTATATAATATATAGATTTTGAGAAGACTTAGCACTCTTAAAAGCTAAATAAGATGTCCATCTAATCTACAAGTCAGTTTTTGAAATTAATTTAGCTTATATTTAACATACCCAATAGAGGAACTGGATTAAATTGCCATGATCTAATAAAAAGGAGACAAATATCACAGAAAAAAGAGGGAATGTGTATGCCAGATCCACTTGTTATTGCAAAACATTCTCCAAATTTATGCTCTATTATGTGCACCTGGCTTTGTAAATAAACACCTTTAAATGCTGAGCCAAAAAGAAATATTTTTAATCTCTTCCAAATCAATTTTATAGAACTATATTGAATTCCATATATACACAAAATTTTATGACACCATCTATAAGTATTGAGCCTTAATGAGTTCTATAATTCTGTCTGTAGTACTTTGGTAAACTTGTTCAGTAATAAGACTGATTGTTGGAAGAATTGAGGAATTACATCTTAAATCACAACATAACTGTTTTTAGAATTTTCTTTTACTAGTCACAATGAAGTAAATATTTCTCAAGTGAGTGACAGATAAATAGTTTCAAATGTGGTCTATTTACCTTATAAACTAGGAAAAAAAGAGTAAATAATTTCTCTGTGAGATTTTTTTTTAGACAGGATTTTAGATATAATAACCTTAGGAGAGAATTAAATATTAAAGTGTCAAATTTAACCTTAGGATTTAGGTAAACAGTTGACAAATACAGGCACCCAGTTACCTTGGTTGGGTACTCCAAATTAAGTCTTTCATAACCATTATTATGACAAGAATTACATAAATAAGTTAAAGTTAAGTTTATAACTTGAATACCATAGCAACCTGTTATCACAGGGCCATCCTTTATTAGTCTGATGCAAGTCTTAGCCTAATAGTCACTTTATATCTCAAAAAGTCTGCAATCTGATTCAGTGCTTTGTTTTTAACCTTCTGTTTAATATTACTCATATCTCCATCTACATTTTTACTCATACCATCATCTACATACTTTTACTTTGTAATCCATGTAACCACTTTGTAACAATCTTTTTCATCAAGCATTTAATTTCCAACATATCAAGTTTTCTCTCCAGTTTATCTTGTTTAGTCAGTTCATTTCATAACTATCAACAACAACTTTTATTGTCCTGACCATAAGACTTTTAATATGACAATTTTTTTCTCAAAAAAAAATCTTTTGAAATAACTTTTTTTAAAGAAAGAGTAGATCACATTTGACTTATGCTATTTAACCAGGATAAACATAGATTTTGGAACTTTGTTTCTTATAACACTCCAGAAACACATTTAAAAAATAGGAAAGCATATTTAAATATTATTTGAAATTTTAGAATTTTTTACAAGTTCACTATTGAGTACCTCAAAATATAAGAAAAAAATTGAGGTGTTGTTTATTAGTAATTTCATAGAAGCATAGAAAGATAAAGTAAACATAAAAACAGTTACAAATTTCTTATAAGAAGCCTCTTCTGTTTATAGCAACATGGCATTCATTCATCATCATGCTGGGGCCAGGATCCTGAAGTTTCCTGTGCTTGCAGCCCCCAGCTATGCAAGGCTGGGAAGCTGAGAAAGAGCCTTTCTTTTTTTCTTTCTAAATTCCAGGGAGAATTTTGGACTTACAACAGGGCTATAGGCTGCTTTTTGATCCTGCTGTTTTATAACTCTGTAAGAGTAGTATAGCAGACAGCTTCAGGTTCACTGAGATGAACTTCCAGACTAGGCACAGTTATGGAGGAAGGGATATTTATTGAAGCTTACAGATCCAGGGAAGTTCCATAATGGCAGAAGAAGCTGGCCTGCCTTCACAGGTCCAAGCACAGAGAGAGAAGTGCAAGCCTAAAGGTCAAAAGCCACATCACACTTCAGGAACTCCAGCTAGGCACACTTTGCATATCTTTAGATTGAAATCTGAAACCCACCACCACACCTTAAGAGCCACCCAATGGCATTGCTTCCAGCCAGGTGACTGCAGATGCAATCTACAAACAAATAAACTACTGAATATATTGGGGGGCATCTCTTCAGAATACCATATTCATCCCCTGGCCCCCAATAGATTTATAATAATCACACATTGTAAATTGCACTCAGTTCAGTTTCAAAGGTCTGCACAGTCATGCCCTGACTCATGGTGCAATTCAGAAACAGCTCCTGGAACCATGTGCAATTCATGATCGCTTCTTACATTTTCCAAAGGCTCTTTCAGCCTATCAGAGCATCAGGCCCTACCTCATGCCACATCTCAGTGGCAACTCCTGGAAGCATGTGTAATTCATGACCACTCTTCACATTTTTCATGCTTCTGAAACCTATAACAGGTGTGCATGAGACAGCCATATTCTTAATTCACAGACAAAATAGATCATAACCTTGAAAAGCAGGTTCCTTCTCCAGTCAACTCTTTCCAAAAGTGTTTGCATTTCTATGATAGTCTTTCCTTGGACATCCTTTCCATGGTAAAGCAATTGAACCATCTTCCTTTAAGATTACTAATGTATTTGACAATAGCAGCTTCAGTAATCTAGAGCCAGTCTCTGTGCCAGTAAATTTAACTTGCTTAAAGTTTTCCAGCTTAAAACCTTAAATCTCTCAGTCCAATATCTCTACCCAACCACATCAGTCCATTACAAATTTAACCTTGATCAAACTCTCTGGACCTGGGCAGCAGGATGCAGCCAGCCCTTATGCCAGTAGCTTGGTTATAACAAAGTCGTCTGTAGAGTTTCCATCCCCTTAGAAAGCTGATAAGCCAAGCCTCGAAATTCAATGCTGTCTGCACTTAGCATTCTCAGACTCTCATCAGAATAGTCCATAAAACATGGCTTACCACTCCAGAAGACATCTTCAGTTGCAAGCAAGCACCAAGTCCATGCTTATTGCTCCAAAGCAAAGGTTCCAAAAGATCAACATCCACATGGGCAGGTTCATCTCAGTCCACTCCTTGCTACCAAGTTCTGTAACACACAGCTTAATATTTGCTGAGATGAACTTCCAGACCACGCACAGTTATGGAGGAAGGGATATTTATTGAAGCTTACAGATCCAGGGGAAGTTCCATAATGGCAGAAGAAGCTGGTCTGCCTTCACAGGTCCAAGCAGAGAGAGAGAAGTACGAGCCTAAAGGTCAAAAGCCACAGCACACTTCGGGAACTCCAGCTAGGCACACTTTTCATATCTTTAGGTTGAAATCTGAAACCCACCACCACACCTTAACAGCCACCCAGTGACATTGCCTCCAGCCATTTGACTGTGGTTGCAATCTACAAACTACTGAATATATTGGGGGCCATCTATTTAAACCAACACAAGTAGGACAATTTTGTATTTTTTGTCTATGTTCTTAACTACTTTTAGTGTTTCTCCTGGAGGTCCCTCATCAGTAAAATTGGCTATGTCTTCTCATACAGTGGGCTTGGTGGAAACATCCCCACAATGAAATGGCACTGCTCAGAACAGAAACCGTAGGGCTGTTAGCCAGGTACATACTCATATATAATTAATTTCAAGGGCAATTTTCATATACACTCTAGACCACCATTTCCCCTTCACATATTCATTCATTCATTCATTTATTCAGAAGTTATACATTCCCATTTTAAATTTCTATTCCATTTACAACTCTGGAGACTAAAATTAAACCTTGTTATCAGGCAGGACATCAGGAGAGGCTGAGGGAACTGGAGGAGTATGAGGAGCTTTTAGGGTCAGGTCCTCTATGGTGTCAGGGTCAAAAGCAAAGGATGAGTATGGGGGAGGGGTTGAGGGCATTCCTGAGGCCTTGGCTAGGAGGACCTGGTGAGAAAAGCAGGTACAGCAGAGAGAGAGCCATGCATGCAGTATGAAAAATAGGGGATTTTGGACCATTTGCCTGTACGTTGACAGATTTTTTTTTTTTTTAATCAGTGAGAATTTTGAAATCAAAAGCATCATTCTTGGACCATTTGGACCCATTATCCACCTTATGGATGTGGCCAAGCAAAGTTGCAGAAAAAGATAACATATCTTCCAAGAGTCATAGAAACCTTAGGTTCTTAAGGAGACAGGGAAAGTGAAAAACAAGGGTAAGAGAATAATAAACCAGAGCTTAAGCTGGCTTTACACAGACCACTAATATGACCCCCTACCTGGCCTGTTAGAGTGAATGGGGCCTGCACATCCCATGTGGGCAGAGGCCCTACAATTCACAACTGTCAGCTTTTTAACCTACCAGTGGGCAAGGAGGGCAACTGTGCTCCTAGCTGGTAGTGAAAGAGCTCAGGAGGGAGAGAAACAGGAGGGAAGGAGAGGGAGTGTCCCAAGATGGCAACTGAACCAAAAGGCACCCCTTACATTATGGTAGATCAGAGAGCAGCAACACTTGAGGTGTAAAGACTTTGTTTTTCTTGAGACTAAGGGTTGGGGCCTAATAGCTGAGGGGTGTAGCCTGGCATGCTGGCACAGCTTCCATGAGGAGGAATGAAACCCAAGAGCAGTCCAACTTTGGAGGGATACTTACAGAAAAAGAGGGAGGAGACAGAGAAGGGAAGAATGAGTCCAAATTACCAGGCAGGGTGTGAAGAGTAGTGGGACCAAGTTACCAGGCATGGATGGTCTGAAGCCTTGAGAAGGTCAGGTCAGTGGTCTGGTCAGGTGAAAGGAGGTCTGGCTGCCCAAGAGGACAACCAGAACCCTTCTTATCTGAGTCACAGCACCAGATGTAAGGTTCAGGAGTGACTAAGACTACAGAGACCATTCTGAGGCAAAGATGGAAGCTTTTATTTGGGAAAAAAACATGAGCTGCCAGGACTGGAACTCAAGAACAGAGCAGCCCATTTGAGATTCCACAGATAGTGCACTTTATAGGGCTCTTCTGTTGGGGGAAGGTGAGGAAAGGGAAGGAACTCCTTTGTTCCTTATATTAGCCATAGGGTTTGAGACCAGAAGTGACTATGTGGGAAATAAGGAAGCAGGAAACCTAGACCTGGGGCACTGTTAGGCAAAAAAGAGATAATGGCTGGGAAGTTCCCTGAGGAATGTGGATGACCCAGTTCCTTATGTCTCTGTTGCCCTCCTGCTGTCGTTCTTGACGCCATTTTGCCCTGACTTAACAAGGGTGAACTCACTCCTTATGCATCATGTTTGTTCTGAGTCAAGAGTGCAACCATACATGTGGGGAGAGATATACAGAGCATGTTGTAAGATCAGTAAGCATCTCTAAACATTGCTTGTCAATATTGCTCATCTGTGCTGTTCTGTACCTCAAGACAGAAGAAACCTAATCTCTTTGATTTAAGCAGGATTATATATTTACAAATTAACTTTAAACAATTTACAAAAAAGGAATTTAGCATCTCACAGCAATAATATCACAAAGGATATTTTTAATGTCTGTATATACCCATAGTTCTTTCTCATAATTCATAATTTTCCAGCCCATATTGTTTCCTCTCAGTGTAAATTATTTTGTATCTTTTTATGTACTGGAAAATAAAATATAGATAAGTAGGAATAATTACTGGAACATACTTTTTGGTATCTGTACTGTGTAGACTGTCTCCTATAATGTTCTCTTACAAATTGGAATATATACATGTACATTAACAATTAGCCTAAAAGCAGGATATAGTAGTACATATCCTTTAATCCCAGCACTTGGGAGGTAGGGGTAGGAAGGTAGGAGGATTTCTGTGAGTACCAGGCCAGCTTGGCACTACAGAGTAAGTTCTAGTTCAGCCTGTGATAGAGTAAGACCTTACCTTGAATAAACAAAAACAAAACAAACAAACAAACAAAAAAACCCTAATCTATATAATAGAACATTTCTAAGTGTTAAAACATGTATTTTGTCTGTCTCAGCCAGAAGTAATATATTACTGCTATAAAATACCTGACATAGTCAATTTAAAGAGAAGAAACTTTTATATTGCCTCACAGACTTTAGGTTGCAGTTTATGATCTATTGACATTGTTGCTTTGGGCCTGTGTGGTGGCAGCACATCATTGAATGTGGTGCAATGGAAGAATCTGTTCACTTTGTCGGATCCTGGATGCCCAGATATAAAAAGGCCTAAACCATTAAAGCCCTATCTCCTATAAAGTCATGCCTCCAATGACCTTCCTTCTGCAAATTATTACACCACTTATAAATGAGTACGCACAGTACTGTCTCAGGCCTTAATATGAGAGGGTTTGCAGGACAGTTCATATCCAAAGTATAGTAATTACTGTTCCCTTTGTGAAGAAATTAATAGCTTCTTGTACATCAAGAAAAAATAACTATGGCCTATGTGGTAGTTTGAGTGGATATTCACCAAAAAATTCAGGAGTTCAATAAAGATTATAAATTAGAACCCTAACCACCTGGCTGAAGGAGATGTCACTGTGGGCAGATCCTAGGGTCCAGCCCTAGGGTGTGGGGGTGGATCTCAAATTTCCTGCCAAAGATATGCATAGTGCCTGAGTTCTGCCATTATGGGTTTCTGAAGTGTGCTCATGTGTGCTGGTGGTGTGGTTGCTTTTATTTCTCTCTACTTGGACATGTGAAAGTGGGCCATCTTCTTCTGTCATTAAGGAACTCCCATTGAATCTGTAAGCTTCAATATATACCTTCCTCCCCAAACTGTGCCTGGTTTGGAAGTTCATCCCAACAACTGAGGCTGACTATGACAGCCTACATAGAAACATGCACATGCATATGCACATATACATGTTTATAATTGAACACAAATGAAATATTACTAAATATGTACTTAATATACAAATGAACTAGTTATACTATGTAAGAAATTAAAGGAGCTATGACTCTGTCTTAAAGGAATGAAATTTACTAAATACACAGAAAAGCTATACATGTCTACCAAGGATGGGACTCTAGAAAAATCTCTAGTAGTCTGACAGCCCATAATTAGAGGCATTGATAGACTTATTAAGATTTCAAAAAGTACTATATCCCAAGATATCTTAAGAGTGTCACTTGAATTAAGCTGATTTTACCTACAAACAGCAGATTACAGTGAAATGTACTTTATATAGCATTTGGGGGTTTCCTGAATAACAGATTTTGTTGTTGTTTTTTAAGCATACAAAATAATTACTTATTTTAATTAAGCATAAACTATTCAAACCCAAACCAATTAATAACTTTTTTGCACTATTAGAATAAATCTACACTTATGACACTAGACAATAATTTATCCATACCAAGCCTCCAGTTCTATAAAATGGCATAGGATCCACTAACAGTAATAATGATAAAGCTATTGTTATCTGTGTGGGGGGCATTTAAAACTGAGATAACCTTCAGAAGGGTGCTTTAAGACTGATGCTCAGATTGCATATGTTTGAATAGGAAAACCAAGGCAAAGTGTGTAACCAAATATTCCAGAATACATAACTTTCAAACAGTAGAACCAAACATTGCTCTTAACAACAAAATCAATAGTGAAGTGTTGTAAACATTAACCAATGTGATTACTGTCATCATCTGCTTCAACCCATGTTCCTACTTCCTATATATCAGCTGAAACAACTGGATTTGGGGGGAATTTTGTAACAATATTTGATATTGCTATGATATGAAAAATTTGGGCCAATAAACTGGAATTTTTGGTAAAGACATAAACTTGTCACAATAATAATTTCCTATTTGCGACTTGAAATTTGGGGAATAAAAATTGGACCAATAGAAAGAAGATATGCCAATTTAGAAAATTATTAATATTGACATACAATTTATTGGGGAAACACAAATAATACTTCCTTATTTAGAAAGAGTGCTTGTTTTAATACAATTATAAAATGAAATAGCAATGAAAGTCAAAGAATATTTAATGTAAGGATATAGTCATAATAATTTATACAATATAAAAAAATGCATTGTAGAAATGGCAGGTACACGATATCAAATCAAGCAGTTAATCCAGTCTTTCTTCAGGCTTATTTTTTTTTTTAATTATTTATTTATTTATTTGAGAGCTACAGACACAGAGAGAAAGACAGAGGGAGAGAGAGAGAATGGGCGCACCAGGGCTTCCAGCCTCTGCAAACGAACTCCAGACGCAAGCGCCCCCTTGTGCATCTGGCTAACGTGGGACCTGGGGAACTGAACCTCGAACCGGGGTCCTTAGGCTTCACAGGCAAGCGCTTAACCGCTAAGCCATCTCTCCAGCCCTCTTCAGGCTTATTTTTATTTGTCTTCTTTTATTATTAAAAAAGTTTTTCACATGCATATAATTATCCTTTAATGGAAAATCATCTTCTAAACTACAAAGCTGACTTTACACCCCAGGACTCCGTCAGTTCCACACACAGTCCTTAGCAAAGGCTGGTAGTACTGAAATCTCTTCATGTTTTCAATGAAGCGAGTTTTGTGAAGTCTTACTAATGGTGTGCTCAACTCTCAAGTGAACAATCTTACCTACAACTCCTACTGATGTTTTCTCTTCTGATCTTGCCAAATGTAAAGTTTTGTTCTTAAATCTATATTCCCTTTAAAGTTCATTTCGAACAACTATCTTCAAGACATGCTCATGCCTGAGGTTCTGTTTCAGCATGATGAAATCGTAATCAGCCACAGCACAGCAAAGTTGGGAAAATTCTGAAAAATGGTTTCAAATAGTACAACTAATAAACAAACACTAAAATATTAATCATATTGCCTTAAAAATCTAAACTGAAGGTTTTAATATCATATTCTTAATTTTCACTGGCATTTCATTTGTATGGTAGTTTTGACACAATTATGCTTTTCTTTTTTTTTTTCTAAAGATAAAGTAAACAATGGGCACAGTTATTTATGAAATTGTTAGTTTAATACTTACTTGATCTTTATAGTTTGGCAATGGCTATGTAAATAATGGACTCAAAATGATCTCTTTAGTAAGGTATATGACTAAATATCTAATATATATTATGAATAGAGTGTTTGCCTGGTACCTACAAATTATCAGTATCTACTAATCAATCAACCAAAAAACACATACTAATGTATGATATCATGATTTGAAGAAAGACATGCTTAGGAAAATTCTAAAATGTGTTTACTTATGTGTAGAATATTTTCTGCACAAGACCACTGATTTTAGAGTGGCATGCATAAAAATCATAAGACATGAAAACAATCCTAAGACAGATTTTGAGGCAAATCTTAAAGAATTTCATTACTGAACTTATTCAGAAAACTATGACTGCATAAATTTTGAAATGGCCTGTACTAAGTACATAGCCACACTTTCACAATATACAGTTAACTCATAAATTCATACATTCTGAAATGAATCTGAGCACATTGTATTTGATATTTGAAATTGAAACTATTTTATAAGTATTGTAATTTTGGCGATGGAAATGGCTTAGTGGATAAAGTGTTACTATGTTTGCATGATTGCCTGATGATGGAGCCTCAGAACTTACAACAAGCCGGATAGTATGGTAGGCTTCTAGAATGCCAATGTGTCTTGGGTAAGGAATACAGAAGGGGGGAGATTCAATAGAAGGTGATGGCCAATCTAGTATAGTAAATGCCAAGGTGAATGAGAGGGCCTGCCTGAAGGAACATTGAATGAGAGAGAGAGAGAGGGAGAGAGAGAGAGAGAGAGAGAGAATAGTTGAGTCATTTGAACCATGACAAAACATAAAGCTATCTCAGTGGGGGGGTACTGTGTTCTGGAGTGAGTAGGCTAGACCCATTTCCAGGCTACTCTCAACTCCCAGTTCTGACTTCCTTGCTTAGACAGGGTGTGTGAGGACATAGTGATCTGGAGGGAGTATATCAGTACCATATATGGATTCCTCCCAATGCCAGGTCTGACTTTCCTGCCCTGATCTCTGTGCTGGAGAGCACTGGACAAAGTAGGCCAGATACCTAGTCCCTTTCTCCTACCAGAACCCTGGTCCTGGTAGGTACCATTGTGCCTTGCTTTGTGAGGTCTGGTTCCTGTGGGAGCTGTGGAATCATGCCTTTTGCTCTGGTATACTTCCTGGCCATTAAGTAACACCATCCATGTTCACCTGAGTTAGAGGGTGAGTGGGCCAAAGGACAAAAACTTGTTTCTTCATCAATAAAGTGTCTTCCTAAAATGGCTAGACAACAACACAAAAAAAGCCAAGAAGAGATGGAAAACTGAAAGATCTCTAAGGATGTCTAGTTCTACAGTGGAAACTTCCAATTAAATCATAGAGAAATCAACAGAAATTCATTACCAAAATGAAAACACAATAACCAATGACACTCTGATTAAAAAAATATAGCTGAACTTGAAGCAAATAATCAAAGGTACAACAATTGTATCAATGAAGTTAAACAGAATTGTACCAAAGCATTCAGCTTTTGACAGTAGGCTTAGCCTAATTGAGGAAAACATTAGAACCCTCCAAAGAGATATGAATAAATTGGAGGTATGTCATTAAATGGAAGACCTCAATAGCTGGTTGATTAACCTTAATGAATTCTTGATCAAATGAAAGAATGATCTACAAGAAGCAGCAAGAAAAACAGAACTTGAATTGAAACCATACATTGAAAAAGAGATGGACAAGATGCAAAACACACGACGGAAAACAAAATTCAAATAGAAATTATAGAGGCCTTTCTAGAATAACTCACCAACAGAATTACTCATATGGAAGACAGAAGTTCTGACCTGGAAGATAAGACAAAAATAATTGATCAGGAGGCCAGAAACTTTGTTGGTTTCAAAAACTCAAGTGAACACAATATGAGGAACTGTGGGACACCCTGAAATGATGAAACATCAGAATCATGGGTATACTAGAAGGAGAAGAAATCCAGACCAGAGGCATAGAGAACATATTCAACAAAACTATTGAAGAAAATTTTCTGAATCTCACAAAAGAGAGGCCAATCCAGATACAAGAAGTCCAAAAACACTAAACAGACAAGACTAAAGAAATTCTCCAAGACACATTGTAGTTAAAACTATCAACAACAAAAACAAACAGAGAGTGGTAAAAATGGTAAAAGAGAACAATTCACAACATACAAAGGCAATCCCATTAGAATAACATCAAATTTCTCAATGGAAACCATGAAAGCCAGAAGGGCCCAAAATGGAACACTTCAAAGACTGAAAAAACTATGGCTTCCAGCCCAAGCTACTACAACCATCAACAGTATCCCTCATAATGGATGGTGAAAGAAAAACTTTCCATAAAAATCTCAACTCCATGATTATATGAAAACAAACCCAAACCTACAGAAAATATTCAAGTGAATACTTCACACATGAGTCAAAAAACCAATCTCAGCAGCCAACAAGAAGATCACAATAACCAAAATAAATCAGGCCCAAAATAGTTAATAGCACCAGGAAGTATCAAGCCCCATAAAATACCTCATCATTGAAGGGATTAATTCAAACCTCACAATAATAACCTTAAATATTAATGGCCTTAACTCACCAATCAAAAGACACAGGTTATCTGGATGAATCAAAAAGCTGGATCATTCTATCTGCTGTTTTCAAGAAACACACCTCCAAGATACACCTCCTCAGGGTGAAAGTTTGGAAAATGATATTCCAAGCAAATAGAAAGAAGAAACAAGCAAGTTTTGCTATATTAATATCTGATGAAATAGACACCAAACAAAAAGTAATCAAAAAAGACTAAGAAGGCTGTTTTTGTTTGATTTTATTGGATTGTTAGTCTACTTTACATGCCAAGGGCATTTATTTAATATTCTTACAAATTTAAAAATAAAATTAGCGCTGGAGACATGGCTTAGCAGTTAAGTGCTTGCCTGTGAAGCCTAAAGTCCCTGGTTCAAGGCTCAATTCCCCAGGACCAATGTTAGCCAGATGCACAAGGGGGCACATGTGTCTGGAGTTCTTTGCAGTGGATGGAGGCCCTGGCGTACCCATTCTCTCTCTCTCTCTCTCTCTCTCTCTCTCTCTCTCTCTCTCTCTCTCTACCTCTTTCTCTCTCAGTCTGTTTCTCTCAAATAAATAAATAAAAATGAATAAAAAATAAAATTATTGTTATTGATTACTTTTCCACAGAAAGCAATTCTAAGAATACTTTTCCATTTATGTATATTTCATTTTGTGTTCTTTTGAAATTCACTAAAATATTTATTTTTTGCCTCATTGATCTAAGTATTAATGTAAATACATAGACACATGATAATATTTATATTTACAAGACATAGAACATTATTTTCTGTTTGAAATACACTACTTGTTTTAATACAGATCCTAACAATTATGAAAGTAGGACATAGAATGTTTCAATATAATTAAAAGCATATACATGTTGCATCCAAAATTATATCACAAATGTTTTTGGGTAAAATTTGTCTCAATTAATGGCAAACATAGTTTTCATTGGTTCTTTTCAATATTAATAAAATATGTAAAACTAATAGAATATCTAATATAAACTAGTTTCCCAAATTTACTTCTTCAGGTTCAAACATGGTATTTTAAAGACAATAACATATGATAGCCCCTGAAAAGTATTTTATACTTTCTATTTTCATTATTTTGTAGTTGTTCTGGTAGATACTTTGATCCAAATGTATTGATTCTACTGAAAATAATAATCTTACATAATAAAGCTATATATAAAAATTCAAAAAAACATATAAAATTAAATCTTGAAGTATATAATAATATGACCTATATTCAAGATAATAGAAGGTAATTCCACAGTTCACAAAATCCACAAGTGTGAACATTGGTACTTTCATATTAGGTTCTCAGAAGTTTTATAAACAGAGAAGGAAAAGTAAGTTCTCATGAATACCTTAAAAAATGTTCTACATCCCTCGTCATCAGGGAAATGCAGATTAAAACTATGTTGACATTCCATTTCTCTTCTATCAGATTAGCTACCACCATGAAAACAAATAACCATAAATACTGGCAAGGATGTGGAAAAATAGGAACCCTTCTACACTGTTGGTGGGAATGCAATCTGGTCTAGCCATTGTGGAAATCAGTGTGGAGGTTCCTAAAACAGCTAAAAATTGATCTACCATATTACTATTATAATTATTATTATTATTATTTAAGGTAAACAAAGATCAATTTTACTGACAATATTTTTCTAATCTATATTTTTTGGCCTGGATATGGTAGTTGTTTTATTTATCCTATTGCTTTGATTATATAAACTATCACAGTGCTGAGCACATAGAACTTCAATAAATGATTCTTATTTATCTTTATCCCTGGCATTAACATCCTTACCGTACTTACAAACAGACATACATTAAAACATACTTGCCCCTCAGGACCCATAGAGAATTGACTCCAAGATTCCTTGTGATACCCAAATCTGGGAGTGCTCAGGTCCCCTACAAACATCTAGTGTTTATATATAACGTACAATAATCCTCCTGAAAACCTTGAATAATTTCTAGATTACTTATGTATTACTTATCTAATGCAATGTAAATGCTACATGGATAGTTGTTATATTTTATTGTTTAGGGAATGCCCTTGCAGAAAATAGTCTGTACACATTCAGTACAAATGCATTGCTTTTTGTTTGTGTGTGTTTAAGGTAGAGTGGCCTGTGTGTGGCATATGTACGTTCATGTGACCTTGCGGTGTCCTATAAGCTTGCTGGTGATAGGGGTCAATTGCCTGTGGTAGTCAGAGTGAATGATAAGGTATCTCACTCCACTGCTTTTCTTTCTGGTTTTGTTTTCTGGTAGGTTCTCTTTTTACTGATTTTTGATCTTGTGGGGATCCAAGGGTTCTCAAGTTTCTACATCCCTGAGGGACTAGGGTAACACACATGTGTGGCCATACCCAGATTCTTATTAGTTATGGAAATACTTAGGATGCAAACAGCATATGTTTGTACCTTCCTTACCCACATCCCTGCCCCTTTTCCAAGGGGACCCTCCTTGATGGGGATGCAGGTCATCCCGCTGAGGACTGTGGGTTGTGCTTTGTGGGGGCAGCCATTAGTTGTGGGGAAGAGAAAATGTCTCTGTGCATAATGTTGCAACTTGTGGCTCTAACAATCTTTTCCTCTCAATGGACCATTGCATCCCTTACTCTGATGTAGTGCATGTGTCCAGATGTTCTTATTCTTCATCTCATGTGATATACCTTTCCTCTTATAAATACATGAAAATTGAGTAAGATAAGCATACTTGCTAAAACAATGTTTGTAAATACCAGTTTTGTCATTTCATAAAAGCCCTGGTATGCCCATTCTCTATCTATCTACCTCCTTCTCTTTCTTTCTGTCTGTAGCTCTCAAATAAATAAATAAAAATAAACAAAAAATTAAAATAAGACATAAAGCTGAGTAAATATTTGTCAAACACATAGATTTCCATAAACATTGTCACTTAAAATCATAGAATACTGGACCATTCCTTTCTTACTTGAAAGCTTTGTCACTTTTTTTCTTACTAAAAATTATCCTTGATTTCAATCCCTGTACCTGATTTCAGATTACGTTTTCTAAACACAGCATACCATATATATTTTGATTTTTTTAGTTTTCAAGTAAAATAGGACTTTCGTTCAAATATTCATCCTAGACAAGGCATCAAAGCCTTCACATAGGACTCTGGCCAAATAAAAATATAAAAAACACTGTTTGCCTTAACATATACCTAAAACATACTTCATTAAATTTATATGAATCTGTATCAATTCTATATTCTCCTTTGTCTGAAGAGAGAAATATCATGGTTGTTTGGAGATACTGCCTTGCTGTAGTAATCAAATATACCTAATGAACTGCATTATTCATTATGGCCATTGTAAAAGTGTGGCCACTATTTTAACCTTATAATGACATTTCTCAACTTTTGTCACTCATCAAACTACATACACATTGATAGGTTCAATATTTTTTACTTACTACTAATATTTATGCCTGGAATTTTAAAATTTGTTTTACATTGGTATTTATTATTCCATTAATACAGGTGTCATTTTATAAATTCAACTAAACAGTCTTTCATGAGTTATTAATATATAGTGATAACCCTTTGGATTCAAATTGTTTGTAAAAATAACATTTTGGTTGAAACTGTGTATTTTTACTCAGACAAGTCAGTAGATTCCTAATGAAATGAGTCTTTTATTTTATACAATGTTCACAGATTATTTTATGCCTCAAGTGATATTTATTGAATAAGTAACAGGTTCAAATATCTTAGTAAAATTTAATGAATATTTTTATATTGCAGGAATGTTTATTAAAGTCTCTAAATTATTTCTCCCAGTTGCATTTATCATTGCTGTCAAGTAAAGCTATAAAAATGCATCTCACTCCTTTCTCTGGAGAATCTTGCAAATATACAATGTAAAGTGAAATATTTCTTTATATTAGTATTTCCATACTTTCAGTGTGTATAGAAATTTTAGGGGTATATTGTTGTTGTATTAAAATAGGTACAATCTAGTGAGAATTTATGTAAATTACCTAAATTGTGTTGTAAAGGAATGAGGAACAAAATAGAGTATCCAACAAACATTAGATTTAATATTCATAGAATAGTGTATACACTGAGGGCTCCTTCATTTCTGTCTGCCAGTATGTGTTCACTTACGAATCTTCTGGATGACATTATGCATATTGTTCCAACTTCTCCTTAGAACACAGGCCATGAATGGTCATTGCCTAGTTTCATGAGGAAATGTAAAACCCACTTAAAGCCCTGCAGGAATACATTTTCAGTTCCATATATCTGTAGTAATTAAGCCCAGTGTTTCAAAGTGTTTAAAGAACTTTCAAACTGCTGGAGTGATTTTTACACACTATATAAAACGCATTTTACCAGTTAATTTTGATCTTTCCTTCAATTTAGAAAAATACCGTACATTTTGTTCTTTTTGCCATATATTTTCTAATTTTCATAAAAGGTATGCTAATCATAATTGTTTAATTAGTTATCTTGAAGAAAAATGTGACCTTTACACTACACCCATTTCTTGATACTCCAGTTAATTGACTTTAAATAGAAGAAAATCTATTGTATTTATTGTTATAGTCTAACACTGAATATATGCTTATTCTCACAAAAACCAAGGTATATTAGTCCTCAAAAGTGAAAGTATATGCTGTATTAGGGCCTGGGAAGAGAGAACTATTGGTAAAGTACATGCCATGACAGTGTATTAACCTGAGATCAAATCTCCCTTAAAAGCTGAGCACAACTTAAATACCAGTGCTAGGAAGGCAGAATAAGAGAATCCATGCTTCCTGGCTAGCTAGTCTAGACAAATTTGTTCACTCAAATATTGGTAATGGACCCTTTCAAAAAATATACTGGAGATCCATTAAGAAGGACACTTAATGTCAAATTCTTGGTTTTACACACACATTCACACACACACATTAAACACATACACATGCAAAAAATTCCCTATATTTAATCCTCTTTTCAATTAGATATGTAAAAGATAATACATTGTTAAAATATCCTGCAAATGTATCATATTTTACATGTGTTGACCTACAAATAAAATAAGAAAGCATACATTATTGTTAGGAAGAGGGTCCCGAAAGAAGGAAAAGAGATAGAAGGATCAAAGAAGAATATGTTCTTGGAATCCCAGGTGGGAATATGACAAATCATTAGGTACCTATTTATTTGAAATAAAACTTGGAATAGTGTTATAACATCAACATAAATGGCGGGAGTAGGAATGAACATTCGGCAGAAAACAAAGGGCAGATCATAGGAATAGACTTGGAAGGGTAGAACAATTCAGAATCATAATCACCACGTAGTGACATGTGAAAAGTCATTTGCAAATACTATTTAAATGTTAAATATAAAATTTGTTCACAATGTTTTTGCTAAAAAAAGTTGTATCTTGGCTTATATCCAAATAAAAGTTCTCACAGTATATTAATATCAATATTGTAAGTTTTCTTTGTCTTTAAACAATAACCCTTGTATTTGAGTTAAATTTTATAATTTATAATTTAGATATCTAAATATCCCCTAATATTCTATAAGTGTAGCAGACAGTTTCAGGTTGGCTGACAAATTCCAGAGCAGACATAGATATGGGGGAAAGGATATTAATTGAAGCTTTCAGATCCAGAGGAACTTCTGTAACAGCAGAAGAAACTGGCTATGCTTTCACAGGTCCAATTAGAGAGAGAGAGAGAAAAAACAACAACAACAACAAAAAAAAAAAAAACACAAGCCCAAAGCCACACCACACAGCACAGCTCAGAATCTCCAGGTGGAACTAGGGACTTTGCATATCTTTAGATTGGAATTTCAAACTCACCACCACACCTTAAGATCCAACCAGTGACACCTCCTCCAGCCAGGTGGCTGCAGATACAAACTACCAACTAATAAAACATCAAATATATTGGGAGCTATCTATTCAAACTACCACAATAAATATCCTATATTTTTCTATATTTGCATCAAAAGAG
This sequence comes from Jaculus jaculus, assembly GCF_020740685.1. NCBI lineage: Eukaryota > Metazoa > Chordata > Mammalia > Rodentia > Dipodidae > Jaculus > Jaculus jaculus. Next base: position 48,475,985 of record NC_059104.1, read on the forward strand.
CTATTGTTTGAATTTGCTTCAGTTTTGTTTACTAAAATGAATTTTATTTACATTGAACATGAGTACTTTTCTTATTTTCATTTTTGGTTGTAATTGATTATAGTCATCTCAATATTAAAACAAATACCTGAGAATAGTGCAGCATTTTTTTTTCCATTCCAGATTACTAATGTAATGCTAAAATAAAATAGATGCTATCCTCAATTAAAATCTTAGTTATGATTATAAATATTTTATCAATGTGTTTGACAAATATACAATTTCATTATGTTACAGAGAATTTGAAATTTTATGAGAAAATTACCATAAGCAAAATGACATCATCCTTATCTTACTAAAGGTATCATCCATTAAAAAATCCTCATACTGTCCAGCCAAGATGGCGACTGCCTAGCTGCACTGCAGATACCGGGGAAAGAAAGGCAAGAAATTAAGGGTTATCAGGGTCTTCTTGCCAGTGGGAGGGCACTGAGTGGGGAAAAACAGGGAAGCACAGATCCCCCCTCGGGTGGGTAGTCTACCCCCACACACACATACAGCCGCCGCGAACAACGCCCCGCGCCCCATGCGGCTGTGCTCCAATCGCGCGCTCTCCAGCCCATTGCGTGCCCACCAGCCTGCTGCGCTGACATGGGAACCTCCACGTTGTGCTCTGATCATGCGCGTTGGCCTGCCACCCTGTGCTCGATTCGCACACCCACGGGAGCCACCTCTGCCATGATTAGGTGGCTGCTAGATGCCCCACTGCTGTGCTCCAATTGCTTGCCCGCCAGCCAGCCTCTGCTAGGTCTTGATCCCATGCCCACATCAGCTGACTCTGCACTACAATTGCACGTGAAGTGGGCCCAATCCCACAGGAAGGGCCACAAATGTCCACACGGAGTCACTAGCGCCAGCTCAGGTGCCATCCCCTACCTGTACATCACCACCCATCCCCCACTCCCCTGAGGCAGGAGAGCGCAGACTGTGTGCAGGTCCCAGTGTTCCCAGCCAGAGTTTGGGCAGCTTCAGGGCTTGCTACCTCAGAACCCTTTCAAGCTCGAAGGCAGGCAGCTCTGGTGCACTACTGGGTGAGAATTCAGACAACTTTGGCACCCCTGTAAGGCAGTAGATAGGCAGCTTTGGCAAGAGAGAGCAAAAACAGAGGCTGCTTGCAACTCCGCCAGGCTGCCTTGCATTCTTATTGAGCTAGAGCCCAAGAAGCTCCACCCACCTACTTGCTCATACACTGACATGGGTAGACCACAGCACAAAAGAAATAACATGAAAAATAAAATGCAAGAAAATCCAGACAGATCACCATCCAACCAGGATTACATCTAACCAAAACATAGAAGAGTGTTTAGGATCAGAACATCAAGTGGAAACTATGAGCAATGCATCCCTGACCAACCTACTGCTAGAACTTGCAGGAAAGCTACAAAGGACAGATAATGGTGTGGATGCTACCATTACTGAGCTAGAACAATGTGATAAGACACTGGAAGGAATTCAAAGAGAGCTGAGAGAGTTGAGTGAGAGTGAAAAAAAGAGGACCTTAAAAATCAGCTGGCCACACTAAATAAAAACATAAATAAATGCAAGGATGATTTCCAAGAATCATCAAGAAAATCAGAAAATGAGACAAAAAGGGAGCTGGACAGAGCGATGGAAGTGATACATTGGAAAGTAGTAGAAAATGCAAACTTAATTGAGCAAGTTCAAAACTCGATAGAGGCTCTCAAGAACAGAGTCAGCAAAGTGGAAGATAAAAACTCTGATCTGAAAGACAGGATGGAAGAAACAGTTTGAGAGTCCAAAAATTTCAGTAAGTTCAAAAGTTCCTGCAAATAGAACATGAGGGAATTGTGGGAGGCACTTAAATGTCCTAATATCAGAATCATTGGAATACCAGAAGGAGAAGAATTCCACACCAAAGGCATGGAGAACATATTTAACACAATAATTGAAGAAAACTTCCCCTGTCTCTTAAAAGAAAGGCCCATCAAGATACAAGAAGCAAACAGAACTCCTAACCGACTAAACCAAAGGAGAAACTCCCCAAGACATATTATCATTAAGACTCTACACATTGACACCAAAGAGAAAATCCTAAAAGCAGCTAGGGAAAAACAGCACACCACTTTCAAAGGAAACCCATTCAGAATTACTTCAGACTTCTCAATGGAAACCCTGAAAGCTAGAAGGGCCTGGAAAGAATCTCTCCAAACTCTAAGAAACTATGGTTTCCAATGCAAATTATCCTACCCAGCAAAAGTCTCCCAAGATAAGAGATGGTGAAAGGAAAACTTTCCATGACAAAAGTCAGCTTTACAATTATATGAACACAAAACCAAACCTACAGAAAGTTTTCCAGGAAATTCTCCATAGAGAAGAAACAAATAACCAAACACAAATGCCTATAAGAAGCAGATCACAACAACCAAACCCAGAGTAGACAGAAAAAAATTCAAATTCCATGGAAGTACCAACTCACCTCTACCACCACAACATGGCAGGGATCAAATCAAATCTCACAGTCATCACCCTAAATATTAATGGCCTTAATTCACCCATCAAGAGACACAGGCTAACAGGATTGATCAAAAAATTAGACCCCTCAATCTGCTGCCTTCAAGAAACCCACCTTACCACTAAAGACAGAAATCTCCTCAAGGTGAAAGGGTGGAAAACAATATTCCAAGCAAATGGGAATAAGAAACAAGCAGGTGTAGTTATATTAATATCAGATAAAATTGACTTCAAACAAAAAGCAATCAAAAAAGTCTACTTCTTACTTATAAAGGGAACAATCCATCAAGAGGATATTACAATCATAAATCTGTATGAACCAAACACACGGGGCACCACAGTTCATAAAACAAAACCTACTTGAAAATAAAACAGAAATAACCACCAACACCATCATAGCTGGGGACTTTAACACACCATTATCAGTAATAGACAGATCATCTAAACAGAAGCTCAGCAGGGAAGTAAGAGAGCTCAACAAAACCATAGAGCACTTAGACCTAACAGACATCTACAGAACTTTCCATCCCAAATCCACAGACTACACATTCTTTTCAGCAGCCCATGGAACATTCTCTAAAATCGACCATATACTGGGTCACAAAGACTGCCTACACATATTTAGGACAATCAACATAAGTCCCTGCATGATATCAGATCATAATGCTCTATTCCTTGAAATCAACAACAAAAAACCAACAAGAATCCCAACGGCAACTGGAAACTGAATAGCACACTCATAAACAATAAATGGATAGTGGATGAAATAAAAAATGAAATTGCAAAATTCCTGGAATTGAATGACAATGAGAACACATCATACCAAAACTTTTGGGACACAATGAAGGCAGTCCTCAGGGGAAAATTCATAGCACTCAATGCCATCATAAAAAAGACAGAAAGATCCCAAATCAATAGCCTAACCATCCACCTAAAGGCATTGGATAAACAAGAAAAATCCAACCCAAAGAGCTCCAGAAGCAAAGACATAATTAAAATCAGAGCAGAAATTAATGAATTGGAAACCAAGGAAACAATTAAGGCAATTGACAAAACAAAGAGCTGTTTCTTTGAAAAAATAAACAAGATTGACCAACCTCTGGCCAATTTGATCAAGCAAAAAAAGGAGAGACTCCAAATAAACAAAATTCAAAATGAAAAAGGAGAGTTCACAATAGACATAAGTGAAATTGGCAGAATCATTAGGACTATTTCATAAACCTCTGGTCCAAAAAACTGGCAAATGTGGAGGAGATGGATAAATTCCTGAGTGGATATCATCTACCAAAGTTAAACTCAGAGCAGATTAATCACCTCAATGAACCCATCACACTCATGGAGATTGAAAAAGTAATAAAAAACTTCCCAAAAAAAGATGAGTCCAGGACCAGATGGATTCCCAGCCGAATTTTATCAAACCTTCATGTAAGAACTCAAACCAATCTTTCTAAAACTGTGCCACACAATTGAGGAACATGGAAAGCTACCCAACTCCTTCTATGAAGCTAGAGTCACCCGAATCCCAAAACCAGGCAGAGATGCCACAAGAAAAGACAACTATCGGCCTATTTCCCTAATGAACATAGATGCAAAGATCCTGAAGAAAATACTCGCAAACCGAATCCAACAACACATCAAAAGAATTATCCACCTTGACAAAGTGGGATTTATCCCAGGAACACACGTGTGGTTCAACATACGAAAATCTGTCAATGTAATACACCCCATAAACAAGCTTAAACATAAAAACCGCATGATCATTTCAATAGATGCAGAAAAGGCCTTTGACAAGATGCAATATCACTTCATGATCAAAACATTGGAGAGAATCAGCATGGCCGGTTCACATCTTAACATAATAAAGGCAATATACAAAGCTCCAAAGGCCCAAATAATACTTAATGGAGAGAGAATGGAGGAATTCCCATTGAGATCAGTAATAAGACAGGGATGTCCTCTCTCACCTCTGCTTTTCAATATAGTTCCAGAAATCCTAGCTCAAGCAATAAGACAGGAGAAGGAAATAAAGGGATACAATTTGGAAAGGAAGAAGGGAAGTTAGCTCTATTCGCTGATGACATGATTGTATATGTAAGAGACCCAAGAGATTCCATACCAAAATTCCTGAAGGTAATTAACTCTATAGCAAAGTAGCAGGATACAAAATCAATGCACAAAATTCGGTAGCATTTCTGTATGCAAATAACAAAGATACAGAAAAAGAAATAAAGGACATAGTCCCATTTTCAATAGCAACAATATATATACACATATATATATAATGCCTTGGAATAATGTTAACCAAGAAAGTAAAAGATCTATACAACTAAAATATATATAAAAAAAAAAATCTCAAAAAAGAAATTGAGGAGGACTTGAGAAGATGGTAAGACCTCCCATGCTCCTGGATAGGCAGAATTAACATTGAGAAGATGACAATCCTACCAAAGGCAATATATAGATTTAATGCATTTCCAATTAAAATTCCTACAGTGTTCTTCACAGAGATAGAAAAAATGATCTCAAATTTCATACGGAAATGCAGAAGGCCTCGGATATCCAAACATATCCTCAGCAAAAGATATACCTCTGGTGGCATCACCATACCCGAACTAAAGCTATACTACAAAGCCATAGTAATAAAAACAGCATGGTACTGGCATAAAAACAGGAGTATAGACCAATGGAATAGACTTGAGGACCCAGATTTTGGGTCAAGCAACTATAGCTACTTGATATTCAACAAAGGCCCGAACAATATCGGCTGGAAAAAGACAGCATCTTCAACAAATTGTGCTGGACAAACTGGATAACCACATGCAGGAAACTAAAACTTGATCCACACATTTCACCATGTTCTACACTCAAATCCAGATGGATCAAAGACCTCAACATAAGACCAGAAACTCGAATACTACTGGAAGAAAATTTAGGAAGTACTTTCCATGATATAGGAATGAAAAAGACTTCCTGAACCAAACCCCAGTAGCTCAAGTACTTAAACAGTCACTCAACCAATGGGATCATATGAAGCTGAAGAGTTTCTTTACAGACAAGCATATAATAAGCAAAGCCAATAGAATACCAACAGAATGGGAGAATGTATTTGCTTGTTATTCAACTGATAGAGGCCTAATCTCTAGAATCTACAAAGAACTCAAAAGTCTAAACAATAAGAAGACAAATACCCTTCTCACAAAATGGGGCACAGAGTTAAACAGGCAATTCACAGAGGAAGATATACAAATGGTAAACAAACACTTAAGAAAATGTTCATCGTCCCTAATCATCAGAGAAATGCAAATTAAAACAAGTATGAGGTTCCACCTTACTCCAATAAGGATAGCCAACATCAAGAAATCAAATGAATATAAATGCTGGTGAGGATGTGGTGAAGCAGGAACACTCATTCACTGTTGGTGGGAATGCAGGATGGTACAACCACTTTGGAAAGCAATAAGGAGACCCCTGAAAAAGCTGACTATAGAAATACCAACAGACCCAGTTATACCCTTACTGGGCATCTACCCGAAAACCTTCAAACCACAGGCCAGAGCGATTTGCTCAAACAGGTTTGTAGCGGCTCACCTCGTAATAGCTAAAAGCTAGAATCAACCCAGATGCCCATCATTAGAAGAATGGATAAAAAAGATGTGGTATATCTACAAAATGGACTTCTATACAGCAGTAAGAAAAAATGACACAAAGAAATTTGAGGAAAAATGGTTGAACCTTGAATAGATCATTCTCAGTGAACTTACCCAATCACACACACAAAAAATCGACACATAGTCTCACTCATCTACAACACCTAACCTGATTCTACCCAAGATACCTTACATACCCAGCAAGCACCCCATGGCCTAGACAATAGGATGGATGGGGAGGGCGGGGAGGGCATTGAAGGGTGGAAAACAGTAATCTGCACCCAAACGGCAATGGTACCATAAAATTCTACTTCCTAAAAGACAGACCAAATGGCTGAGCCTTCTCTAGACCCTTACAGGAAACACCTGAACCACAAGACACTGGAGAGTGTAGGATCAAGACTAACCTAAATCTTCTACATCTTCCCTCCCTCCCTCTCCCCCTCTCCCCTCTCTCTCCTCTCTAACTCTTGTATATTAGTTATGTTTTTCCTCAATTTCTTAGTGGGCACTGACCTGTAACCCCCACTTCCAGCTTGGGGCTACCATGCACAATGAGGTTTTGATCAGAGAATCCTACTAGGTTTCCCAAACCAATGACAGACTTCTGTCAGAGTACTTGATGACCCACCAAAGGCCAGTGGTAAGACCCTATTGCTGAAGACTCCATACGCAGCTGACACATAAAATGGAATGACATGGCTGGAAGCCAGGAGAAAGTCAGTCCCCAGACAGTCAGCGTGTCTAGTGCCAGAAGGTGCTACATGGGTTACTGGGGGAAATGACCAATATCTGTCCAAGCAACTCATTGTCTAACCTAATTAGCAACAAGTAGCCTGATGTGATGCCCACACAAGTGCAATAGTGGCACACAGTCATGGTGGGGAACCAACTGCTCTCGATTTGGCTAACTGATCCCCTCAGTGGTACGAGACCCATAGGTGGAGCTAGGAAACAAGTCAGATCCATACCAAAACATAAGCCCACTTTACAATATCAAGCTACCTTCAATTAAGGGGTACATGAGGGCCTACACTTATCAAACTCTCTATCAAAAAGTAAGTGTTATCTCAATTTTCCAGGTGCTAACTTGCTCTCCATTGGAGAATCTACTTTTCTTTTTCAGATAGATGCAGATCCTAAGGAGAGAGCTGCCCCAAAGTACCTCAAAAGGGGCCCGTCTGAAACTAAGGACAATTGGTGAAACAAGCAAGGGTGATGTTTTCCTGTGAACTGGATACCAGCACAAAGGGGAAGGAGACCAACGCAGAGAAAAATCAACTCCTACCAAATCAGAGAGCCAGAGCCTCAGAGGCCCCCAACACCTCAGCACTGAAGCAGACCAAAAATGAACCCAACATGGCTGAGGGAAATTTTGCAGAAGAGGGGGCAGAAAGAATGTCAGAGTCACATGTTTTGTCATGATATGCAGAGACATTTATCATACCAATAACTGTGGGCTAACTCCCCAGTGCACGACCCATTTACATCAACAAGGAGGGTCCAATGAGGGGGCGGGGGTAGATCATAGATGAGCCTAAGCAATGGTACCAAACTGCCTGTATTTGCTGAAAAGAAAACTAATAAAATTAAATTTAAAAAAATCCTCATAGTGTCTCCATTTATAAGTATTTTATACAGTTTTTTTTCCAAGATTAAAATGCACTATATTTTTCATGACATGTGTAAAGCACATAATTTTGGAATCTATTAAGACATGGGTTCTCCATGCAGGGCAGAAAGTATCTCCTTCCTCACAAAATAATAGAAATAATAGTTTCTCAGATGTTGAACAAGTTTATTGGTATTCCACTAGAAGGATAATCTTATCATGATTTGTGGTATGGACAATTTGAGATGATTGAGTGCTAGCCAGTATGATGGTGGTTGTTTGTAACAATGTTCTATGGAAGAAATTCCATGTGAAATTTAATACCACTGATACAATTGTGTTTTTTAAGAAACTGATTACTACCCAAACTGCCATCTGCTAGAACAAGATTTTCAAGTGGCACATGGTTTTGAAGGACCATGTGTTTCTGGATGACTATGAAACCCATGATGGGATGAACTTGGAGCTCATTTACAAATAGAGCAAAATTCTTTCTCCTGCACTGTTATGCCCTCCTCTCCCTTTCTCATCTATTGCTCTACTGTCAGTGATTGGTTTTAAAACTCCATATAGTTCTGGGTGTGGTGGCACATGCCTTTAATTCCAGCACTTGGGAGGCAGAGGTAGTAGGATTTCTGTGAGTTCAAGGTCACCCTGAAACTACAGAGTGAATTTCAGGTCAGCATAGGCTACAGTGAGACTCTAACTCAAACAACAACAACAACAAAAATGCATATGAACAAAACCTTAAATGGTGAAAGGGAGGTAATACTTTCTAGGAAGGGAGCTACTACTGCTGTTTGGCTCAATGTATATGTTGACCCATTAGATTACCCTTGTAAGGAAAGTGTAAGAGAAAAGCAAGAAAGAACACTGGGCTTGATCTCTACAGACAGACTATTTATTGAGACGTACAGCAAGGGCAGCAAAGGGCAGCAGACTGCCTGTGAGATGAAGGCAAAAGCACTGAGTCAGGCTGAGGTTCAAACTTATAAGAAGGATCCTAAGACAAACAGACTGAATCGGCTACAAGTCCAAGAGAAGCAGATAAGGCATCAATGTATTTGCTCAGAATAGGCTCTTTAGCAGAATTGACTAGGGAGGACCGGTTGTCTCCATTCTTTAAGGCCTTCTAATATTAAGGTTAAATATAACCTCTTTAGTTCCCTCTATTTTTCAAGAAAGGCTATTAACCCTTCAGTCCAGTCTCTGGAAGAATGAAAAGGATTTGGGAGAACTGGGGCATGAGTGGGGCATTTAGGGGAGGGCTGTGTGGGCTGGAATTAGGGTGAAGAGCTCTCTTGGACTTCCTGCCAGGGGACAGTAGATCTCCCCGAGTGTCCTGCACAGTCCAGTGGAGGTTGGATGTCCATGGGCTGATATTCAATGGCCATTAAAAATTTAGTGAGTTGCAGAGAAGTGAAGACATGGATTTTGTCTTGGAGTAATTCAGTGATGCATCTGAATATGTAAGAAACAAAAGAAAGGGTGAATATTATCATAATCAGGGGCATAAAGTACATGTCAGTGACAAGATAGGTTTAACTTGAAGGTAGTAGAGCAGTAAGTTTTTTTTTTTTTTTAACTTAAAACAATCGATATTCTAGCTGGTCACAGAAAGATTTCAAGTCACATGCAGAGAAATAATATAATTGCCTTTAGAAAAACTAATACAGTCTAAAATATCATTGGCTCTGTATTGGTACCTTTTATTTCTCCACAATTGCTACAGTCCAACATTTAAGTTCTAGTCACAAGGTGTGGCTTTTGAGAGCCTCAGCTTTCACATCTCCATTTGATTTTGTACCTTATATACATAGCATGCTGTGGTTTTATATGGCCTTTATGAATAGGCAAGGTGGCAGTACTTCAGGAGAGTGATAATTATCTGAGCCATTAGGAAGGAAACTCCTATATTATATTAGCTATATTAGCCATTATGAACTGGTTAATATCTATGTATGATTTTTTTGTATGTGTCATGACATTTACAGGTGACATGGATATTATATCTAAGGTGGAAAAATAATATCATGGGTGGTAGGTAAGAAAAAGAGGGTGCTGTATGTAAGAAAGAGTAATTGTTAACATGGATGGGGAGTTAATTGGAATTTTGGGAAATATAAAAATTTGGCTTAGGCAACGTGGGAAGCATAAGAGACTAATATTGAAGTAATATTTGAAACACTTTAAACAATTTTAAATTGAAATATGGTAGAGATTAAGAAATTAACAAATGCTGGGAATGGTGGTGCATGCCTTTAATCCCAGCACTCAGAAGGCAGAGGTAGGAGGATTGCTGTGAGTTTGAGGACACCTTGAGAATTCAGAGTGAATTTCAGGTCAGCCTAGGCTAGAAGGACACCCTACCTTGAAAAAAAAAAATTAACAAATTTAGCAGCTTAGTTATCAGGTTTAAAGGTTTTTGTAAGTTTTTAATATAGAAAGCTTAAAGTTTTTACTTACTTAGTCCAGAGATCAAAAGGCCTGTCATAGCTTTAGAGGAACTAACAGAAGTATGTTAGGCTGAAAAACTTTAAAGTTTGATTAATTTTACTGGCATCATAAATTTCATATAATTAGGTCCAGTTTTTTTTTTTTTAATAACTTCACAGCAAACAAATGAAAGTTTTGCTTAATAGGAAAACATATAATAGTAGAACACTTAAGAAACCTATTGTTGTAAACAGATGCGTATGTATCAAAATACAGGCTTTATCACATGGAAAACATACAAGATAAGCATTTGTATATAACTTAGTTATCATATATATATATATATATAATATCAGTAATATCAGTAATATATATATTACTGATAGATTAAAAGGATTATAAAAGTATATATATTAATATATATATTAACATACATCTACTCTTATTGACTTTTAGGTCTTAGAGAACTATCAAAAGGGGCTCAGACAGATGGAGTTAATCTGTTACAGGGCCCTCAGGTGAACTGGTAGAACTGTAAAGGTCCAGAAGGACATTTATATCAACCTTATAAGAAGAAACACAAGATGATTTTCAGTACAGATCAGAAGCTGGAAAATAAATTATGGTATTAAAACAGTACAAAAACTATGGTGTCAGTACAAAAGACTATGCAGTATGGAACGTTACCAGTAAAAAAGTCTATTATAACACAGGACACAACTTAGGGTGAGGGGCTTTTACATTTTTTAACCTCAATTTTTATCTCAATATAAGGCATGGCACTATAAATAAATTCACCAACTTATTACAGAGATTAAGTTTGAAATAGATAAAAAACTAAGGCAAGAGAAGTACAGAGAAACAACTTTTTATGTTAACCCATTTTATCTTAACTGAAAACACTAACTGAAGACACAGTTTTAGGAAGAATTTATTTCATTGAGAGGGAGAGAGCTTTCACCAAAGCTTCATGTACACAGTTCGCAAACATTGATTGTGCCAGAGTTTTACATCCTTGGCAATCCTCGGAATTTTTCTGTTTGTAAAGGAAAGAGATTTATGGTCTGTGAGAGTTAAGATATTCCTTTCTGTCAATAAGACAGGTTGCTCTCTCTTGAAATAAGTTAGTTATATATTGTCTAAAAGGGCCAGGCCTGGAGTCAGTGTTTACTTGTTTAACTTTAGTTGTAAATTGTTGCAGAAGTTTTGATTATCTATTAGCTATTATAAAGGAATCTTCCAGGCTGGAGAGATGGCTTAGCGGTTAAGCGCTTGCCTGTGAAGCCTAAGGACCCCGGTTCGAGGCTCGGTTCCCCAGGTCCCACGTTAGCCAGATACACAAGGGGGCGCACCTGTCTGTAGTTCATATGCAGTGGCTGGAAGCCCTGGCGCGCCCATTCTCTCTCTCTCCCTCTATCTGTCTTTCTCTCTGTGTCTGTCGCTCTCAAATAAATAAATAAATAATGAAAAAAAATTAAAAATAAATAAATAAAGGAATCTTCCTTGCAGCAGTTTCAGAAGAGGAAAATGCAATTATCTATTGTTTCACTGAAAGTCTTAAGTTCATCTACACATTTTCATAGATACATTGATTATACTCCATCCAGATTGATATAGGCTAGGAACATTAGAAATATAATAATATTTTTCAATAATTTTATTTAACAGAAAGCATGTATACTATATCTTAATATTGATAAAGATAGGTGAAACATATCAATATTTTTGTGTTTTGTCAGTAAACCCAAATTAATCATTTCTCTAAATATTTAAGTCATAAACATTTAGAAGACATTGTTAGAGTCAGGATCAAACTGAGGCAGGATTAAACCCTGGAATATAAATAGTAACCATAAACAAGCATAAAGCCAGACATATATCATAAACCCAATTTTAGTAATCTAACATTATCTTAAAATATGCCTGTAAGTATCAGAATGTTTAATGACCATAAGTACTGGAATAATTAGCGACCATGAATTTAGTCACACATAACATGACATGGCTGACCAGCATTAGACATGACAAAAATCATGAAACACAAAAAGAATTTTTTATTAAACTTAAGATTTTAGTTTTACTTTTTCTCTGAGAAGATTCTAACACATGGACAAGGCCTGCATGTCCTCGGGGAAGGCATGGAGTTGATGAGCAGATCCTATTGGTTTTACCTGGAGCCATACAGAATAATCTATGTGGCCACTGTATATAATGGATAAAGGAGGTTTTACACAGGAAAAAATTGAGACCCCATCTTAACATATGGCTGTTGATCATAGGCAGATTTCTCTGGAAAGGCAGATCATGTTGGAAAATTTCAGGGTAGAATAAGAGGAGGAAGGAAATCAGTGGAGTCTGGAGAATGAACTGGAGGTCACTCTCAAAGGCCAGTTTTATAGCTGCACTATGAACAGAGACAGGATAAGCAAACAACTGTGTTTAGGATGAGAGAGAGAAAGACTGCCATTTGTAGTGGCATGGTAAATGAGGGCTTGTGGTCATCTTGGGCTAAGGAGAAGTGGTTCACTAACAGGAATTGTTTAATGTGATGGAAGGAAGATTGCTTCCCAAGGAGGACCTGGGTCAGAAAGCAGAACTGACAAAGAGATCGGGGGTAGAAGAACAGAGCCAGTTACCAATCCAGTTAATAAAGATATCAAGACCTTTAAGATTATGAAGCCAGTAGAGAGTCTAGTGGAGTTTTGGAAATTTGTGAACCTATAGAGGGGTGAGTAGTTCCAGGGCATCTGTCTGAGGATCAGTAGTCTCTGATCTGAAGATAGGTCGGAGACCTTTACCTGGAGAAGGACAGGGAGTTCAGAAGGCAAGCAAGCATTTTGACTAGAAGATTTCAGGGCAGCCCTCTACGCACAAGACAAGGAAGCCAGGTTGTTTTCCTAGGTACCTTAGGAAGACAGACAGATGGAGGCTTCTAGGGATAAAATGAAGTAGATATGGCAAATGACCTCCATATGATTGTAGGTATGGCAGGTGAATTATTCTATCCAACTATTGGGGATTTTCTCCAAGCATTTGGGAGTTTTGTGAGCCCAGGGGAGTTGAAAATTTCAAGCAATTTATCAAGATGAAAGGAGAGAAAGATAGGGTAGATACCAGAAACTTTATAGGATTTGGGTTTGGGCCTGGGACAGGCAGCCACCCTAACAACAGGGCAATAGAGGCCCTTAGTTTGAATTTTAAAACTCTTTTTTTTTTCCCCCCTACAAACCATTAGCCACAGGCAAGGAACTCCCTAGGTATCTGTGTTTGTTTATTTAATCTAGCTCTGAGGCACTTGTTGGTTTATTGGGATTGTCCTGCCTCTCCTGAAGGTTTTTTTATATTTTGGCAGAAAAGGGAAAAACAAGGAGAGATAAATTAGGTATCCACATGTAGGAGAAGTTGAAAAAGCCCAGTAAACATAGGAGTTAATTTAAGAAAGCAGGATTTGTATTTGATTTAGTGAGATGGCTTAAGTTTAGTGTAGAAGGGAGAGACACTGGCAAGTCATGGCTGGCTGACTGAACTGTGAGAGACAGAATTTGAGGAGGGGCAGAAGCAAGGGAGGGAACCTCATGTATCTTTTGTCCTGTACTCAGAGAAAGTTACCAAGACCATTGAAAATGTTGAAATCCAAAATATCAAATTCAGGCCAGCATTGGCCATTGTTTAGAGAACATTGTGGCCAAATTTGGATAGAGAGTTGTAGGAATTTAACAGGCAGGAGCTTGGGAAATTTGAGCGCCTTTAAATTAGCCTTGAAGCATGCCAATGGAGTGTCTTTCAGAACTGATAATTTAGGGCCTATTTTGAGGAGTAAGGAGTAGAGTGGACAATCCTGCTACAGGAGATGTCTTCCTGGGAGAGCAAACAAAACCTAATGAATAAGAGGGAGTGTCCCCACACTCATAATGTTTGGGTGTCCAGTGGAATGAAACGTAGGAGGCTACCAGAGTGTCTGATCATCCACAGACCAGAAAGGGAGAAACTCCCAGAGTTTCTACGGTCTGAGACAGAACGCCTCCACCACAGAATGGGCGCAAATACCTTGTCCTGAAGCTGTAATCTGATGAGGTTGTGGATGCTGTGGATGCTCAGTCCCCAAGGGTGAGCTGCCAATGTCACACAATCCAATCCAAGGGTCAGACTGAGAAGGAAAAGAGAAGGAGAAAGTTGCCAGGTGTCAAGCTGGGTTTACACAGAGCACCAATAAAGCTCCCTGAGACACAAGGCTGGATGGAACTTGCACCACTCATTTAGACAAAAGTCACAAAAGATGAGATGTCTCAAGTCAAACTGGTGACTGTTCAGCCCAAATAGTGAGCTCAGAGAATGACGTTGTTCCAGAAGGCGTGAGACATTGATAGGGAGGTGTAGAAGAGAAGAGGGAAATGGGACTGTGTGCAGCCCCAAAGCCCCAGGGGGATCTGAGTCATGCCAAAATGTAAGGAAAGTGTAAGAGAAAAGCAAGAAAGAACACTGGGCATGATCTCTGCAGAGATACTGTGTATTGAGGGGTATAGCAAGGGGTAGCAGCTTTTCCATGGGATGAAGGCTGAAGCACTGAGTCAGCCTGGGGTTCAAACTTATAAGGAGGATCCTAAGGCAAACAGACTGTATCAGCTTCAGGTTCAAGGGAAGAAGATAAGGCATCAAAGTCATTTGCTCAAAACAGGCTATTTAGCAGAATTGACTAGGAAGGACTGGATGTCTCCATTCTTCACAGCCTTCTAATCTTTTTTTATTAATTTTCCTTTATTAATTAATTTTGTACTCAGTGAATATAGTCAAGTTGGTACCACTGTTAGTCTTGTCCATGTCCAAGCCCCACCCCCCCGACCCTTCCTTATTGAGGTATATGGGTCATGCATTGTGGAGTTAGCCCATAGTTACGGGTAGGAGAAATATCTCTGCTTATCATGACCCCACATGTCAACTTTCTAATCTTAAGGTTAGCTGTTAACTCTATAGTTGCCTCTAGTTTTCAGGGAAGGCTATTAACACTTCAACTGTCTCCATATTTCTGTTCAGATGCATACATTTATGCTGCTGTCTTTAGTCAGGGACATTTTTATTTGCAGTTTTAGTGCCTATATGGGAGATCAAAGCTCACTGAAAACCTGAGAAGAAATGCATGATGAGTGCTTAGTCTTAGAAGATACATCTATGTCACCCTCTCCAAGGCCCAGTGAACATTGTAGAAAGGTGATACAAAACAAATGTAAGAGCCAGGAGATGGAAACGAGTGCTGTGGATTGCTGTATTCTGGAAATGTAATAGCTATTGAGTGTATGACTTCACAGAATTTGTGTTTACCTGCAGAAAAGCTGTATATAATTGAGACTATTAACATCTCATTGTGGATGGTAAATGAAGGCACAAGGACATCATTCCTCCCTAAGGATTTATTGGCAGTTAATAGTTGCTGGAGGAGCAGGAGACATTTCTTCAGTGGTATATCCACTATTTGCACCTGCTCTGGTGGTAATACAAGCAACCCTGATTAAACCTTGCGTCTAGCTCTCTTTTACACACACACACACACACACACACACACACACACAACCGAAATTGAAGAACTAGTTGGAAAGAATAAAGGGTTCAGTGGCAGTGGAAAAGAGAAGGGAAACAGAAATTTAAATAAGGTGATTATACTCAAACTATGTCATATACATTATAATTATAACTATAACTATAACTATATATATATATAAATTATTTCTGACTATATATTATGATGAATAAAATTAAATAAATAAAGTCTCTAAGATTTTTTTTTTTTTTTGAAATTATGACACACTGTCCCCGGTGAACTAGTGTTTAGGATTTGGTTTCTTTCTCAAATTATGACACAAAATTAGCTTTTATTTAATAATACATTCTGATCTCCTCTGCATTACAATCATGGGTTTGGGGGATGAAAACTTGAAGCTTACAAGCATGGCCTACCATGTTGTAGACAACAAGGTAATTGCAAATAGATTTAAAAAGTAGAGTAAATGAAGTATGGTTGAAAGACCCAAATATGAAGTCTGTGAGACCTCTTGTGCTATTTAAGTGCACTGATTTTTTTTTTTTCTAGCAAGTTCATATGTAGTAGGGATTCTGTTTTGTTATCCACCAAGAGTCCTAGAGGAAATTTTCTCTGATGTTGGATAGATGCAGATACAGAAGTGCTTCTGGACACTTGCTGGATGTGTGTCACCAACAAATGCATCACAGAATCAATATGTGTTTCTCTACCCTCTCTCAAAAGCTTTCAAAACTGAAATGAGGTCTGTTATGAGTTTCAGAAGCTTTGGTTTCACAAGCTGAACTGCAGGGGCTTCACACCTCCTCCAGTTGTATGAATGACAGTGACACAATTCTAGGGCTTGCTTTTCAAGGCAAATTTTCTGACATTATGTGGCTGGGTTGACAGGCACAAAGATTCACCAAAGATTTTTTTTTTTTTCCCACATTTCACATTCTTTGTGCTGCACTACGAGTTTTAGTACTTCATTACACATTGGCTTCTAGATACAACACAGGTGTTGTTGACTATATTGCCTCTTGCAAAGGACTGCAGTTGCAGTCTGAAGTATCCATAATACTTTCCCCTTCCATTCCTCCTGACAA
The DNA here is from genome assembly GCF_020740685.1 of Jaculus jaculus. Lineage (NCBI taxonomy): Eukaryota > Metazoa > Chordata > Mammalia > Rodentia > Dipodidae > Jaculus > Jaculus jaculus. The sequence goes on from NC_059104.1 coordinate 48,492,809, forward strand.
GTCTACTTGGTACTGACCTCTGAAAGAGAAGCTGTTAGCATGTTGCTGTGATCTTTCTGAAACTGAACACCTGCTCAAGGAAAGATTTTTTATGGACTGTGCCTCAGTGTTTAATACAATGGATAACAGATTCACACAGAATAAATATAAATGGCTTTCTTATAAAATGCATATTAAGTATGGATATATATGAATAAATTTAATATGAAGCTAGAAATGATGGATTGGGTATGCAATCCCAATGTTCAGAAGGATAAGACAGGAGAATGACATAAAATGTGGATATTTAGAAAGAAAGGAAAAAAGAAAGGAAGAAAGAAAGTTCACCAAAATCACCTCCAGGGACATCTTAATTTTGTATGAAATTCTGATAGACTAACTTGTAAACTTTACTCTTTGCATGTAACAGTTGAATATTGAAAATTTTCTTTCTAAAAAGGAATATTTTTTATTATTACTGTAAGCTAAGTTTTCTAATTTTTTTAAAAATTTGGGTTAAATTTATTTAATGTATTTTAATTTTATTTAAAAATAGTGATTATAATTTTTATCATGTCACTTAAGCTGTCAACACTCATATTTACAATGTATAGTTTTATAATAAATATGGGTATTAGCACATTTTAGGGTGTCTGTTATGAAAATCTTTTAATCTTACCAGTTAATCATAATTGCTCTACTATCACATTATACATTGTTATATGATGTTTGCAAAGAAAAGCCTACATAATGTAATTAATAAGCCCCAAGGAACACAATAATAAACAATGAACTTTTAGTTTTGTTTTGTTAAGTCAATTTTGAATCAAATTAAATTAAGCACATTTTAAAAAATAATGTTCTTATCAAGAATGGGCACTTATTTTCATTGCAAGAAATTCTTCCTTAAGAATTTATATAATATATTCACAGTCAATTGGGTAACAATCAAGATGTACTCTACTCCAGTATAATCACCATGTATTCTTCCATTTTGCAGCACTAAATGTTTTGTGTTAAAGTTTGTTTTTGATTTTTTTCATGCCTGCCTAATAGACTTTGAGCATCTCATGGATAAAAAAAAAAACAAAAAAACATGTTTTTTTTATGCTTTTGTGTCCTATATCTAGTGAGCAAACTAAGGCAAAGAGAATGCTTTTTGTTAAAAGGATACAGGAAGATATGCATAAATAAAAAGTATTTTATATGTTTCTTATACATGAAGTTTTACATGAAAATGTGTACTCATCAGTAAAATATATTTCTATATTCTGAAATATTTCAGGTATGTTTCAATTTAAAAAGTACTGAACACAAAACAATATAAAAATATTCCTTCATAATGAAGGATACAAGAGCATAGAATGCATTCTTAACTCAAGAAATGGAGAAAAATCATGTTAATTATTTGGGAGGATATATAACCTTCATTATTTTAAAGTTAGAGATTATGAGCAGAAATTCTCAGGAGTGACTGCCATCACAGTACTGAACCTTGGGAAAAAGTAGATCCCAACATATATTGTAATAAAAGGAGACAGAAAGGCAATTTAAAGGATGTGAATTGTGAGCAGTGAAGGTTTAAGTATGAACCATTCAAACTATAAAATAGAAAAGTAGGAATAGATTCCACATCTTCAGCCATGGATTCAAACCAATTATTTATGATTTTTAGTCTGTGCAAATCAATACCTGTGCTCTTTATGGCAGCAAAGGAAAGATGCATGGCTTGTATCCCCCCAGATATTGAAGTAAATTGATTTGTGCTCACTTAGAACAATATTAATATTAGTCTAGGTTTATGTAAAGTCTGTTTCTGAAGTAAACATAGAAACAAGCAAAACTGAGATATGGTGGGGAGAGAAATATACTAGGAATGTGATCCAGTTTAAATCTAAATTCTTAATATATACTTAGGTTTGGAAACCAATCAATAGCTATATGACTTTTTTACTAATAGTGAAAAATGTAGACACTGTTCAAAAGAGCATCTACTAGAAATAATGGATAAAAAAAGTTACCTGAAAGAAAGCATGTTATAAATTTTTGCAGAGACTGAACAGTCAATGAAAAGGAGTAAATAAATTTTTAGAATCAAGGGAAGCTCTGACATCTACCATGCCATTTCCTAAATATAGCCACTATCACTGACTCCCAGATAAAAGTTCTATAGACATATTCACTAGCATTGCACCTGAAACGTGAACACTTTTAATGTTCCTACCTTAAGCCAAACACAACTTATTGCTATGGAAAAGACTGCAGACAAAATTCTCTATCATGTAAGCCTTCAGACCCAAACCTCTTCTTTCTTTATCATTTCTGCACATAAGTGGTTTCCTTTGGTATTTGATTGTTCACTAGAGTTTAATTAGCAAAGTCTATCTTCACCTTTTCTCCCATACTATCTATTTTTCTGTGATATAGTTTTATGTTAAGTCATCTTCAAATTCTTTAGAGCATAACAAATGCATTATTTTGACAAATAAATCTAGTTTCCACTCAGCATATGGACCTGTGGATTCTAAAATATATGATGCACAACGATTAGGGTCTAGTGGGTGACAGAATAATGTAGAATTGAATTTTTCTTGTTCTGTTTAAAATTAAGAGCACATTTTGCTTTTAGTTGATTAAGATATAATGATAACATTTAGCATTGTTGGGGGTATCCTTGTCTTTTAGAAGTCTATGTATTTAAAATTGTTATTGTATTGAATTTGGTTTTCAGTTTTAACCCTGATATACAAAATAATTGAATTTTTATTAAACCACTGTATAAATTGGTTATCTTACAAGTTGGTATTCATTATAAAGCCCATCATCTACCTACCTTTTGCTTCCCTTATCCCTTTCACCTTTCTGTTTTTCTTTTGTTAATTTATTTTTCTTTTCGTCTATCAGAAATCAGGAAATGGTCTTAGCTTCTCCTAAACTAGCAAGAACAGTCAAAGTGAAGTTGTTTTACTTTTTTTTTTTTTTTTAATCTAAGTGACTTCTTCCCTCCTGCAAATGCTGTTCTTCTTGTCAGAATGCCACAGACAAAGATCTTCTGCTCCAAGATATGCTAGGGACAGCTATTTTGTTTCAGTGATAAAGCTAAATGTTCATATGTGAGACTTATCTAGATGGATGCTCTTCAACTCCATATGTTGATCTTTCACTGACTGAGAAGCATAAGCTATTGTACAATGACTCAGCAAAGCTAAATTTTAATAGCCTCCAACTAGAGACTGGTTACTCTTCAGAAGTCACAGAGGACCATAGTGTTTGTAACCAAGATTATTAGGCCTCCCTGGTGAAGAGACCATCACAGGAATCTCAACAAATACCAAGGCTGGAAAGCATGTCCCACACCCAAATTGAGAACTTTAGAAAGAACAAAGCTTTTTATTTAACATGATAATACATACATAGAGAGAAAGAAAGAGAGAGAGAGACACTCTTATCTTGCCCTTGAACATCCATTCGGTTGCAGAACTTGGTCAGCTCATTGATGCTGACCTTTACCTGAAGATCTTTCTGTGCCTAGACAGTGTCATAATGAGGGAATCATAATCAGTACCATCATTAATGGCCCATATCATCTCCATATGATAAAAATGTATGAGGTCACTCAGGCTGGAGATATGATAGATACACTGGGAGAAACAGGGCTTCCAGGATGGCCTTCCACCATGGTGCCTTGTTAGTGAATCCAAATCATTGATCTCAGTGCTAAGTAGTAAGGGAACTTTCTAAGTTAGTGTGATGATTAAGTTTGTGTCAACTTGACCTATTTAGGAATCCATAAGTGAGTTTCTGAGGTTGCTTCCAGGAAGGATTAACTAAAGGAGGAATCCTTCCCCAAGAGTGAGCCCTTTCCCCAGAGGGGTCAGCCCTCTCAGAGGGAAGGCTTTATCCAAAGAAGCTCTAGGAAGAAAGGCATTCTCCTCCCCTCCCACCAGGCTGCAGGTGCTGCTTGTTGCTTATTGCTTTCCAGTGTGGAGTAAAGACCAGCATGGATCTCTCTGGGACACCTTCAGTGCCAATTTGGGACTGCTGATGCATCAATCCTCATGGACTGAGCAGCTACCAGGTTCCTTGTCAATCAGGCCTATAATCTGCTGTTGTTGGACTGTCATAAACTAATCCAATAAATTCCCTTTTAATACTGTTCATTCCATCGGTTCTGCTCCTCTAGAGAACTCTGACAGTTAGTTCAAAAACTTTTGGTAGTGTATGGCACCACTTTTCAGCCTCAGGAGTGAGAAAGCTGTAGTGGTTTGATTCAGGTGTCCTCCATATACTTAGGATTTCTGAATGCTAGGTTCCCAGCTGAAGGAGAATTAGCTCCACCAGTAGGTACTGTATTATTGGGGGTGGGCTTATGGGTGTTATAGCCAGCTTCCCCTTGCCAGTGTTTGGCATACTCTCCTTTTGCTATTGTCTACCTTATGTTGGCCAAGGGATGATGTCCACCCTCTTCTCATGTCATCGTTTTCCCTGCCATCATGGAGCTCCCCTCTCAAGCCTGTAAGCCAAAATAAACCTCTTTTTCCCATCAGCTCCTCTTGGTTGGGTGATTTCTACCAGCAATGCAAACCTGACTGCAACAAAAGCCCTATGGAGATGCTCTTGGTGGAAAGTAAAGGAGAGGGGTCCATCTTCTTGTGTGTCACAGTCAGCAATGCTAAGTGTGGGTAGAAACTCAGCTGAAACTTGGGAAGCTCAGAATTCACATCTGTGGGGGAAGCAGCAAGAGCAAGTTTTAACTCTGGAAAATAGAGAGATTTTATGTGCAGTTCTGAGTGCATTCATGTCCTACCCTTCTGGGCATCTGTTGGATTTTGTTTCTTGTTGAGCTGCTCATGTTAGTGTGTCTATTTATCAACTGAAACCATGCATTTTTCAATAATACCTTACTATTTTTATCAGTTCCAATAGAATTTCATGCACTGAAAATTGAAAAATTAATTTTAGTTTTAGGTGTTTTTTTTTTTTTTTTTGGTGTTTTCAAGGTAGGGTCTCCCTCTAGCTCAAACTGACCTGGAATTCACTATGTAGTCTCAGGATGGCCTCTAACTCACAGTGATACTTCTACCTCAGCCTCTTGAGTGCTGGGATTAAAGATGTGTGCCACCACACCTAGCTGAAAAATGAATTTTTCACCAATGTTTTACATAATTGAAAGCAAAAATTTACATAATTTTTGAGAATTAAAGCAAAATCCTGAATTTTTAAAAAATAATTCAAAATGGTTTTTAATAGAACTCTGTTTGAGTATTTAAGAAGAAGTGGAAGAATAGTAAAAACTCTTGAGAGAGCTTAGTAAGAAGTATATCCAAAAATATCACAAAATTGAAGAAAGAACAAAGATAGCTTGAACTGCAGAAAAGTTTCCTTTCAATGAATCAAGAACACTAATGGCACTGCTCTTGTGAGATGAAGTATGTGGGAGTGCTGGGCTTGTATGGTCCTCAATGGTTAGTCACTGAAGGCTGTAGCTTGAATGTCTACAGGAACTTTCAATCATCCTGTCCTAAATAATACAGAAAGGAACATAAAGAGTCACTGTAGGACCCATGATTGGTCTCTCTGAGTATGCTTTTAACCATAATTTTAGTCCATTATTAGATGCATTATGCTCAGGAAAACAGATAAAAACCAAACATGATTGTGCAGAATCTGGGCAGTGATATCCACTCAGCTGAACACAATTCAAATAACTTAGCTTAATCCACCTACCAAGTACATCTTGGCATTTAGAATAAGGAGCATTTATCCCCAAGACCTGTATTTAGTTTTGGACACTGTCTGAACTGAAAAATTTATATAAACAATCTGCAAGTAATTGCCAAGGTTATTTTTTTCTCAGCTTCTGTTAGAGTCTTTTTAGGATAAAATATACTAAGGTATCCACAGATTAGCAAAATTCTTCCATTGGATCTCAAACTGTCCGATGGATTTTCCTATTCCCTAGAAAAAAAGTGTTCTCATCTCTATCCCTCAGAACATCTCAGTGCTTGCCAAGATTTGAGGTGGGGAAAGTGTAGTAATAATCATTGCAATTCTGTCTTCAGTCCAAATGGACTATGTGGACATATGATCTTTCCTCTTAAATGAAGCAGTACAATTTTAGTTTTGCTATTCAAGAAGAAAATATTATTGTAAAACTGTTCCTGGATAACTTCTGACTTTGTGAATCCATTTTTTCCTACACTTTAACTTTAGGGAAATGCGTGGAAATGTACAGCTATTTGCCATGTTTTCTAGAGAAAACAGTCTTTAGGGACTTGAATATGACATTTTTCACAAAGAGGGTTCTTTTGTATAAATGTACCACATCTTCATTATCCACTCATCAGTTGAGGGACATCTAGGCTAGTTCTATTTCCTAGCTGTTGTGAATAGAGCTACAATAAAGATGGTTGAGCAAGCATCTCTAAGGCAGTGAGATGTGTCCTTAGGATATATGCCTAAGAGTGCTACAGTCTGGGCTGGAGAGATGGCTTAGCGGTTAAGCGCTTGCCTGTGAAGCCTAAGGACCCCGGTTCGAGGCTCGGTTCCCCAGGTCCCACGTTAGCCAGATGCACAAGGGGGCGCACGCGTCTGGAGTTTGTTTGCAGAGGCTGGAAGCCCTGGCGCGCCCATTCTCTCTCTCCCTCCATCTGTCTTTCTCTCTATGTCTGTCGCTCTCAAATAAATAAATAAAAATAACAAAAAAAAAATTAAAAAAAAAAGAGTGCTACAGTCGGGCCATCTAGTAGATCTATTTTTAGCTGTTTCAGGAACCTCCACACTGATTTCCATAACGGCTGGACCAGATTGCATTTCCACCAACAGTGTAGAAGGGTTCTTCTCTTTCCACATCCTTACCAGCAGTTATGTTAATTTGTTTTCATGACGGTAGCCAATCTGACAGGAGTGAGATGGAATCTCAATGTAGTTTTAATCTGCATTTCCATGATGACTAGGGATGTATTTTTTTTTTTTTTGATATTTATATGCCATCTGAGTTTATTCTTCTGAGAATTCTCTATTTAGTTCCATAGCCTATTTTTAATTGGGTTGTCTGATCTCTTATTATTTAATTTTTTGAGTTCTTTGTATATCCTAGATATTAATCCTCTACCAAATGTATAGCTGGCAAAGATTTTCTCCCATTCTGTAGGTTGCCTCTTTGCTCTATTCATAGTGTCTTTTGCCGGTTTGTAATTTTGTTAGGTCCCAGCAATTAATCTGTGGTTTTACTGCCTAAGCAATTGCGGTTATATTTAGAAAGTCTTTGCCAAGACCAAAATGTTGAAGGGTTACCCCTACTTTTCCTCTTGCAGTTTCAGAGTTTCAGATCTGATATTAAGGTCTTTGATACTTTTGGATTTAAGTCTTGTACATGGAGAGAGGTAAGGATATATTTTTATCCTTCTACAGATACATATCCAGTTTTCCCAGCACCATTTGCTGAAGAGGGTATCTGTTCTCCAAAGAATATTTTTGGCATTTTTTTTTTTTTTTTAAGATCAGGTGGCTATAGCTACCCATACTTACATCTGAGTCCTTTATTTTGTTCCATTGACCTACATATCTGCTATTGTGCCAATCCATGCTGTTTTTGTTTTGGTTGTGTAATATAGGTTAAAATCAGGTATGGTGATACCACCAGCCTTATTTTTCTTGCTCAAAATTATTTTAGATATTTGAGGATTTTTATGCTTCCAAATGAATTTTGAATTGTTGTTTTACTATTTGCAAGAAGAACACCATTGGAATTTTGATGGGGATTGCATTAAAAGTATAGATTGCTTTCAGGAAGTTTGCCATTTCCACAATCATGTCATCTGCAAATAATGATAACTTGATCTCTTCCCTTCCAATTTCTATCCCTTTTATGTGTGTCTGTTACATTATTTCTATGGCTAAGACTTTCAGTAATATATTAAATGAAAGGGGGGACAGTGGACAACCTTGTCTTGTTCCTGATTTTAGTGAAAATGCTTCAAGTTTTTCTCCATTTAGTATGATGTTGGCTGTAGGCTTGTCATAAATAGCTTTTATTATGTTGAGATATGTTCCTTCTATTCCCAGTCTCTGTCGGGCTTTTATTATGAAGGGATATTGGATTTCTCTGAATGCTTTTTCTGCACCTAATGAGATAATCATGAGATTTTTGTCCTTCAGTCCATTTATATAACATATTACATTTATCAATTTGCATATGTTGAACCATCCCTGCATCTCTTAGATATAATGATCTTTGTGATATATTCTTGTATTCAGTTTGCCAATATTTTGCTGAGAATTTTTACATCTATGTTCATGAGGGAAGATTGGTCTGTAATTTTCTATATTTTTTCTATCTTTCACTGGTTCTGGTATCATGGTGATACTAACTTCATAAAATGAGTTTGGTAGGATTCCTTCTTTATCTATTTTATCGAAAACTTTAAGAATCTTTGGTGTGGTGTTAGTTATTCCATGAAGGTCTGGTAAAATTCACTGGTGCATCCATCTAGGCCTGTACTTTTTTTAGTTGGGAGTTTGTTTGTTTGTTTATTTTGCTTTTGTTTTTTCAAGATATAGGGTCTCACTGTAGCCCAGACTGACCTGAATTCACTATAAAGTTTCAGGGTTGCCTCAAACTCATGGTGATCCTCCTACCTCTGCCTCGCAGGTGCTGGGGTTAAAGGTGTGCAGCAACACTCCCGCCTAGTTGGGAGATTTTTTGATAACCACTTGGATCTTCATACTTGTTATATATCTACTTCATTGGTTAATCTCATCTTCATTTAATTTAGGTAGATCATATAAATCAAGGAAATCATACATTTCTTTCAGATTTTCAAACTTAAGTGGAGTACATGTTCTTATAGTAAGTCCCTATGATTTTTTGAATTTCTCTGGTATCTGTGGTTATAGTGCCTTTTTCATCTCTAATTTTCATAATTTTTGCCTCTTCTCTCTTTCTTTTGGTCAGTTTTGCTAAACGTTTATCAATCTTGTTTATCTTTTTTTAATGAATTAATGAATTAATTTATTTATTTATTTATTTATTTGAGAGCGACAAACACAGAGAGAAAGACAGGTAGAGGGAGAGAGAGAGAATGGGCACGCCAGGGCTTCCAGCCTCTGCAAACGAACTCCAGATGCGTGCGCTCCCTTGTGCATCTGGCTAACGTGAGACCTGGGGAACTGAGCCTCGAACCGGGGTCCTTAGGCTTCACAGGCAAGTGCTTAACCGCTAAGCCATCTCTCCAGCCCTTGTTTATCTTTTCAAAGAACCAACTCTTTATTTCATTGAGTTTTAGATTTTTTTTTGTTTCTATTTCATTAACTTTTTGCCCTAATCTTTATTATTGCTTCCCATGTATTAATTTTTAGTTTGCCTTGTTCTTCTTTTTGCAAGACTTTAAGGTGAAACATTAAGTTGTTTACTTGTGACTTATCTAATTTATTAATATAGGCACTTAAAGCTATAAATTTCCTGCTCAGGACTGCTTTCATTGTGTCCTAAAAGTTTTGGTATATTGTGATCTTTTTATCATTTGACTGTATGAATTGTTGGATTTCCTTCTTGATTTCTTCATTGACCCATTCATCATTTATAAAAAGATTACCAGTGGGTTTATATCCATCCAAGGTTGCCATTACTATTGTCATTGAGGAATTTAAAATGTGTATACAATAAAGCCTTTAATCCAATGACTAAAGATCTTGGTTTATTTTATATTTTATTAGATATCACAAATATTCAACACTTTGACAATATTATTCAATTTTTTTTATGTTCAGAGGAGAATAATTGTTGGTGTATAATTACTTAAATATCTTTTTTATTTTTAGATTTTGTTTTTGTTAAAATGTTCATTTTAGTAATTATACTACTGAGCATTTGGCAGACAATTGTATGAATAACAGGCTTAAATTTCTTACCTGGTTGTGGTATTCTGGGACATAAATAGTTATAAATACAAAAGTAATTGCTGACTGCATTTGCTGAATACAAAACTAATTAATAAAAAAATAGAATGCCTCATCCAAATTCTGCATCCTAAAAGGCAGACCAAATGGCTAAACCTTCACCACGCCCTTTGAGGGAACACCTAGCCACAAAACACTGGAAAAGGTATGATGAAGACTGACCTTAATCTTCTACAGCTTCTCTCTCTCTCTCTCTCTCTCTCTCTCTCTCTCTCTCTTCTCTCTTCTCTCTTCTCTCTTCTCTCTAAAGCTTATATTAGTTATCTTTTTCTTCCTTTTCTTAGTGGGCACTGACCTGTAACTCCCAGTACCAGCATGTGGCTATCATCCACAATGAGCTTTGGATCAGAGAGGCCTACAAGGTTTCCAAAAAGAAAGACAGATTTCTGTCAGAGTTGATGACCCACCAAAGGTTAGTGGTAAGATCCTACTGCTGAAGGCACCATATCTGGTTGACAAATAAAATGGAATGGCCTGGCTGGAAGCTGGAAGAGAGTCAGTCACTAGACAGTCAGCACATTTAGTGCCAGAAGCTGCTACATGGGCAACTGAGGGAAATGACCAGTATCTGTCCAAACAACTCATGGTCTAACCTACTTAGCAACAAATAACATGTTGTGATGCCCACAAAAGTGCAATAGTGGCACACAGCCATGGTGGGGAACCAACTACTCTTGATTTGGCTAACTCATCCCCTTAGTGGTATGGGACCCATAGCTGGAGCTGGGAAACAAGTCAGAACCATATCCAAACATAAGCCCACTATCTATTATCAAGCTACCATCAATCATGGGCTACAAGAGGGCCTGCACCTATTAAATTCTCTCTATAAAAAAGTAAGGGTTATATCATTTGTCTGGTGCTAACTTACTCTCTGTTGGAGAATCTGCTTCTCTTTTTCAGATAGATGTAGATCCTAAGGAGAAAGCCACCCCATCATATCTCAAAAGAGCCCCAGCTGAAACTAAGAAAAATTGGCAAAACAAGCAAGGCTGCTGTTTTCCTGATGAACTGGATACCAACACAAGGGTGAAGGAGATCAACACAGAGCAAAATCAACTCCTACCAAATCAGAGATCCAGAGACCCAGAGGCCCGCAACACCTCATCGCTGAAGCAGACCAAAAATGAACCCAGCATGGCTCAGGGAAATTTTGGAGAAGAGGGGGTGGAAAGAATGTCAGAACCACATGTTGGGTCATGATATGCAGAGACATTTATCCTACCCATAACTGAGGGCTAACTGCAGAATGGATGACCCATGTACCTCAACAAGGAGGGGTCAAGGGGAGGGGGTAGGTAGTGGATGACCTAATAATGGTACCAAATTGACTGTATTCGCTCAGTACAAAACTAATTAACATAAATAAATAAATAAATATCCTTTTCTAGTTACAAAAATGTCTTGATAGCCTAAGCACATTTTTAACGACTGGGGGGAAAAATGAACTTAAATTTAGGTTTTTCAAAGTGATATCTAACTCAGTATGTCTGAAAGTAAACTCATATTTTTTTATCCCCAGACCAATTTTTTTTTTCTCATCTGATCTTTTTTTTTTTTTTTTCCTATCTATGGAAGTTTAGTAACAGAGGTTCAAACCCTATAAGTCAACCTTGAGTTTCCTTATTACTTTCCTTCACACCCAATCAATTCTCAAGGTTTTTCTCTGTTACATCTGCAATACTTGTGAGTTTTCTTGTTCATCCCCACAGTGTTCCTAGTTAAAGGGTTTACTTTAAAAAAATCTTATGTTTTTCTTTCCACTTCAAAATTTAGACATGGTATTCCCATATAAGAGATATATCCATGTTCATCTTTAAGTGTGACAAAATTAAAATAAAAAAGATGTAACAGAAAAGGCAATAGCACAGTTATGTGTTAATATTTTTCATTAGTAAAATTGATAATGGCATAGTTGTGATACAACTTTATCTTTGCAACTGTCACTCAAATATCTATATAAGAATGATGAGATTTGTAGGTATATTCAGCTTTAAAAGTAGAAAAGTTTACTTAGAGTAGTTATTAATATGTGATTTACTAGGCATTTCTTTATAACTTGCACAGATCTGGCTAGGACTAAATTTTAAATTTTAATTACATAACTTTATCAGAGCTTCAATTTCCCATCATTACTATGTTTCACAAACTTTTAACTGTTTTTATGAAAACATATAGAAAGCTAAAAATTTTAATCTTCTGCACCTTTTATTGGGATAAGTCCAAGAAACTTTCTAAGTTTCATTTCTTTTACTGCTACTTCATAAAATAAGCAGAATTATTTAATATCTTCATTTGTAATTTAATGTTGTTTAGAATGAAGCATAGTGTGTATTTATTGCAATATTTTCAATGCACAATATACAGAATATTTCTCTCTCACTTATCCAATATGTGAAGAATTGTATTAGTTCAGTATTGCTTACCAAGAATAAATAGACCTTAATACTGGTGTTGTCCATCATGATTTCATTATCTTATATAGGACCTAAAGTGATCACTCTACCTCAAATGTCCTAAAATAAAGATAAATGTATAGAAAGCTATGGATGCATAATGCAAACTGACAAAAACCAAGCATTTCCTACAGAGCTCAAAAGTTTCTTTCCTTTCAGAGATCTGAACTCTGCTTTAGATAAAGATAGCTCTAACTTAGATTCAATCACCTTCATCAAGTCCCCCATGGCCTCACAGAAAGCTACAGCTAAGACAAAAATGCATTGCCTTTATTTGCTCCTTATTATAATACACTTTAGTGTGTCTAGCACAAGGCCCCACATGTTAATTATAAAAAGTAATAATCTATAATCACCCTCTCATTTGTATGTGTCATGAATTAATGCGAAAAGTGGATACTATGTTAAGGATGGCAGAAAAATGGAATAATTGAAGAAACACCTTGATTTTACATTTTTTTAATCTTCTCCATAGCTAGGAAACATTTTCCTTTGTAGTATTATATTCCCAGATTCTTTGCTGTATTATATATGCTAACTAGCTGATAATCTTAATAGTGTTATCTTTTTAAACAATTTTTTATTAATTAGTTTTGTACTCAGCGAATACAGTCAGTTTGGTACCCCTATTAAGCTAATCTGTGACCTACCCCCTCCCCTTGGCCCCTCCTTGTTGAGGTACATGGGTCATCCATTCTGCAGTTAGCCCTCAGTTATGGGTAGGATAAATGTCTCTGCATATCATGACCCAACATATGGTTCTGACATTCTTTCCACCCCTTCTTCTCCAAAATTTCCCTGAGCCATGCTGGGTTCATTTTTGGTCTGCTTCAGTGATGAGGTGTTGCGGGCCTCTGGGTCTCTGGATCTCTGATTTGGTAGGAGTTGATTTTGCTCTGTGTTGATCTCCTTCACCCTTGTGCTGGTACTTGGTTCACCAAGAAAACAGCACCCTTGCTTGTTTCACCAATTGTTCTTTGTTTCAGCTAGGGCCCTTTATGTATGATGGGGTGGCTTTCTCCTTAGGATCTACATCTATCTGAAAAAGAGAAGCAGATTCTCCAATGGAGAGTAAGTTAGCACCAGACAAATGCGATAGCCCTTACGTTTTTTATAGAGAATTTACTAGGTATAGGTTCTCTTGTACAATTTATGGTAGCTTGATAACGGAGAGCAGGCTTATGTTTGGATATGGTTCTGACTTGTTTCCCAGCCTCAGCTATGGGCATCAAGAGACACAAGCTAACAGGATGGATCAAAATATTAGAACCCTAAATCTGTTGTCTTCAAGAAACCCACCTCACCACTAAAGACAGACACCTCCTCAGGGTGAATGGGTGGAAACCAGTATTCCAAGCAAATGGGAATAAAAAATAAGTAGGTGTAGATATATTAATATTGGATAAAATAGTGTTATCTTTTATGCCTCTCAATCTGTGTTTCATAAGTGTCACTAGTTCGCAAGATAAGCTTTTAAATATAGTTTAATAAAAATGATTTAACTGGGACTGGAAAATAATTTAGAGGTTAAGGAACTTGCCTACAAATCCTAAGGACCTAGGTTTGATTCTTTAGTACCCAGATGCACAAGATGGTGCATGTGTCCTTTACAGTGGCTGGAGGCCCTGGCATACCCTATATTTATCTGTGTCTTTCTCTCTTAAATAAATGAATAAATAATTAAATATTTTTAAAATGAATTAAATGTCTGGCACTACTGTGCTATTATATTTTGCAAAGGATATTGTAGCTAAATCTTATTCTGTCTATATAACTTTACAACACTATGCTACTTTCTTGTCTGTTTCCTCATCTATTATGTATGAGTATCATAATGAATGATATGCTAAATGTTCATTATTACGTCTGTGAAGCAGAGTCTCAGGAAGAGGCATTGGTTTTTGGTTGCTACTTTTCTCATTTGTAATTATTTCAGTGGAAAGTCACAAATATATTCTGTTTTTATCTATAGCTTTTGTGAGAATATTACTCTTTATTCCCTCATTCAGTATATACCAAGTGCTTTGAAATGATCTGAAAAGTCAGGCATAATGACACAGGCTGTTTGTCCCAGCAATAGGGAGACTTTGTTAGGAGGATCACTATAAATATGAAGGCAGCCTGGGGCTACAGAGTCATTTCCAAGATATAACATGATAAGATAGAATTACAGAGCCAGTTCTAAAATTCTATTAATAACTACCAATTCTACAAGACTGTTTTTTTAAGTAAAGAAAAATTTTTACCATGGTATGGAAACAAAAATATCATTCTTTGTGTTGGAAATTGACAATGAATTAAGCAGGAAGTACCAGGTGTATTTATAGTGTATGCACAACTTCAGATAGGGAATAAAGCCTGTTTTATTATATTTACATTAAAACTGATTCTGAGGATGAAATGTTTGTTATTAACTTGATATTCCCCAAGACAGAATAATACAAAGTAGGCTTTCCAAATGGACACTAAGGTATGCTGTATGATGTAGCATGTGCTCCAAGTCAATATGGTTTAATGACATCCATAGGAATAAATGATGGTTTATAAAATTAAAGTAACATATGCCATATGTGCTGTGTCAATTCTTATGATAATATATTATCTTTGGTGTCCCATAGAGATAAATCATTAGGGCACATTTTAAAAGATAAAATATGTCTTATATGAGTTGTAATTCAAAACTGAATTTTTATTCAAATCAATACTGTTAAAATTAAGTCAAATTGGCAGAGCAAATAGAAGCTAATGTACTAAGAAAAAAATTTTAAAAGAGATAGTCAATTATCAAACCAACTAAACTTCAAAAGCTGACTTAGTGACATATAGTAAGATATTCCGATTTCTATAGCGATATTCTGATTTCTATATCATTAATAGTAGAGTTTTAGTCTAAGCCACAGAATATAAAAGATGTTAACCTGAGTGGTAAATATCACTAAATAGTGAAAGCTTAGAACAGTCCATTTCACCTCGTATGAAACTTGTTTAGGCAAAATTTTAGAGTTTTTAACAATACATTTAGTGATAATACTTTGCTTCTCTTCATAAAAATAACAATCTTCAAGTATTATGGAGTAAAGTTGGTAATTTAAAATCTGTCCTAAATAGTGTCCCTATGCCCTAACTGGGATAAACTATACAATGCTGTGAATAAAGTAAATACTTAGATTTTAGTCTAAGTGTCTTTGAATCTAGTATTTCATGAGTGGATTTAATGCAGTTATCCCAAGTTCCAGAAACATCCTACTCTGTGGCTTCATTCATACTACAAAGCAGCTAAATGCAGACCACATACTTTATAGAATCTTTTTCTCCCATTAATTTAGAAAATATTTTTGCTTGCTGCTTATTAAATATAACAATTACCAGGAAGTTAAATGATACCAAAAGAAACTCCTTATACTTGTATGATATTAAGAAAATCTATACAATATTAAGCATTTGATAAAGTTCCCTCATGGCTGAAAGAGCTGTCATATTAGAAGTATTTTGTAATGACAGTGACAAATAGGGAGAAAAGGTGATAACTACAAATAAAATACACGCAGTTAAACATTGAGTTTTTAAAGGTTTGTAATATTAGTGACATATTTCTCAGCTAAGTTTGGACAAGTTTTTTTTTTTTAATTTAGCACTTGTACTTTAAAAGATTTCCTGAGTATATAAATTTTAGTAATGAATATGATAATTGAAAAGGAATAATCATTTTACACTTGAAGAGTATAAAATTGAATTGGTTCCTCTTTTGATGCCTCTAAACCTAGAAGAAATAGAAAAAAAATAAAGCATGAAATTTAAATCTTATTTATGTGTACAGCATATGAATAAAAAGTATTATGAATCTCTCTACATTTGGAGGGCAAAAATATTTGGCTACATCTGCTTTAATTGAAACATAAAATAAAGTTGTTTATTTTACTCAGTCTGTTCATATATTACCATAGTTTTCTTTAGTAGATTTTTGCTGAAATATTCAGCATAGAAATACAAAGAAAAGTACCTATGTTGTAAATATTTACGTGGACTGTCCTATGTAATTATCTCCAAATAATACAGAATATAGTGAACCCCAATGCATAGACAAACTGAAAGTTTCTATGGACTTTTGAAATCATGTTGAAATTTGTTTTTATTCCTGCTATCATGAATCAAACAAAAATATTAAATAATTTTGACACATTTGAGCTTTTGTTAACTCAGTAACAGTTATCATTTAACAGCTGAATCCACATAAGGAGACCATAGCATTCACTACATTAATTTGGTAATCATTCTATGTTAACTTTTGTTTGTTGTATATCTGGCTTTTTACTATACTTTATAAAATATAGAGCCAATGATATTTTAGATAATATTTTTATTTTAATGTAAAGTAAATATTTGTTATCAGCATAACTAGCTGAACCAAGGGCTGCTTGTGATTTTTATGGACATTCTGGATTTATACACATATCAAAGTAAGCTTAAGCATTCAAGGCAAATGTTTGATATGCCTCTTAAATAATTCCTTTTAAACATTTTGCTAGACCTTCAAAGGATCAAAAGAAAGATATATGACCCATCTAATACTTTAAAAAAATAAAGTTGTAGTTGACCTGTTTTGAAAATAAAATGTGAACTGTAGAGAAAAGTACTGTAATGGTATCTTAAAAAGTAAGTAAGTAAGATAATTTATTACATAGAAGAAATAAGAAAGCATGGAATAAAGCAAATGGATGTATGTGGGTGGCTTGAGTAAAGTATCCCACATAGCCTCCTGTGATATGAATAGATATGAGGTAACAATTTGGGAACGTTGTGGAGCCATAGAGAGGTGGACCCTTGAGGGAGCTGGTGTGCCACTGAGGGCAGGTCTTGAGGAATATCACTACAACCCTACAGGGTTTTGAGAGCTCAGCTTACATGGACTACTTTTCTTCCATTGATGTGGAGATAAGGCCCAGGCTTCCTCCTCAAGACTGTCATGCTTGTCCTGTTTTGTTCCACAGTGTGTTTAATTACAGTTTCTTAACCTAATTTCTAAGAAAACACAGAATTTTCATTTAGGTATTTTAAGAATTATTTTGATATGAAAAATTCTACCATGTTTTAGTTCTCTTTTTTTTTTCAGTACCAGATTTCTGTAGTAGCTACCATCTCATTATTTGGGAGGGGGGAAACAAAACACCTACCCACGAGAAGCTTATGGGAGGAAAGGGTTTATTCAAAATTTAAGATTCTGAGAGGATGGTTCTACATAGTGGAGGTAGCATGGCAGAGCACAGCTTGGGAATTACAACTTCTCCAGTAGCTGGGCAGTAACAACAAGAGCCAGTAAGCTAGAAAACACCAAGTAGGGCTGAACTAAGAAAGCTCAAGTTCTGCCAGCAGAACCACAAATCCTTCAGCAAGACTCCACTGCCAAAGGGCTGCACCAGCTTGGGACTGAATATTAGACTTAATATATCACAAACGCTTGAGGCCATGAAAAGAACACATTACAATCAAATTATCACAATTTGAGAGCATTGTTTATGTTACGAATTATTTATATGAAATATTTTTTAACAAAGGAAATGAAATGTGGTGGTGAACTTTTATACAAATAAAAAAAAAATCTAAATTTTTTAATCTGTACCTAATCAGCTTTATACCATTCATGGTTTCTTTATTAGTAAGTTATGAAATTCAGTGCAAACATGTACACTGAAAGCTGAAATTATTGAGTAGCTAGGTTTTGTTTAGATGAAGCTGTTTCAAAGAATGGCACAGATTAGCATACCACTGTGAGGGTTAAAAAATAAATAGCAATACACATACACACACACACACACACACACACACACACACACACACACTTACCAAAGAGATAACAATTGATCTTACCATGCACAGGTTCATTTCTTGTCATCATGTATCTTCACAATGACACTGGGGCCTGGTTACTGTGTTAAATTTTATCATCACTTCTATAAGACAGAGTGTATATATGTACAACATAAGGGGTGGGAAAATATCTTTCTGCATTTAGTTTCATGGAATTCAGTCCACTTTAGTGGGAAGACATTTCTGAGCAGAGTAAATTTATGACATCCAGGAATCAGAGAAAGAAAATGGCAGCACCCTTCTCACACTATGCTTTTCCATATTTTATTTAGTCTGCTTCCCTAACCCATAGGATGCTGCTGCTGTATTCAAGGCAGGTCTTCCCTCAATTAATCCTCTTAGGAAAACCATCACAAACTCATACAGAGGACTGAATCATTGTTCTTGTTGATGATTATACATTCAGTCAAGTGGACAAGATTTATCACAATTATGTTATCTTCCCTCATTATACTGTGTTTACCATCTTGAAAACAATCTTAATGTAAGTATTTTAGTTAAAGGTAAATATTATCACCAGTACCTGAAAACCACCATTGTTCAGTGTTTTCCTGGTACAGATGAACCTTCTTTTACATAAAGGTAAGCACTGCCCAAACTGATTTGTCTTCTGAAGATTTTATTCATTTAATAAATGTAAATTTACATATTCAAACCTGTATTTTGTACTTCTTTTGCTCACCATTTTTGTTTTTGATCTCCATCCAACTTGTGATGGATGGTGTTTTATTAATTTTCATTGTTGTATACTGTCCATTCTACTATTGTGGAAATTGTAGAATATTTCAATTCTACTTTTAGTGAACATTTGATAGTGTTACCAACTTTTTAACAGATATTTTACATTTAACAATTTCTGTCATTGTTGTTACACACTTATGGAGTTGCATGTTTAGTAGATGAAAAGGAGTACTCCTTTGTTAAGCCAGCATATGTTCAAGCTATTCTTACTAGACTTCTGGCTACTTTACTGACCATATTTAGCATCACCATTTACTTTAAAATTAGTTGCTGAGGTATATAAGTATTAATATTTTTCTTTAATTTCCCCAGTATTTATTTTCATGTTCCAAATGATGACATATATAGTTTTATAATTCACACGCTTTATGATTCTGTCTTGAGAACTCTATTAATACACACACACACACACACATGCACACACATCAACACCACATATATATATTAAGCTAGGATCATAAAATAATCTTTGCCAGAGATTTTCTTAGATTATTACTTTTTCGAATTCTATAGTTATAAATTTTTTTACCAGAATATCCTTCAAAATCTCCCAAGAACTTTAATGGCCTTGAGATTTTATTTTGAATATGTGATTGCTGGGATAATATTTATTTATTTCATTTTAAACTTTTTGGTCCAGTGATAGTATGATCTTTTGTAGGGGTAGATTGTCTGAGGCAAGGGAATGTTCTATAGAGCAGACTGATTGGAAATTGCTATGAAGAAAGGCTCTGAACATGCAGTTCTGTATCTTATATCCTCCTATAACATCTTGACACATAGCCTATCAGTCCTCTACCTGTTTTCTTCTTAAATAGGTCATCTTAACTATGTTTATCTGCTACAATTTTATTTTTGGTGTGATATTCTTTTTAATATTGCATATCTTATTGTATTTATTCTGGGTGTCACTGTTGTTTCTAAGGATCGTTTATATTGCTGTTTTGTTAGCTATTGTATTATACTCATATGCTTAAAATGCATATTTATGCTAGGTGATAAAAGTTAGTGTGTCTACCAATTGTGTGAAAATCCTCAAAGATTCTTATATAATGTTATTTTCAAAAGTCTGTCCTGTTGTGATTTTTCTTCAATCATATATATATATATATATATATATATATATATATATATATATAGTATTTTAAGAACTGTTTAGCCAGGTAAGGCTGGAATCAAAGCCCATGAAAGACAGAAGCAGAAAAATCAGGCTATCATCCCTAACTACATAACACATTTGAGGAAAGTCTTCATTACATGACAAAAGGTCTCAAAAAACAAGCAAGCTACTCAAGGAATTAAGCTTCCCAACAACTATATAATTTTAGAAGCAGATCCTTCCCCAGAAGAGAATCAGATGCAAACACCATTCCAGTTTGTACCTTGAGTGCAGCTTTGTGAGACTCTGAACCTGGTGAATCAGCTAAGCTACCCTTCATTTCCAACTCACAGAAATTGTGGTGAAAAAATGTGGGTTGCTTTGCTATAATGCAGCTTTAGAAAGCACACATAGGTTACCAAAGCTAAAGTTGGTGCCCCTGACTGTGATAATTCAGCACTTTACATTGCTCTTCATTCATCTGTGGAGAATGATACTATGTTTCAGGTCTGAGAACCTGAAATATGATCCAGATCTGACCAAACTGACTGATCATAAGAATTACTAGGAATGAGCAAATCATCCGGAGTTAATTAAACAATCTCTAGTAGAAGGACTTCTTGAAAGGGATTTTGAGAATAGGACACAAGATACATATTAAACAACAAAGGAAGTTACATTACAGTGAAGAAATCTGCCTGAGATCCTTAACTAATATCAATCTTTATACCACAAAAAATACATAACTAGCAATTAGATGTTCAAAAGGGACAAGGACCTACAGAAGTTAGTACACAAAAATAGCATAAATGGCCAATACGTAAAGGTGAAATATTTCAGTGCAATTCATCAACAGGAAAATGTATTACAATCACAATGAAATATCACTTTATACCTGTTGTGAAAACAAATTGCCATTGATAAAGACTAGAGCAGCGCTTACATGCTATTGATGGAATTGTAGCAAAGAAATACTGATAGTATAGAAAAAAAAAATAACAGGAGGTTCCCTAAATAATTGGGCTAGAGCCAAACATTATCTCAAAACCCAAAATAAGGGATTGGAGAGATGGCTTAGTGGTTATTGTGCTTGCCTGCAAATCCTAAGGACCCAGATTTGATTTCCTAGTACCTATGTAAGCCAGATGCACTTGGAAATCTGCTTCAGGAGGATTATGAGGGAGAGCATCTTATCTGCACAGAGATTGATTTAAAAAAAAAAAAGTTTGAGAGAGGAAGAGAAAGAGAAGGAAAGAAGAGTAAAGGAGGGCAGAAGAAAAGAAAGAAGACTGAAATAAAAGAGGGAAGAAAAGAAAAAGGAAGGAAGCATTCTGGTATAGACAGCATGTTTGAATTTAAGTGAGGGTAGCAGTTTAATTGTGAGTTATAGCATGTTAAAGGTAAAATGTTCCCATAGGCTAATGTGCTTGAATATTTGATCACCAGCTGGTAGCTTTGTTTGGATGATTATGAAGGTATAAGGAGGTAGAATCTTCCTGGAAGAAGTGGAGCTTAGAGTCAATCCTGTTGTCTTTTTAAGTCATTCTTGCTAGTGTGATTATGTGATGTCAATTTCCTTCTGCTCTGTTTGCTGATCATATTGAACTCTGTGGTGGTTTGATTCAGGCGTCCCCCATAGACTTAGGTATTCTGAATGCTAGTGCCCCAGGCGGATGGCAATTGGAAATTAACCTCCTGGAGGTGGTAGAATGTTGGGGGTGGGCTTATTGGTGTTATAGCCAGTTTTCCCTTGCGAGTGTTGGGCACACTCTCCTATTGCTATTGTCTGCCTGAGGTTGGTGAAGGGGTAATGTCCACCCTCTGCTCATGTTTTCAATTGCTCTGCTATTATGGAGCTTCCCCCTGAGTCTGAAAGCCAAAATGAACCTTTTGTTTCCCACAAGCTACACTTGGTTGGGTGATTTCTGCCAGCAATGTGAAACTGACTACAACAGACTCTATTTAGAAACCATAAGCCAGAACAAACTCGTTCTTTCCCTAAGATGACTCTGATTGGGTATCTTGTCACAACAATGAGAAAGTAACTGATATATGAGTATTATAAATAATTTGGTATTTGGATTAGTATCACTGTGGTTATAATATGGCTACTGAGGAAGGTGGGCGAAGCTGTATAAAAGAAAACTGATGTTTATATTTTGAACAAATTTTAAATGACCTAATAAAAAAAGACCACATTTTTATTGCAAATGAAATATTATATCAAATATGAACTGAAATAATTGTTTGATCTTTAATCATTTTGGGTTTAATAAAAATTTCATGTATATTCTGATGGGCCCAAGAAGAGTGTGGTCTGTCTCTTCATTTTTCTGTTATTTTGATCAATATTTATATTGAGTTATTTCAAATATGATATGCAATTTTGCTATGGATTTTTTCAAGAAATAAAATTATAGATTAATATATACAGATTATTAATGTTTAACTTTCCATATCTAAGCTTTTGGCTATTGACATATGTATTATTATACCAAAAATATTACATTCAACAATTTAATTTGTGTTTTTATTTAATATTCTAAGGAGCAAGATTAAATGATGAAATCTTTTGAATTAGATAATAAAGATGTAAGAAGAGAAAATTTTTCATAAGATATGATCTGAAACCATATTTTCCTCTTAGTAGTTAATTTATTAGAATGTCCTTGCCTCTCTTTTAGTAGCTTGAAATATGGTTCATTGTTCAATGTTTTGTGTCAGAGTGAGAGATTTCCTTGCTACCAGGTTCCCTCCACAGACTAAGCTAATTAAATACAGTGCAAGAGAGATTTCTACCCTAATAAATCTGCTTGTGGGTTAAGACACTATGTCACTTTGGTAGTTCTTTCAATAATGCCAGAAGGTATTAAAACTAGAGCTTTTTTTTAATCATTGCCCATGACATTAGTAATTGTCTTCCAATCCTACCCTATCACAATGAATGCTTTGACAGGAAAATTTCCCTATATTGCTCTAAGCAATCTAAGTGAGATGGCCAGCACTTAGGACAAGTGACAGACTCTATTATAACAATTCATACACATTTTTCTTAGTCACAGAAATAAAAGGAACTGATTTCCATCTTTATAAATCCTAACTGATCAAGCATAGCTCTACTTGGAACATAAAACAGACTCTTAGTTTAAGTTTTATGATTTTGACAACAGCTATCAAACCTGTGAACATGATTATAGATTTCTGTTTGGAATATTCTATTTGTTCTCATCATGCAAATTTGTAAATAAAATGAGTGAAAATTCAGTGTCACCAAAAATAATTTCCTCAAATATAGCATATCACGTGATTGGCTTGTATTTGAACATACATTCCTTTAAAGAAATTCAACTGAATGTGAACTTCTTTATTGGCATATTGGCAGTCACTACCCTATGAGGGTGGATAGCTCTGTCCTAGTGTGTGTTCAAAGCTCCAGAACAAGCAAGGAATTTCTTAACCTGGCAATTACAATGCTTAATCAGTTTAGAAAGCCACAGCTTACTATCAGAGCAGTGGAGATTTCAGTGTGAATGTTTGCAGTGGCTAGAGACCCTGGTATTCCCATACCCCTTCTCATATAAAATAATAACATAAATACCAGTTCAGGTACTGGGCAGATGAGTTAGTGGCTTCATACACTTGCAGTGAAATCCTGATAATTTGGGCTTGGATCTCTAGCTCCCATGTGAAAGCAAGACATGCAGGGGCACATGCATCTGTAATCTGTAATCCCATTGAACATAGGCAGTGGGAGACTTCTGAAGCTGGAAGGCCAGCTAATATGACATTCAGGCTGGCAAAAAAAAAAAGAGAGAGAGATATTTTGTATCAAACATGGTGGAAGGAGAAGAACAACACCCTAGAGGTGTCCTTTGAGCTCCACACAGGTGCCATTGCATGCTTACAACACACACACACACACACACACACACACACACACACACACACACACAAAGTGGTGGCAATGAGCCTATAACAGTCATTCCTTTTCTTCCAATAATAAAAGCCTGGGACCAAATAGAAGTACTAGCTTTTAGAGATGCAAATAGAAGAGAACTACACAGTTAATGAATCTTACCCAAATCACTGGCTTGATGAGAAGGAGTAAGCATCCATGTCTTCAGGTGTCCCACCAAATAGTACATGAACTATTTAAAGATAAATGTTTTTGACCATTGAATTTCTATGTATATAGCTAGGAAGTAGATCTAGAGATGAATAAAAACCGGCCCTCATTAAGCTTCTTTTCTAGTGATATTTTTCTAAAAAGTAATGATCCTCTATGCTACCATATCTATCCTAGATGGGTTTCTCACAATATGGTTTCATCAACCTTTTAATGATAACACTGCTTTAGAAATTAAACAAGCACTTATCACAATTTAATACAAACAAATGTTCACTTATGCAAGCAGACAGTGAAATGGTTCTGCATAGGGCAGGATCTTTTTCATTAAGGAGGTATATTTTGTGCAAAGGAATACCTGAAACCCTGCTGAGGAGGGTTCCTTATAGAATAAAAACAGAGATAAAGGAAAAGAGGGTATAGACATATGATATATTCATATGAAATATGTTGTTAATAATAAATAAATAAATAACTTGTTTGAAATATGGCTCCAAGTCAGTGAATTTAACACCTGAATTCATAAAAAGAGTGATAAATAAAAAGATATAAATTAATATATACTAATTTATGAGATATTACACATTCCCAAATTATTAGCAAATGGCCACAAGAACCTAAACTTTTCAGAAAGCACACATGTTCAGAAGAGGTTGTGGTAGAGATTATTAGTTCTGTATTTTGCTAGAAGCTTGTCTCCATCTATTGGCTTCTCATTGCTTTCAAAGAAATTAAAGGATTGGCAGAAATAGAGTTGCTAAGAGACAATTTTGCCTAGCATGATTAAATGTGTTAGATTGAATATCATCAACATTTAAAGTGATTTAAGTAGTCATACACCAAAAGAGAGATGTGTTTAGAATTACTCAAGGCTGTTCCCAGGTGACATGGATAAAATGTGTGGGAAATAAAACAGATCTAATGTGCGTACTATTATCACAATAATTCCCAATAGCAAGGTCTTTTAGACTGTGGTAAAGTTTTCCAAATTTTCCACTTTTGCCTTACTAGATTAGACAAAGCATCAGAGAATTTACTCAGGGATAAAAGCCTGCCTAGACAGAAAGATGTGGAGATGAGTGAACAATCCTACTGCTCTAATTGCCCTGACTTCTGAAAGCCAGTAATGGATTTAAATGCATGGCAGTTGCCCTTATAATGTTCCAAGATGAAAGCATTTGTTCATCTTCATAACCAGGAAAGTCATTAAAGGACGCAGCTCTTCTTGTCTTCTACGAATGGCAAGATCTCTCAATACATAATCTGAATAAATTACCACTAATATTCTTGGCATATAATAATCAAACAATTATTATGGAAAAACAAGCAACTTTGTCAGTGATATGAGGTGATCATCCCTCTACTTTTAATGCAATAAAGTGTATTTTATTTATTTATCTGCCATGAAAAGTAACACAAATTATGAATATATATTTCAAAAACTCACATACCTCACCCAAATCAGGATCATACAGACAGTCAAGATGTTAGCCTGATAACATGTGAAATATTTCTTCCAAATATTCATCACAAATCAATACACTTGTCTTCTTTGAAGAAGTTGAAACAAATTTTATTACTAACTAGGATGGTTACTTAGTGCCTGTGAGTGAATAGGGTCATAATGATTAAAAAAAAAAAAAATGCAGCCATTTCTTAAAGGCATTAAGACCAATGATATCAGCTTATATACAATGAAATTCTTTTACACCTTAGGCAGTTTACATCCTATTTACATCTTTTTGTTCAAATATTCACAGTTTATGATCTCAAGATGCTCTGAACAGGAGTAGGACACTTAATTGTTAATGATCTGAACAGGAAGGGGTACATTATTTCATTTCTAGAAAATATGAGAGCAAATATAAATAAAGCAATGCTAACATAGCCCTAAGGATAGAATATTGGCTTGAGTTTAAAAATGGCAAAATAATGTTTCACCTTTAGAATTAAGTAAGTCGGAAAGTTGAGGAAATGTTATATTCTAATTTTAGACAGTTTTATCTGGAAATGGAAAGAATAGGACTCTAGCTTTTTTTCTCATACAATTATTTATATTCTAGAGAGCACAATATAAATAATACAATTGCTGAAATGCTTCACATTTCCCAATGTAGTGAGCTCCAAATCTTGAGTGTATATCTATGAAAGCATGAGTGGACAGCTACCTATCTCTAAATCTGTAATGGAATTCCTGTTGATCTGACTTTGGTTTCTGTGTACTGTGGGAGCATGCCTTTTAATATTAGAATACCAACATTTGCAAATAGAAATACTATATATTTATTTAAATTTGAATTTGAAGTGGAGCAGATTTTTTTAGGAAAAGTCTGTCACATTCAATATTTGGGACATATTTCTACTAAATTATTTCTAATTTATATGATACACTGATTAAACTGACCATTCTGCATTCCATCTAAAGGTCTACCTCTATAACTGTTTTCACCAGGTGGTGGTGGAGGGCAAAATCATAGAATGTTTCCAATGGACTATGAAAGTCCTCAGTGCAGATACAATGAACCCTCACTCATGAAACTGGTTGTGAGCCTTTGTTCTGTGATACTCTGTGGTGAGAATAATATAAAATGTCCCCTAAAGGCACATGTATTTGAATAGCTAAGCCCCAGAAAGTGTGATGATAGTTTGTGGAACGTTTGGTGGGTGGAGTCTGACTTGAGAACTTATGTCACTGGGGGAAGCTCTTTACATATCGCAGCCCGGCCCTATTTGTCGCTCATATGCTCTACTTCTCTCTGCTGATGTGACACTATGACTCCAGTTCTCTGTCCTGCAATGCTTTAACACTGATAAACTCTCTCTATTGGAAACATAAACAAATTTAAAACCTTTCCCTTCCCTAAATTGATTATGGATGGGTATTTTATTCCAGCAACATGAAGATAATGTGCATACTATGTTATAATGGTGTTTTCCTAACCCTATCAAGTGACATTAGTGAGTATTCATGTCCTCTCCAGTAAGATTAAACCATGCAAGTATACATGAGACCCTATCTCAAAAAGTAAATAACAATAATTAATAATATATTAGAAGGGAAGAAGGGAAGTAAAGGGCAGATGTGCTTATGTGTTCGTACATTGAACATAGTTAAAATCTTCATTTTTCCTACTACAAACCCACATAAGCTTCTACACATGATTACATTTACATGAACTTTGTTTAGCATATGGGGGTCAAAATAAGGTATCTTTCTTTCTATGCTTGTCTAGTACTATCCATTTTATGACAAAAGGCAGTGTTGAAATTTTTTGTTTCTGAATATGAGTCTATTCTTAATATCTGCCATATTTTCTTAAATTATCCAAAAGGCAGCTAGATTAATTCTGTCTTAGCTATTTTATTGCCATAATAAAATTTGGAAATTCATATATTGTTATTGTTTTGATAATGACATTATATTTATTTTGTATATATGCCTGGAAAAAGGATAATTCAGCCATATTTATCAGCACATGAGCTCTGTCTTCTTGACATGTTCAGCAATATTTTCCTTTGACCTTCTGGGCACTATCCCTTCTGATTCAGGTAAAATTATATCACATTGTATCTCTGACATATTGTCTTCATTCCAAATAAGATGACAATTGTTTTTTTCATATAATATATGCATATATAATATGCATATATTATATATGTATCTATATTATATATTATTTATACATATATTATATATGTATATCCAATTATTAAAGGACTATTGAAATCCTTTGGACATTTTTACTTGGATTGCTTAATTTTGTTTTGCTTAGCTTCTTTTTGTTATCAAGGTATTTACATATATCATGAATACGAATTAATGAAAAAAAACATTTTCAACTATTTAGTCTTTTCATTCTTTTAATTGCTTTCTTAGCTGTGCAGATATTTTATAATTTGAAGTTGTGCATAGGTCTGTGGGTATATTTTGATTATGATTTTCTTCTGTTTGAGATCTTATACAAAAGCTTTTGCTTATATATTTTTTTTATCAAGTGTTTCCTATATACCACCACACTACTATTTTCATGATTTTCAGATCTCACCTTCTGTTAATTTATCAGTGTTGAATATAAATCCATGTAGAAAGAGCTTTGTTCAAGTTTCATTCTTTTGTTGTTGTTTTCAAAAGTGGGGTTTCACACTAGTGCAAGCTGACATGGAATTCACTATGTATTCTCAGCCTGGCCTCGAGCACATGGCAATACTCCTGTTGCAGTCTCCTGAGTGCTTTAATTAAAGGTGTGTGCCACTGCACCTGGCTCATGTTTCCTTCTTTTTTAAAAATTTATTTTTATTTATTTGAGAGTGAGAGAGAGAGAGAGAGAGATACAGATAGAAAAAGAGAGAACGGCCACACCAGAGCATCTAGCTGCTATAAATGAACTCCAGATGTATGAATCTGGTTTTATGTGGGTACTGGGGAACCAACCCTGGGCCCTTTGGCTTTGCAGACAAATGTCTTAACTACTGAACCGTGTTTCCAACTGTTTCATGCTTACATAAAACTTTCATAGCTTCATTTATTGTAATGGTTATCCTTTATTAAACTTGTATCTGTGGCAATTTAGATTGAAGATGTATGTGTTTACTTATAGGCTCTCTAGTCTGTTCCATTGGTCCATGTATTTATATCTAACCCATTAACATTGTGTTTTAGTTACTATGGTTTTGGTATGTATTGGTATATAGTGATGCTTCTAGTTTTGCTTCTAATTTTGTGCCTTTGTTTCTCCTCAAGATTACCTTGACTATTCATGTCCTTTTATGTTTAAAATTATTTCTGAATGCTTTTTCTAGTTGTGTGAAGAATGTCATGTACATTTTAATGAAGATTATGTTGAATGCTTTCATTTTCTGGAGGAATCTGAACATTCTGTCAATATTGTTTCTGACAGCCCACAAATAGTGGAAAATTTTTTGTGACTCCTTCAATTTTTTTTTTCCCCCAATGGCTTACAATTTTTATGGAATATTACTTTTGCTTTCTTGGTTAAACTCCTTCTTGGATATTTATTTTAGCTTTTATAAATAAGATTGCTTTCAAATTTTCTTTCTCAGTATGTTCATTTTTGTTGTATAAAATGTGACTTATTTTTATGTGTTGATTTAATATCCTGCAACTTTACTAAATTGACTCATCCATTTTGAGAAACTTTGGTGGAATTCCCAATTTTTATAGAGATAGTCATATAAGCTACAAATAAGGTTAATTTTATTTTATTTTATTTTATTTATTTATTATTTTTTTTTTTTTTTTAGTAGGGTCTTGCTGTAGCCCAGGCTGACCTGCAATTCACTGTTTATTCTCAGGCTAAGTTCAAACTCACAGCAGTCCTCCTAACTGTGCCCCACCTAAGTGTTGAGATTAAAGACACCAACATACTGTGGGCAGGAAGAAGTGGGGGACAAACCCACCAGGGCCTTTAACTATTGCAAAAATTTCCAGATGCATGTACCACTTTATGCATCTGGCTTTATATGGGTACTGCAGTACCAAACTCTTGTTCTTAGGTTTTATGGGCAAGCACCTTAACATCTGAGCCATCTCCACAGCCTTCTCTTTTCTTAGTTACATATATTTTTTATTTTTCTTGCTTAAGTGCACTAAAAAAACCTTAAAGTATTATATGTAATAGCCATAATGAGAATAAGTATCTAGGTCTTATTAATATCTTAGCTGTAGTTGTTAATATCTGATTAAATATCTTACTTATGTAGTTGCTACTACAAATGAACTCCAGATATATGTAACACATCTTGCATCTGGTTTTAAATGGGCACTGGGGAATTGAACCTGGGCAACCTGGCTTTGCAAGCAAGTGCCTACAATGACAGACTCATTTCACCAACGGGGTAGTACCTTGTTTATCTGATTTGTTATTATGAAGTGATCTTCACTTTTATCATTTTGTTAAAGTTATATATTTATTTACTAGCATGTGTTTAACTATTGTCCCATCCCTGCAAGGAAACGGACATAATTAAGAAAATTGGTCTATTTTCTTCTCTTTCTTCATCCTTAATTCTCTCCCTCCTTTCTTCCCTCTATCTTTCTTTCATCCTCATTTTTTCATATATTTTTTTCTTATTGTTACATCCTAGATTATATTTCTAATCAAAATAATTCTGACTTCATGGAGTGAATTTGGAGGAATTGTCTCAATTTCCATATACTTTGAACAGAACTATTATTTCCTCCTTACAAGTAGGTGAAATTTAGCATATAGGTTTTTCATTACTGGGATATGTTCTCTGTCTGTGTCTTTCTCTCTCTCTCTCGCTCTGTGTCTCTCATTTCCCTATCTCTTTTTACTACTTTCTTTTTTTTTTATTTGAAATCCAACCTCATGATTATTGTGGTCTCTTCACTTTGCCAGTCTTCATGATTCCATTTCAGTGGGGTCTATATGGTCATATATTTTCCCTTATCTTCCAGGTTTTCTGGTTTGACAAACATAAAATAAAACCAAATAAACAAACAAAAAAAGAGCAAACAAACAATAGCAACAAAACCCCTGAAGTCCTATTAGGTCTTATTTTCTTACTTTGGCTCAGCTCTGTCACTTATCTTAAGGTGAGATGGTTAAAGTATGTGCAATTTTTCAAATGTAATATGTTTTTTTCTAAGATCTTGGCTTTCAGAGTTGCTATAATTTGTCCTGAGTTCCATTTGTCTTCCATTTTTCTGCTTATCTGTTTGTCCTTCCTGGGAAATCCAGAATCCTTGCCCTCTCTGTGATCTCTGTAGCACTTTGCAATTCAGCCATATGTAATATTCTAGCTTAGAGACTTTTATAATAGCAGATAACTATTTTCTTCCTATCAAATTATGTGTGAATGTTCCTTAAATGAATGAATGAATCTATTCTGTATCTATCCCCAAACTACAAATAAAAATAACTGGACTAGATAGATAACCAAAATATATCAAGCAGATTTTAAAGGCAAAGTAATAAATGCAGTTTAAAAATGATTTGTGAAAAAATGCATATAATTCAACTCTCTCTATATACTCATATATACGTGTGTGTGTGTGTGTGTGTATCTGTGTCTGTTTCTGTGTATGTGTGTATTGTCTGTTTCTGTGTATGTGTGTATGTAATGTTGAATTTCTCCAAGGACACTAATGCATTATTTTATTTATTTTCCTATTCCCTACTTTGCCACACTGGGATATTTCAAATATAGTTCAAAATTTTCTGTTTTGTCGTGATTTATTTAGTAGTGTCATAAAATAAACCACAAAACAGACAGAGTTTTCTACACAAGTTTATAAGAAACAGTTCGTATAAAGTGCTGCATATCACACAGCGATAAGTTGAAAGCAAATCAATATGAGCCAACAAACAGAATACATCAATTCAATTTAAATAAAAAAATCAAGGCCATGTTATATGAAGTTAGTTTTCAAAATAAAGCCACTTTTCTGTAAGAGAAACCATGACAGAGAGTTTTATAGTTGTAGAATATAAAAGGCTATATATTTGAATGGTTACAAAACAATCTGAATTTTGATTGTTCATACAGTGCCTTGTGATTGATTAAGTATGGAGGTAGAAACATATGGCAGTAAGTAAGAAAAGATGTGTTGTGGAAACTAATAAAAATCAATCTTGCTGCAATCTGGAAACCCATGGGATTCTGGCATATTTGGTCACATTATAATGCCCCCATGGGTTAGAAGCTCACTCTAATATGCTGTTCAGTTTTATGGAGTTCTTTTTCTGCATCTTCTCCTTTTATGTCCCCCAGCAAGATTTCAGAGAACCAAATGAACAACTCTTCAAACATTATCACAGTTGCAGTAAAGACACATAACTATTGTTTGCTGACACAATGGCTATATAACAATTATCTCACTTTACTTTAAAGAAAATAATTACTTTAATGTAAAAGCAATTAAAGTTTAAATTTATTTACTTATAGTGCTAGGAATAAAACATTGGTATTCAGTATAAACTTTTTGTGCATAAAAGACCTAATCATTCAGAAATAATTTGTACTATAACAAACTCTTGTTTTCCTTTTCTATTGACCATATTTTACTAATAAATTTAGTATATTTCACCTTAAAAATCAAGATAAAACTACTATATTATAAAAGCAAATATGTGATGACCATCAACTTAATCATTTTTAACAGAATATTTAGAATCATATTAAGTAGTTGTCACCTCAATGTTCAACCCACAATATATTTTTTTTACATCAAAGATAGAATGTTTCACATTTACAATATTATTCTTTGTCTGTAGGATGCCTGATTGCTGGGAGGAGAGCATTAAAATTATAGATATAAAATATCCAGATCCCCTAACAAAAAGCATATGTCTAATGGATACATTGTTCAAATACACTGTTTTTTTCTTGGCAAGCATACAGGCGCATTAGTAAATAAAATATATAAGCAAATTTAATCACTTTTCTATTATTATCCAATAATTTTCTACTCTCCTGTTTGATTCTAGTCATTTTCAATCTACCTATTCTAACACTTAATATTCAGGATTAGTAAATAATAAAATGTATGTTCATAGGGCAAAATAAACATGCAATCAGTAATGAACAAAATTCATTTATTAAGTTACAAAAATAAATATTGAATGTGAAAAAAATTGGTTAAAAATGAAGGACTCAATATTGTTTAATCGCCTTCTGCATTTGTTGAAATTTCTCTGTGTTGTTTGAAGTCCTAGTCATTAGACAAATGCATCAAACGCATTGTGCAATGCTAGGATAAGTTCAACATTTTTGTGGTTTTGTTTGGATGGGTTTAATTCTATGTTTGAAAAAATATTCACTGGAATTATTTTGATTAACATGTTGATAATTTCAGAGTTACTTTTATTATTTTTGTGTCAGAATCTAAGAAAAATGACTTCTTTGATAGAAATACCTAATTTCCATTTACTCATTCTACTTCTCGTAGTTTACTAGCCCTCTAGACATTTCCATAATGCATGTGTCCTACTTTTACATATTTGAGCTATGTTTCCTCATATCCTCTCCACCGTGCTCTGTCCATGTTCACCACTTTTAATAAACCACTCTGGGTAAAATTATTCTGATCCTCTGAAGATAAAAAGAGAGTGCCAGTTAAATCCATGTTTGATATAAATTTAAAAGGATCAATTAGGAAAATTAAGGTTAAACAAAATATTCCAGGTTTTAAAATATGTTATGGTAATAACTGTATAAAAGAAGACTCTTTAGATGTATGATTTTTTTCATCCTCAATCTCATATTATTTGAGGCGTTCACTGAGTTAAATTCTTGTCTCCCTCCCAAGGTATATTAAAATGTTTTTGTACATGAAAATGTGACATGCTTTGGAATCCTTTGGGGTGTTTACCAAGATAATTAACTTAAACTGAAATAAATAATTGACTCTAAAATTAAGTGGGGAATAAACACATGTGTACTCTAATTTGAAACAACTGATATCCTATTCAAAGTAGAATTTTGCAAACAAGCAGGCACAAAGACCATATGAGGATGCACAGGATGGAAATATGACTGAGCTGTTACATACACAATTTACCCACAAAGCACCAAGAATCAAAAAGAATTAATAATGCTCACTCCTGTCACACTGGCATAGAAAACCCCTTCCTACAGATACCATGACTTCAGATTTCCATCTGTGCAATTATGAATTAGTAAGTTTATGTTGGTTAAATAAAGTTATATGCTGTTACTTTTTATGGTTGTTCAAGGAAACTGAGAGATTGTTATTAATACATTTATTAATCTTTCATAATTAAATATACAGCTGGTAGTTGTAGAAAATATCTGCATATTATTAGATCAGCCTGAAAAGTGTAATGCTAAATGCTGAACTGCTCCATGAGATAACCTTTAGAATGTCAAGAGTTAATTAAAGCAAGGATTTATCAAAAGACATGCACTGATTTTGAAATATTATTCATCATTAATACATCAGAAATAACAAAAACCTTGTTTTGAATTGCACATAAATGCCTTTATTTTAGCTGTTTAACCTGAAATGCAGGAAGCAATATGATAATTTATTACCTGTAATTTTCTTAAGGAATAACCCAGGGAGATGCTAACATGTTTATGAAATATAAAAATTAACATCTGTACACAAACCTCTTGCTTATTTATTTGAAACTATTTCATTTAGCCCAGGCTGACCTTGAATTCACCATGAGATTGAGTCTGACCTTTAACTGAACCTTTGTGCCTCAGCCTCCTGTGTTGCAGCCACATGACTTTTTTCACCAGACTCAGCTTTGCATAAATGTTTTGAATATTACTTTTTATCTTTGAAGAATACCAACAGTTTGAAAACCAAAGGACTGTTATCCAGAATTTTATATACATTATATTTACAAAACTCTTTGTAAAACAGAATTTTCTTCCACTTATTACAACTTACATTTAAACTATATATTACCAGTGGTGATAGGAGTTGAAAACTCATGCCATTGGTGTAAATATACCTAATATCAGCTCTACTTAACTAACAAATTGTGGTTTCATAATTGGCAATGTAGGCAAAAATGTTTAACATAAATTTAATTAGAAATGAAGACTTTTTTTTTTTTTTTTGATTTTCCGAGGTAGGGTCTTACTCTAGCCCAGACTACTACCTCTGCCTCCTGAGTGGGGAGATTAAAGGCATGCACCACCACACCCGGCTAGAAATGAAAATTTTTTGTGTAATTTGCATATTTTATTTTCAAATATGAAACAAATAATATATACACAAAGATATTTTTACTAAAGTTCAGGCAACAAAAAATTGGTGAAAAGAGAAATATTGCATTGGTGGGGCTGTTTAACAATATTTCTAGGTATAAATTCCATTTTATCATCTATGTGGGAATTACCACATTTTTTATTAAATTTTTAAATGTTATGTTGTGAAAGAATCTTAACATAAGGAAAATTTTACTATCTTCTATTAATATAAACATAGATGTGGAACTAAGTTTAATAATCTATGTGGTACTCTAAACTACATACGTGTACATGTGTTCACTGTTAGTGAAATAAATAGTAACAAGTGCCATTTACCACACAACCAACAAGCATCCAGTCAGTGCAATATGCATATATCACTTCAATCCTATGATAAGAACATAGTAAAATATTCCAGAAATGGTGACTTCACTGTGTAGCAGTGGATGACAGTAATTTAATTTAAGATTTCTTCCTCCATCTCCCAATTGCTAGCATTTCAGGTGAGCGCCAACATTCCCAATTTTATGTGGTGCTGTGGATCGAATCCAGAGCCTGGCTATTTTTTCTAGAATTTTTTCTAGAAATTTCATCACAACCTGTCAAGACAGACAGACACTCTAAAGAAATAAATTGATCACCATATATGCTTTTCTTAAGACCCATATGACATTTAGGAGGTCATTGATATCACAAATTATTTAGAAAATGTGACCTTTTGTTTTCTATTGTAATATGGGATAGGACTGAGTATGAAATTACTACCTAATCAATATAAAATATATACTTTCTTTGTAATTCTAAGTGTTTTTTTCCAAATGTTTTCTTCCAAAGTTTTATACATACAAATATACATCCCTTACAGACATACACACACACACATTTGTGTGCATGAACACATATACACACACACACATGCACACACACACACACACACACACACACACGATTAATGTCTCTAAATATAATCAAAATTTCTATTGAGATTTTATGAAGCAAAGTCATGAAAGTTAGTCAAACTAATATCCTAGGACATACATATAATGTAAGTTAACTAGGATAGGACATGGGCCCACATGCACTGAAACAAATAACAGAAGGGTAAGCAAAATGAAACAATAAGCAACTAAAAGTCACTCAAGCATAAAAATCAAATAGGAGAAGGATAATTTTAAAGAACACTCACATAAAATAAAATTAGCACTCAAATATCAAACTGAATGATTCACTCTAGATTCAAAACATCACTATTTTTAAAAGATGAGGCTGGAACCACTTCACTTTTTTCAAAATAAGAATCCTCAAAACAGATTAAAACAGATTCAAATGTACTTAGGAAATAATCAAATTGCAAAATTAAAATAAAGGAGCAAATAATAAAGTTTTCCTACTTTACTATGCCTCAGAGGAAAGGCAAATCTGTTCTGTGACAGCAAGAATATTAGGATATTGTAAAAACATATAAAACAATATAAACAATTCATTGGATTTAAGATAAGAAAATGTAGTTTAGCTTTTTTTTTTTTTTTGGACTAATAATAAGATAGGAGGAAACTTGTAGTTTCCTTAGCAGGGATAGATTACTTGTCTTATATTGTCTTATATTTTCTAGCTCAAAATACACAGTCTGGGTAAATGAGGACTCAAGGCTCTTATTAACACTCCAAGTCTAGTGTCCCAACACAGCTCTGCATTCTGAACTTGATTGATTAGACTGCTATTGCATGTTTTCCCCTAAGATTTCCAGAGTCTTTGCAGAGAATTTTAAACATGGTCAAGCTGGTGCTCTAAACTGAAAGCAAAGAATTCATTTGAAAATTACAAAGAGAAATGAAAAGTGTAATGGAAGCAAGAGGTGGGCTAGGGAGAATGGTGATGGAAAATAAGAAACAGCCAGGCATGATGACCTAAGTCAATCATTCAATAGAAGCATTCAGCTTTTGAAAGGGCAATTGCTTTCTTACCAAATATAACCAAACACTTCTCTGGTAATGATATCTCCTTCCAACAGACAAATGTTTTGCTTAGGAAAATACATGGCATTGACTGTGCTCACCCATTTGTGACATAGTCTTAATTATACTTGGATATGTCAGTAGTTAAGAGGAATGCTTCACATATTAGCTTTCTCCTCCTTCATGATCATCTTCATTCTTTACTTATACTTATTGTAAAACTCACTTCAAGTTCATTAGGTTTCAAAACTGACTGCCACATTTTAATTACAATAATGTTCCCCACACACAGCTCCCATGAATACCCACTGTTACTAAGCAGAAACTCTATTTAGATTAATAGTGCATGTTATTTGTTTGTTTTTAGATGGAATCTGTGGAACATGTTTCTATGTGGTACCAGCGTTAAGAACTACTGATACACTGGGCTGGAGAGATGGCTTAGCAGTCAAGGGATGCCTGCAAACACAAAGGACCCTGGCTCAATACTCCAGGAACCGTATAAGCCAGAGGCACAGGGGCAGGCACATGCATCTGGAGTTCACTTGCAGTGGCTGGAGGTCCTGGTGCACCCCCTCTGTCTCTCACTTCCTCTTTCTTTCTGTCAAATAAATAAATAAATAAAATATTTGAAAAGGAACTACTGATATAGCAGAGAAAGACAAAATTTAAAACAAATCTCAGGTTAAGACTGGGAAACCAGGTGAATATCTACTGAACATGGGCTTGTTTGTTACAAGGAGATAATAAATTTGACTTTCAATCAACTGTTGTCTTGTCCAGAACAAGCAAGATTGAAATTGATGATGGTCTTTAAAGTTGAAGGAGTTAGATTGTTATAAACTATCTTTTCCCTGCGTATATATTGAAAGTATGCTGTTACCATGAATTCCTTCTTCAATGTTTTTAATGTTTTTAATTTTGATTTGTTTTTAATGAAATATTAACATACCATATGTAAATATATCAGCATGTTATTAGGATAAAAATATTTAATCATGAAAAGAACATATTTAATTTTGTTGGGCCATTCAAATTATGATTTACATTTTTTTCATTTTTTACACATGAATGTTAATGGCATAGAGTTGGGTAAGCAAATATTACAAAAAATCATGAGTTAATATTTTAAAATTATACTGTGTGAAATAAGTCGTCTTTTAAAAAATTATTAATTAGTTTTGTATTCAGCAAATACAGTCAGGTTGGTACCACTGTTAGGCTTATCCATGACCTACCCCCTCCTCTTGGCCCCTCCTTGTTGAGGTACATGGGTCATGCATTGTGGAGTTAGCCCACAGTGATGGGTAGGATAAATGTCTCTTCATATCATGACCCAACACGTGGCTCTGACATTCTTTCTGCCACCTCTTCTGCAAAATTTCCCTGAGCCATGATGGGTTCATATTTGTTCTGCTTCAGTGGTAAGGTGTTGGGGGCCTCTGGATCTCTGAATTGGTAGGAGTTGATTTTTCTCTGTGTTGATATCCATCCCCCTTGTACTGGTGCCCAGCACAC
Organism: Jaculus jaculus; assembly: GCF_020740685.1. Lineage (NCBI taxonomy): Eukaryota > Metazoa > Chordata > Mammalia > Rodentia > Dipodidae > Jaculus > Jaculus jaculus. The sequence goes on from NC_059104.1 coordinate 48,531,218, forward strand.
CAGGAAAAGACCAACCTTATAGTTTCACCAATTGTTCGTCGATTCACCAGGGGCCCTTTTGAGGTATGATGGGGTGGCCCTCTCCTCAGGATCTACATCTATCTGAAAAAGAGAAGCATATTCTCCAACAGAGAGTAAGTTAGCACCAGGACAAATGGTATAGCCCTTACTTTTGTATAGAGAATTTAATAGGTGTCGGCCCTCTTGTAACCCAAGATTGATGGTAGCTGGATAATGGAGAGTGGGCTTATGTTTGGATATGGTTCTGACTTGTTTCCCAGCTCTAGTTATGGGTCCTGTACCACTAAGGAGATCAGTTAGCCAAAACAAGAGCAGTTGGTTCCCCACCATGGCTGTGTGCCACTATTGCACTTGTGTGGGCATCACAACAGGTTATTTGTTGTTAAGTAGGTTAGACCATGAGTTGCTTGGACAGATATTGGAAATTTTCCCCCAGTCACCCATATGACAACTTCTGACACTAGACATGCTGACTGTCTGGAAACTGACTCTCTTCTAGCTTCTAGCCATGGCATTCTATTTGACATGTTGACCTCATAACGTGTCTTCAGCAGTAGGGTCTTACCACTAAGCTTTAATGTGTCATCAAGTGCTCTGACAGAAATCTGTCTTTCTTTTAGGAAACCTTGTACATAGCTCTCTCTGATCAAAAGCTCACTGTAGATGATAGCCACATGCTGTTATTGGAAGTTACAGGTCAGTGCCCCCTAAGAAAAGAAGGAAAAAAATAACTATATACAAGAGTTAGAGAGAAGAGAGAGAAACAGAGAGAGAGAGAGAGAGAGAGAGAGAGAGAGAGAGAGAGAGAGAGAGAGAAAGAGAGGGAAGGAGGGAAGCCGTAGAATATTAACGTTAGTCTTCATCATACTCTCTCCAGTGTCTTGTGGTTCAGGTGTTCCCTCGAAGGGCCTGGTGGAGGTTCAGCCATTTGGTCTGCCTTTTAGGAAGTAGAATTTTTATGGTACCATTGCTGTTTGGGTCTAGATTTGTGTTTCCTACCCATCCATTGCCCTATCCTCCCTCCTCATCTATCCTATTGTCTAATCCATGAGATACTTGCTGGGTATGTAAGGTATCTTTGGGCAGATTCAGGTTAGGTGCTGTAGATGAGTGAGACTATGTGGCAATTCTTTTTCTGTAGTTGGGTAATGTTAACTGACAATGATCTGCTCCAGGTTCAACCATTTTTCCTCAAATTTCATTGTGTCATTTTTTTCTTACTGCTGTATAGAATTCCATTGTGTAGATATACCATGTCTTAGTTATCCATTCTTCTAGTGATGAACATCTGGGTGATTCCAGCTCTGGGCTACTACAAATTGAGCTGCTACAGTCATGGTTGAGCAAATATCTTTGGCCTGTGCTTTGAAGGTTTTAGGGTAGATGCCCAGTAAGGGAACAACTGGGTCTGTTGGTATCTCTATAGTCAGCTTTTTCAGGAGTCTCATTATTGCTTTCCAAAGTGCTTGTACCATCTTACAGTCCCACCAATGGTGGATGAGTGTTCCTACTTCTCCACATCCTTGTCAGCATTTATTTTCATTTGATTTTTTGATGTTTGCTATTATTACTGGGGTAAGGTGGAATTTCATGGTTGTGTTAATTTGCATTTCCCTGATGATTAGGGATGATGAACATTTTCTTAAGTGTGTGTTTGCCATTTGTGTTTTTTCCTCTGTGAACTGCATGTTCAGCTCTTTGCCACATTTAGTGAGTGGAGTGTTTGACTTTTTACTGTTTAGATTTTTGATTTCTTTGTAGATTCCAGAGATTAGGTCTTTGTCAGTTGGATAACCCACAAATATTTTCTCCCATTCTGTGGGTAATCTATTGGCTTTGCTTATTGTATGCTTCTCTGTAAAGAAACTCTTCAACTTCATGTGATCCCATTGGTTGAGTGACTGCTTAAGATCGTAAGCTACTGGGGTTTTCTTTAAGAAGTCTTTTTCCAGTCCTATATCATGGAAAGTTCCTCCTATATTTTCTTCCAGTAGTTGTTGACTTTCTGGTCTTATATTGAGGTCTTTGATCCATTTGGACTTGAGAGGAGTGCATCACGAAATGTTTGGATCAAGTTTCAATTTCCTGCATATGGCTATCCAATTTTTCCATCACCATTTTTTGAAGATGCTGTCTTGTTTCCAGCCTATATTGTTAGGGCCTTTGCGGAATATCAAGTAGCTATATTTTCTTGACTCAAAGTCTGGGTCCTCAAGTCTATTCCATTGGTCTATACTCCTGTTTTTATGCCAGTACCATGCATTTTTTATCACCATGGCTTTGTAATGTAGCTTTAGATCAGGTATGGTCATGCCTCCAGAGGTATTTCTTTTGCTGAGGTCATGGTTGGATATTCAAAGCCTTCTGCCTTTCCATATGAAATTTGAGATTATTTTTTCTATCTCTGTGAAGAACACTGTAAGGATTTTAATTGGAATTGCATTAAATATATATATTGCCTTTGGTAGGATTTCCATCTTCACAATGTTCATTCTGCCTATCAAGGAGCTTGTTTTTTTTTTTTTTTTTTTTTTTTTTTTTTTTATGTCTTCATTGTTTAGCTCTTTCACTTCCTTGGTTAACATTATTCCAAGGTATTTTGTTGTTGTTGTTGCTATTGAAAATAGGACTATGTCCCTTATTTCTTTCTTTGTTTCTTTGTCATTTGCATATAGAAAGGCTACTGATTTTTGTGCATTGATTTTGTATCCTGCTACTTTGCTATAGGACTTAATCACCTTCAGGATTTGGGGATGGAATCTCTCAGGTCTCTTACATATAGAATCATGTCATCAGCAAATAGAGCTAACTTAACATCTTCCTTTCCAGATTATATCCCTTTTATTTCCTTCTCCTGTCTTATTGCTTGAGCTAGGACTTCCAGTAGTATATTGAAAAGCAGAGGTGAGAGTGGACAACCCTGTCTTATTCCTGATCTTAATGGGAATTCCTGCAGTCTCTCTCCATTAAGTATTATTTGGACATTCAGAGTTTTGTATGTCGCCTTTATTATGTTAAGATATGAACCAATCATACAAATTCTCTCTAATATTTTGATCATGAAGTGATGTTGTATCTTGTCAAAGGCCTTTTCTGTATCTATTGAAATGATCACGTGTTTTTTATGTTTAACCTTTCTTATGTGGTGCATTACATTGACAGATTTTCATATGTTGAACCACCCCTGTTTTCCTGGGATGAATTCCACTTGGTCAAGATGGATAATGCTTTTGATGTGTTGTTGGATTTGGTTTGCAAGGGTTTTGTTCAGGATCTTTGCATCTAAGTTCTTCAGGGAAATTTTGTGGCATCTTTGCCTGGTTTTGGAATTAAGTTGATACTAGCTTCATAAAAGGAGTTGGGCAGCTTTCTCTGTTCTACAATTGTGTGGCACACTTTAAGGAAGATTGGTTGGAGTTCTTCTATGAAGGTTTGACAGAATTTAGTGGATAAGACATCTGGTTCTGGACTCATCTTTTGGGGGAGGTTTTTTATTACTTTTTCAATTTCCATGAGTGTGATGGGTTCATTGAGGTGATTAATCTGCTCTGAGTTTAGCTTTCATAGATCGTATGCAACCAGGAATTTATCCATCTCCTCCACATTTTCCAGTTTTGTGGAGTAGAGGTTTATGAAATAAATGTTGATGATTCTCTAAATTTCACTTATGTCTGTTGTGATCTCTTCTTTTGCATTTTGAATTTGTAATTTTGCATTTGAAATTTTGTAATTTGAAGTTTCTCTTTTCTTTGCTTGATCAAATTGGCCCAGGGTTTGTCAATCTTGTTTATCTTTTCAAAGAACCAGCTCTTTGTTTTGTCAATTGTCTTAATTGTTTCCTTGGTTTCCAATTCATTAATTTCTGCTATGATTTTAATTATTTCTTTCCTTCTTGGGCTATTTAGGTTATATTGTTCTTGCTATTCCAGTGCCTTTAAGTGGATGGTTAGGTTATTGATTTGGGATCTCTCAGTCTTTTTTATGAAGGCATTAGGTGCTATGAATTTTCCCCTGATACTGTCTTCATTATGTCCCATAAGTTTTGGTGCAATGTGCTCTCATTGTGATTCAATTCTAGAAATTTTGCAATTTCATTTTTTATTTCATCCACTATCCATTTATTGTTTAAAAGTGTGCTGTTCAGTTTCCAAGTGCCGTTGTGATTCTTGGTGGGTCTTTTGTTGTTGATTTCTAGAAATATAGCATTGTGATCTTATATCCTGCAGGGAATTATGTCAATTTTCCTAAATATGTGGTGGCAATCTTTATGACCCAGTATATAGTCTATTTTAGAGAATGTTCCATGGGCTGCTGAGAAGAATGTGTGGTCTGTGGATTTGGGATAGAAGGTTCTGTAGATGTCCATTAGGTCTAAGCGATTTATGGTTTTGTTGAGCTCTCTTACTTCCCTGTTGAGTTTCTGTTTGGATAATCTGTCTGTTACTGATAATGGTGTATTGAAGTCCCCAGTTATGATGGTGTTGGTGGTTATTTCTGTTTCATTGTCAAGTAGGTTTTATTTTATGAACTGTGGTGGCCCTGTGTTTGGTGCATACATATTTATGATTGTAATATCCTTTTGATTGATCATTGTCTTGAATAGTAGGAAGTGGCCTTCTTTGTCTTTTATGATTATTTTTGGTATGAAGTCTATTTTATCTGATAATAATATATCTATGCCTGCTTTTTTCTTATTCCCATTTGCTTGGAATATTGTTTTCCAAACTTTCACCCTGAGGAGGTGTCTGTCTTTAGTGGTGAGGTGGGTTTCTTAAAGGCAACAGATTGAGGGTATAATTTTTGATCCATCTTGTTAGCCTGTGTCTCTTGGGTGAATTAAGGCCATTAATATTTAGGGTAATGACTTTGAGATTTGATTTGATCCCTGCCATATTGTGATGATATATGTGGGTTGGTGTTTTCATGGACTTTGAAGTCTTTTATGCCTACTGTGAGGTTGGTTATTGTAATCTGCTTCTTGTAGGCACTTGAGTTTAATTATTTGATTCTTCTCTGTGGAGAATTTCCTGAAATACTGTCTGTAGTTTTGGTTTTGTTTTCATATAATTGTAAAGCTGATTTTTGTCTTGCAAAGCTTTTCTTTCACCATCTATTATGAGGGATACCTTTGCCAGGAAGAGTAGTTTGGGTTGGAAGCCATCGGTTCTTAGACTTTGCAATGTTTCATTTCAAGCCATTCTAGCTTCAGGGTTTCCATTGAGAAATCTGGAGTAATTCTGATGGGGTTACCTTTGAATGTGGTGTGATGTTTTTCCCTAGCTGTTTTCTGGATTTTCTCTTTGGTGGCAAAGTTAAGAGTCTTAATGACAATATGTCTTGGAGAGTTTCTCTTTGGTCCCATCTGTTTGGCGTTCTGTTGGCTTCTTGTATCTTGATGGGCCTTTCTTTTAAGAGACTGGGGAAGTTTTCTTCAATTATTTTGTTAAATAATTTCTCCATATGTTTGGTCTGAAATTCTTCTCCTTCTGGTCTTCCAATGATCCTGATATTATGACATTTAAGTGTATCCCACAATTCCCTCATGTTCTGTTCACAGGAACTTTTGAACTTACTGAAATTTTTGGACTCTCAAACTGTTTCTTCCATCATGTCTTCCAGATCAGAGTTTCTATCGTCCACTTGGATTACCCTATTCTTGAGGGCTTCTAGAAAGTTTTTGTCTTGTTCAATTTAATTTGCATTTTCTACTACTTTTCTATGTATAATTTCTGTCCCTCTGTCAAGCTTCCTTTTCACATCACTTTCTGATTTTCTTGATCATTCTTGGAATTCATCCTTGCTTTTCTTTATGTCCTCATTTAGCATGGCCAGCTGATTTTGAAGGCCTTCTTTTCTTTTTTTTATTTTTCACTCTCCCACTCTCTTAACTGTCTTTACTCCTTCCAATTTCTTTTCTATTAGTTCTTGTTTAGTGATTGCAGCATCCACACGATTATCAGTCCTTTGTTGCTTTCCTGCAAGTTCTACCAGTAGGTTGGTCAGGGTTGCATTGCTCATGGCTTCAATTTGATGTTCTGATCCTAACGAATCTTCTATTTTTTTTCCAAGTATCACAATGTTTATTGATACATGCAAATATATCAAATCAGGGCATGAGCATGACTTGAATAATTAAATAGACTTAATTTCAATACTATAATAAGAGGGACCAATTAAAATTCACACCATTTGTTTCACACCCACAAAAACCACTTCGGGGGCATTAATGATCTGTCAAAGCTGATCAGTTTTGTGCAAGTAAACCATGTTTCTTTTAAAAAGACTTGTGAACTTTCTTAGGATCAAGGATATTAAAATCTAGCACATAAACTGCATTACTAGAGGTAGAAATACAGGCAATATACTATTATAGCAACAATCATCAATTACAGTTAAGAATTTTTCTGTAACAACCAAATGGATAATCAAATATTGTAACAACTCAAGTATACTCTCTAGTATACTCTCTAAACATTAAAGATACTCCTAAAATATTTGATGGTAGACTATGATTAAGACATTCACTACAAAAAAAACCTTGTGTAGAAGGAAATCTTAGTGATGTGCTTCTGCTTTAAATATTGTGAAAACATTGCAGTGGAATGAATTTTCACAGTGGTTAGGTCAAATGCAGTTCCATCATAGCAACAGTATGTTTTGCACAATTTAAGGCTTTGGCTGGTTCTTAATCAGCTTCTTCCTCTTCTTCAGCAGTTTCTAGCTAGGTTAGCCACTGATTCACCTGGAACAAAGCCTTGCCATTTCCTGGAAATTCTTGAATTACGTCTTCTTTCCAAGCCAAGAAAGCATCTTCCTCGATAATTTCCATATCATAGAAATGAACAAAAAAGCTAAGTAACATGCCTTTTGGAAAGTGGCTGTTGCAACAGTGCACTTGCAGAGCATACAGGGCACTGATTTGTAGATCAACATGATCATGAAGGACTTTCTTCATCACTGGCTTGAAAGAAAGCAGCAGTTGTTTTTCCTGCTCTAACTGTTCTTTGGAAGGAGCAGAGAAAGAATCTGTTTCATCACTGGGTGGGTTCACTTCACTAGAACTATAATGTAACAAGCTGGTCATTAAGATGTTCACAAATCCGGGCTGGAGAGATGGCTTAGTGGTTAAGCGCTTGCCTGTGAAGTCTAAGGACCCCGGTTCGAGGCTTGATTCCCCAGGACCCATGTTAGCCAGATGCACAAGGGGGCGCACGTGTCTGGAGTTCATTTGCAGTGGCTGGAGGCCCTGGTGTGCCCATTCTCTCCTCTCTCTCTCTTTGCCTCTTTCTTTCTCTGTCACACTCAAACAAATATGAATAAACAACAACAACAACAAAAAGGTAAAAAAAAAAAGATGTTCACAAATCCTTTTTCTACATGAAGTGGGAGAAATGTTATATTTAATCCATTTATATATAGTTTGAGGGGATGGATCCAACTTAATTTGCTTCAATAGTTCCTTCTCCAATTTGAGGAACGGGAATAAGAAATTTAGTCCCTTTCCTTCCAATATATCCAAGATGGGGTCTTTATTCTGATCAATTTCTGGGAGCATTTTCTACATATTGACCTTGCTTTGTTGAAAAAGTCAAGTTAATCATTCTTGATCTTGTAGTTTAGTGAGTTGCTGAAGACAAAGTAAGAAGAGAGGGAAATGGGTGCCACTCTCCAGGGGTTGAGCCAGTTCTGAGATGCTCACCAGCTCTGAAATGATGTCACCAGCTGCCAACTGGGCTAAATATGATTTCACCAAGGGGATGTCAACCTCCAGTTTGGGGCACTGGTCAAATACATTTAGGAAAGCCTGCATGAAGTTGTCAGTTGGGGCTATTCCTTCCTGTGTAAGTAAACTGATCAAAAATCTTGCTTTTTCTTTATCTTCACCACTTCTATCTAGTGACATGATGATCACTTTGCTTAACATCTCTGGAAGAAAGTGTTTAGAAGCTCTCATTTCTCTCACACCACTGACAGCCTCATTTGCATTTTCACTATTCAGATAGTCTATGACAACAGTTTCAGTTAGTTTGAGAAGTTCTTCTTTTGATGGTGGTGGCTTTTTGCTAGTCTTGGCGGGCTTTTCTTAAATAAATTGTGGATTAGTTTTGAGACCAAGCTGAGGTGTCTGTCCCAGAGGTGGTGTTTGAGGACTTGGCTCGTTCATGGTCTAATCTAGGTCCCACTGTTCTCATTATCTGATAGAGGTACTCCAAATCCTCTCCCATATCTTTGAGTTGTACTCTCTTCTTCTTTTCCAAAAGTGTTTTGATGTACTCATGAAGGATAGATTCATGAATTCAAGCTTGCCAAGTTCTCCAATGAATTTGATGTTCCCCAACATCTTGATATTAGCGATGGCTCTCTGTTCCTCCTCCTCAGGGAGAAGGTAATTTTCACGCTTATCATAGACATCAACATTTCTAGTTCGGTTTTCAAATTCATCTTGTAATTTGGAAATTAGGAGGTGTCTGAATGTCGTGCTTTGCTTCTGTCCTGGCTGACCCTCTGAGGTTGAGCCATCAAGGTTTGGTGCATCTTCTGCCAATTGCAGACATAACTGTGAGTACAGTGATCTATACTTTGGCTCTTCTACGGCTTTGTCCACAATCAGCAGTACGACCCCTTTAAAGATGAGTTTAGACTCTACAGCCACATTGAGGAGCTCAAGGCATAGCTTGTCAAACTTTTCAGGAGTAAGCTTATTTAGTATGTCTCTTACTTTCCTGAAGATTGCATTATGTTGTTCTTTTGTATTTGCAGAGTTGTTTGCTGCGGAGTTGTCATCTCCTCTAGTGCTTTGTGCAGGAATCCATTTATGAGCATTTTTCCCTGGGTTTTTTTTGCCAGGAACTCACTGTTACCAGCAGTCCTGGGATAGTGCTGAGGTGCACCCCTACTTCCTCCTCCACCCGAAGAAACACTGAAAAGAAAAGCACCCCCTTCTGCAATCACACTCTCCACTTCGGTGGCTTGACAATGAAGAATCTTCAAAAGAATAACAGTAATGGATGGAGTGGGAAGGGGAGGGGGTCGTTGAAATGAAAAACCTTCACCGAGAACTCAGTAGCTGCCAGCGCAATTGCCTCCTCAGGATCCAGAGGGGAAAAGGTAAAGGGGAGGAAGGAGCTGGGGAGGGCCTGAAATGCTTAGCTCAGAGGAATCCCTGCTGCAGCCACAACCCGAAGCCCACCACCGCCTCCATAGAGCTCAGGTTCGCTGTTAGCCATCTTCTATGTTTTGATTAGATATGTTCATTGTAGGACTGGGTGATCTAACTGGAGTTTTTTTTTTGTTTTTTTTTTTTTGCCTTTGAATTTTCATGTTATTTCTTTTGCGCTGTGGTCTGCCCATGACAGTGTATGGGCACAAGGTGGGGGGATCAGCCTGTGCTCTAGTGCAATGGGAATCTGAGGCAGCCTAGGGAGTTGCCAAGCAGCCTGGGCTTTGGTTCTCACCTGCCAAAGCCACCTGATCTACTTCCTGGCCCAGACACCAAAGTTGTCTGATCTCTCATGCAGTAATGCACCAAAGCTGCCTGCATTCCAGCTAGGAGGGACACTGAAGCCCCAAGCACTGATGCAGCCCAAACTCTGGAGTGGGAACACTGGGACCCAGAAGTAGTCTGTGCTCCCCCATCACAGGAAAATTGTGAACAGCCAGCATGGCACACAGGTAGGGGATGGCACCTGAGTTGGCAAAAGCGACAGACACAGTCTGAGCTGGTGTGGCAGTTGCTGTGGGCCTGGACTCACTGAATGTGCAGCAGCAGGTGTAGCAGCAGGTGCAATAGGTGAGCGAGTGGGTGGAGCAGTCTAAGCTTCCACACGCAGGGATTGCTTGGCACCCAGGCCGCTGTGGATATAGTGGCTACTTGGGGGGATGGATGGGCTACCCACCTGCAAGGGAATCAGTGATTCCCTGTTTTTGCCTGGACTCGCTGAACGTTTGGTGGCCTGATCAGTAAGTGGGCAAGTGGGCGGAGCAGTCTAAGCATCCACACACAGAGAGGGATTGATCAGCAGGTCACAATGGCACCATGGATATGGTGGCTACTCGGGGGTGAGGGGTGGGCTACCCAAGAGCATCAGTGATTCCTTGTTTTTCCCCCCTCTGTGCCCTCCCACTGGCAATCTATTGGAGATTGCTGTCCTCTAAAAGACCTAGTGAACCCTTAGTGTCTTGCCTTTCTTTCCCTGGAATTGGCAGCACAGCTAGGTGGTTGTCAACTTGGCCGAAAGTCCTTTTTGGGGGGTATTTTGACTCATTTTTTTACAGCAACCCTAAGACAAATGAACAATATTATTTCTCCTTTAAAGAGGAAGCAACAGGTTCCATAATTAAGGCCACACTGATAATGAAGATAATCACAGTGGCCTCTTAATATATTCTGCCCCAATATGTCTGGGTTCCTAAATATGACATTAACTTTTATTTCATTATAATGCTTGTGGATATTTTTCATATGCTAGATTCCTACTGCAATGCAAGGAATTATAAAGGCATTCAATAAATATTTTTGGCAAATAATATCGGTGTCAACTCATTAGAATAGCATATTATTAGATTCCATCACTTTTGCATACTGAACATTTTTTGTCTTCCAAGATAATTTTTTTTTAAATTTTTATTTATTTATTTGAGAGCGACAGACACAGAGAGAAAGACAGATAGAGGGAGAGAGAGAGAATGGGCGTGCCAGGGCTTCCAGCCTCTGCAAACGAACTCCAGACGCGTGCGCCCCCTTGTGCAACTGGCTAACGTGGGACCTGGGGAACCGAGCCTCGAACCGGGGTCCTTAGGCTTCACAGGCAAGCGCTTAACCGCTAAGCCATCTCTCCAGCCCCCAAGATAATTTTTTAAATTAACTTAGAAACATAGAATGATTATCTTAAATAACTAATTTTTTGAATGTCCCTAAAGGTTTTGATTACCTTCGTTTTTTTTTTTTTTTTTTTAATTTTAGAGATAGGAAGAGAGAGCAAGAGACAGAGACAGAGAGAGAGGAGAGGTAGAGAATTGGCACACCAGAGCCTCAGCCACTGCAATTGAACTCCAGATGCTTATGCAACCTAATGGGCATATGCAACCTTACCCTTGCCTCACCTTTGTGTACCTGGCTGATGTGGGACCTAGAGGGTAAAACATGGTTCTTTATGCTTCACAGGCAAGTGCTAAGCCACCTCTCCAGGCCAAATGCCTTCTTGCTTTAAAACTTACCTAAACTAATGAGATAACTGCCTCAACTTAGCATGCCTAGCAGATGTGGATAATGGACACTCATAATTGTCAAGCATCAAACTTCAAGGAAAAGATCTGTGACATAGTTAGCAGTAAGCTGCATGCTAAATGGAAATATAAATTTTTCTTGCTATTTGTTGCCAAAAAGAAAAATAAATCATGTATTTGCTTGCAACAAATAACCATTGACATCATAATGTTATAAAATTGGACACTGCAAGATTTAAAAAAAATAGCATACATACAAATTATGTGAGCAAACATTTTGTACATTATTAATGAGAATGTTACAAATCACCTTTACAGTAATTGTACATAATCTATAAGACAGAACTTGCTACATTTAATGTCATGACACACCTCAAATCTTCTGGATTCTGACCTAGTTTTCTATCACAATGAAATCTAGCTTGCCAGAATACCAGCTCCAAGCACTCTATTTTTAAATGCTTTGTACATGAGTTGTTAGTCTTAAGAAAAAAATAAGATGAAGTATAATATTTTTAAAAAAGAAATTATATTAATACAATGCAAAGAGCTGGAGATTGAAAATTTGAAAATATTATAAAAAGAAATATAAATTCAGGTTTATTCATTACTAATATGTTATATATGTGATGCATCTCACAGACAGAGTTTTATAACTTGTGTATGAGGGAAAATGTAAGAAACTAATATTATTTTATCTGAAAAACACTGCAAACTCAGGGAAAATAAGCAGGGATGGATACAAGCTAAAAGGCAATGAGATAATTTGGTATACCGAGAATTTAGATGTTGATTTTATTAATTATTATTATTTATTGAAAATAAATTCTTGAATTAATAATAGCTCTTAGATTATATATGATAGAAAAAAACATAAAGTTGTTCATTTTCTATATTTACATTTTACAATGTCATTATTCTTTACCAAAGGTACTTGCTATTTGAATAGAAAAATATGTATGTAAACTATACACACAAATATACATGTGTGCATACACATGTGGACACACACACACAGAGACACACACACACAACACACACACATAATCTAATTGTGTCAGTTTACTGTGGCTGAGAGATGACTCAAAAGGTGTAGACTTTTTTTTTTTTTTTTTTTTTTATGTGTGTGTGCTTTGACATAGGGTCCCACTCTGGCCCAGGCTGACCTAGAATTAACTTGTTAATCTCAGGCTGGCCTTGAACTGAAGCTGAACCTGCTACATCTACCCCTTGCATTCTGGGATTAACAGCATGCACCATCACATGTGGCAGTTTTAGACTTTTTAAAATTTTATTTAAAGTGAAAGAAATACATTAGGGGTAGGCGATGGCATTTATCTGTGATCCAAATATTGGGGACACTAAGATAGGGCAATACTGTGAGTTTGAGGGCAGGTGGGACTACATGTGGGACTACCTTGCCTCAAGCACAAAACATGAGTACCATTAAGAATGAAACCAATTTTTTCACTCTTTTTTTTTTTTTTGTGGTTGGCAAGGGTCAATAATAAAACTGAATTACAAGAAACCCAGAAATACCTACTAGTAACTGTATTTTTGGACTTTGTGTTCCGGTCCATGTAAAATGATTTCTTTGTAACATTTGTGGCAGATATTCTTGGAAGTTTTGTCAATGTGGTACTGATTTCACAGATAGGCAGAATTAAAACTAACATGTCATGTCATGGAGTCTTGCCCACAGTTTACAAAGACTGCTGAGGTAGGGCAGTATGTGGAAGGTTTGAAGTCTACAAAAAGGGTCCTAAAGATCCCACCATGTGAAGTTGTGAAGGTGATTGGTAAGCAGCAGTGGATATCCTGGGATGTTGAGATGTTAGGACTGTGGAATATCTGCCAAGGGAAGCTGGACACTTGGTGTGAATACAGTCAAAGAGGGGGTCTACAAATGCTCTAGTAGTAGAGCTGAAGGGTGACGACCCATATCTTTGCATCTCTTGGAGTACAGGTGGTTCCATCATGCGCCACAGATACCAGACATAGGGATTCAGGATTTACATGCCTTGTGGAGTGTTATGTTTGTTCTTGCCTGATAGTTCCTTGCTCTGCTCTCATACTTCCCTTTTGGAAAAGGCCACTCTAATTTGTACCATTGTGTATACCCATTTTTATGAATTTTTAAATTTATTTTACAGGGACTCTCATTGAATAAAATCCTTTCACTTTCAAAAGTGGCATGTGACTTTTGAATAGCATTTTAACTGCTGTAGCTCTGGACACTTTTGAAGTTGGATTGAATGAATTTTGCATTATGAAGTAGCCATGAGCCTAGGTTGACTGTAGTTTGAAAATTCTGGCTTAAAAGTGACTTGTATAGGGGGAACTTCTGGTCAAGATGGTGTCTGCCTAACCACATCACAACTCCCAGGAAAAAGAAGCAAGGAATTAAGGGGTCACTGGGACTTTTAGGGGAGAGCAATCTCTAATAGATCACCAGTTGGAGGGTGTGGAGGGGCAAAAAAGGGAATCCTTGGATTCCAATGCTCTAGGGTAACCCACCAGTTCCCCAATTTCCCCAATCAGCTGTCCTAGCCAGAGTCTGAGCCTCAAGCTACTCTTGCAATAATTGCAGGAAAGGAGACTCAGGCCAGTAGTTCCAACTGTGCCACCAGTTAGACAATTCCTGGGAAGGACACCTGCCCCTGCGTGTTCACAGATACCCCCAACCCCTCATGTGTCTTCAGACTCCATTCACCCCACCTCACCCCCACCACTCGAGGCCCTCTCCTCACTGCCCCAGTCCACCACAACTTCAGAAATGCTCCACTCTGCCCCAAACCCCTTGACTTTGACTTGCACCATTGGGCCCTGCCTCTGCCCTAGGACATCAGGTCCACACCATTTGGTTTAGCACTCATACAACTTCTGATCCACTCTGCTCTGCTCCACCCCTACCCCAAGTTACTTCAGACCTGCGCTGCTCCACCCCGGACAGCCCCCATGTGACTTCCCACCTCTCACTCTGCTCCATCCCTGCCCTGCCTCCACATGACTTCTCACCCACCCTGCTGTGTTCCAGCCTCACCCTGCGCCTATTCAGATCTGCTCTGCCTCACTCTGCTCCACACCCATGTGACTTCCCAGCAGCTCCACTCTGCCTCCCCCACCCTGCATCACTTCAGACCTGCTTTGTTGCACTCCAGTCTGCCACCACACCACTTCCCACTCTGCTTTCCTCTGACTTCACTCCTCATGATTTCAGACCTGCTCTGCTCAGCTCTGCTTGGCCCTTGCCTCCACCCCCAGTGAATTCAGTCCTGCTCTGCTCTACCCTGTCCTACCCCTAGTAACTCTTCACCTCCCCACTCTGCCCTGACCCCACCAGACCCATTCCTAAGTGGCCTGTCCCTGCACAACCTCAGACCTGCTCCTCCCTCAGTCCTGCAAAGCTGCACCACCTACTGCACCCATTGTCACCACAGTCCCATTCTCCTTGCCACACACTGTGATGCACAGACCACAATGAAAACGGAATAACATAAAAAATCAAATGCAATAAATACAATAATATTTCCCAGTTCTAATGAATGTCTTTAATCAAAACATAAGAGACAATAGGATAAGAACCCAAAAAGGAACTTATGAGCAATGTAACTCTGACCAAGCTATTGGTAGAACTTGAAGAAAAGCAACAAAGGACTGATAATCATGTGGATGCTGCCATCACTACACTAGACCTAATAGATAAGAAAATAGAAGGACTCCAAATATGGTTAAAGGATATAAAAGAAAGTGTAACAAAAGAGGATGTAAGAAACCAGTAGTTTATCCTAAATGAAGACATAAGGAAATGTAAGGAGGAATTCCAAGAAGGATCAAGAAAATCAGAAAATTATGTGAAAAGAAAACTTGACAGAGGAATGGAAAGCATACATAGAAAAGTAGTAGAAAATTCAAACCTAATTGAACAAGTCCAAAACTCAATAGAGGCTCTCAAGACTAAAGTCAGCAATGTGGAGGATAGAACCCCAGATCTGGAAAACAAGACAGAAGAAAAAGTTCAAGAGTGCAAAAGTTGCAATAAGTTCAAACATTTCTGTGAACAGAACATGACAGAAATGTGGGATGCCCTCAAAAGTCCTAACATCCAGATCATAGGAATACCAGGAAGGGAAGAAATACAGACCAAAGGCATGGAGAACTTATTTAACAATATAATTGAAGAGAACTTTCCCACCCTCTCAAAAGAAAGGCCCATCAAGATACAAGAAGCTAACAGAATTCCAAACAGAATAGGCCAAAGGAGAAACTTCCAATACATATTGGCACTAAGATTCTAAACGTTGACTTCAAAGAGAAAGTCCAAAAAGAAGCTAGGGAAAAACAACACATCACATGTAAAGGTAACCCCATCAGAATCACTTCAGAATTCTCAACAGAAAACCTGAAAGTAGAAGGGCCTGGAATGGAACACTGAAAACTCTAAAACCCTATAGCTTCCAACCCAAACTACTCTACCAAGCAAAAGTACCCCTCACAATATATAGTGAAAGGAAATCCTTCCATGTGAAAAATCAGCTTTACAACTAGATGAACACAAAACCAAACCTAATGAGAGTATTTCAGGAAATTCTCCACACAGAAAATTCAAATAATCAACCTGAAGAAGCCTACAAGAAGCAGATCACCATAACCTAACTCAGAATAGGCACCACTTCAGAGAAGTCTATGAAGACACCAAACCGCATAAACCAACATAATAGGCCAGGGATCAAATCAAACCTCACATTCATTACTGTAAATAACAATAACCTTAATTTCTAGAAATTAATGACCATGAGAACACATTGTACCAAAACATACTTGACACAATGAAGGTGGTCCTCAAGGGAAAATTCATAGCACTAAATGCCTTCATAACAAGCAAATATCCCAAATCAATACCTAACCATCCAAAGGTACTAGAAAAGCAAGAAGAATCCAACACAAAAAGCTCCAGATAGAAAGAAATAATTAAGATCAGAGCAGAAATTGATGAGTTGGACACTAAGAAAATAATTAAGAAAATTTATGAAAAAAGAGTTGGTTCTTTGAAACAATAAACAAACACCCCGCTGGCCAATTTGGTCAAGTGAACAAAAGAGGTGCTTCAAATTAACAAAATTAGAAAATTAAAAGGAGAGATCATAACAGACATAAGTGAAATTGAGAAAATCATCAGGATTTACTTCAAAACACTCTACTCCATAAAACTGGAAAGTATGGAGGAAATGGATAAATTCCTAGACACATACCATCTACCAAAGCTAAATTCAGAGCAGATTAATCTCCTAAACAAACCTATCACAACAATTAAGATTGAAAAGGTAATAAATAAACCTCTCCAAAAAGAAGACCAAATGGTTTCTCAGCTGATTTCTATCAAACCTTCATGGAAGAACTGAAACCAATCTTTCTCAAACTGTGCCACACAATTGGAGGTCAGGGAAAGCTCTCCACTCCTTCTATGAAGCTACTATCATCTTAGTATGAAAACCAGGCAGAGATGCCACAAGAAAAGAAAACTACAGGCCTATTTCCCAGATGAAATTAGAGGCAAAGATCCTGAACAAAATTCTTGCAAACTGAATTCAACAACACATCAAATCCATTATCCACCTTGAACATGTGGGCTTCATCCCAGGAACACAGGGGTGGTTCAACATACAGAAATTTGTCAATGTAATACACCACATAAACAAAGCTAAACACAAAAACCACATGATCATTTCATTAGATGCAGAAAAGGCCTTTGACAAGATAGAACATCGTTTCATGATCAAAATATTAGAAAGAATTGGCATGGTCAGTTTATATCTTAACACAATAAAGTCTATAAATAAAGCTTCCTAAAGCCCAAATAATACTTAATGGAGAGAGAATGAAGGAACTCCCATTGAGATCAGGAAGTTGACAGGGCTGTCCACTCTCATGTCTGCCCTTTAATATAGTACTGGAAGTACTAGGTTAAGCAAAAAAAAAAAAAAAAAAAAAAAAAAAAACAGGAGAAAGAAATAAAGGGAGTACAATTTGGAAAGGAAGAAGTTAAGTTAGTGCTATTTGCAGATGACATAATTCTATATGTAAGAGATCCAAGAGCCTCCATTCCAAAATCCTTAAAGGTGATAAACTCCTTCAGC
Source organism: Jaculus jaculus (assembly GCF_020740685.1). NCBI lineage: Eukaryota > Metazoa > Chordata > Mammalia > Rodentia > Dipodidae > Jaculus > Jaculus jaculus. The sequence goes on from NC_059104.1 coordinate 48,548,602, forward strand.
AAAGTAGCAGGATACATAAAGAATGCACAAAAATCAGTAGCCCTTATATATGCAAATTGCAAAGATACAGAGAAATAAATAAGTGATATTGTCCCATTTTTAATAGCAACAACAACAACAACAAAATAATAAAGTACATTGGAATAACATTAACCAAAGAAGTGAAAGATCTATACAAATAAAATGTAAAAACACTCAAAAAAGAAATTGAGGAGGACTTAAGAGAATGGAAAGACCTCCCATGCTCCTGGATAGTCAAAATTGACATTATGAAAGTGGCAATCTTTCCAAAGGCAATCTACAGATTTAATGTAATTGCCATCAAACTGTCAACATCATTCTTCACAAAGATAGAAAAATTGATCTCAAAATTTATATGGAAAAGCAAAAGGCCTTGGATACCCAAGCATATCCTCAGCTAAAGAAACACCTCTAGACACATCACCATACGTTATTTAAAGCTAAATAACAATGCCACAGTATAAAAACAGCATGGTACTTTCATAGAAACAAGAGTATAGACCAATGGAATAGAATTGAAGACATGGACTTTGGGTCAAGTAAGTACAGCTACTTGATATTTGACAAAGGCCCTAAAAATAAAGGTTGAAGAAAAGACACCATCTTCAACAAATGCTGCTGGACAAACTGGATAACCATAGGGGGGAAAAAAAATCAAAACTTCATCCACACATCTATACATGTACAACAATCAAGTCCAAATGGATCAAAGACCTCAATAGACTACCAGAAACTCAGCTACTACTGGAGGAAAAGTTAGGGGGAACATTTTACTATTTATGAATGGGAAACAATTTCCTGAACAAAACTCCAGTAGTGCAGGATGTTAACTAATCACTCAACCAATGGGATCTAATGAAGCTGAAACATTTCTTTACAGAAAAACATACAATAAGCACAGTCAATAGAATGGGAGAAATTATTTACTGAATATCCAACTGACAGAGGCCTAATTTCTAGAATCTACAAAGAACTCAAAAAACCTAAACAATAAAAGTCAAACAACCCACTCACAAAATGGGGCAAGGAAATGGGCAGGCAGTTCACAGAAGAAGAAATACAAATGGCAAAGACACACGTAAGGAAATGTTCCTCATCCCTAATCATCAGGGAAATTATGGTGGTTTGGTACAGGTGTCCCCCATAAGCTTAAGTGTTCTGAATGCTAGGTCCCCTATTGATGGAGATTTGGGAATTAACACTTCTTGGAAGGAGTGGATTGTTGGGGGCAGGCTTATGGGTGTTATAACCAGTTGACCCTGACAGTGTTTGGCACACTCTCCTGTTATTGTTGTCAACCTAATGTTGGACAGGGAGTGATGTCCACCCTCTGTTCATCTCATCATTTTCCCTGCCAGCATGGAGCTTCCCCCTCAAGCCTGTAATCCAAAATAAACCTTTTTTCCCCCCACAAGTTGTGTCATTTCTACCAGCATTGAGAACCTGACTGAAACAGTAAAGTGGTATCAAGGAGTGGGTTTTCTGTTAGACACTTGACTGTGTTGCTTTGGCCTTTTGGAGCTGATTTTCAAGAAGAATGTGGAAGGATTTGAAACTCTGGTGTAAGAAATGCCTTGTAGTGCTATCAGTACAGCTTGATGAACTATTCTGGTCAGAATTGAAAGGCGTGAATGCAGTAAGTACTATGGACTATGAGGTTTGGCTGATGAGGGTGAGAAAGAGATTGCTTTGACTGGGCTAGCAGTTTTTGTGAAAAACTTGATGTTATGCTTGTGTCCTGAGAAGTTGTGTAGGGTTGCTTTATGCAGAAATGAACTGGTGTGAGCAGAGGAATATGGCACAGAAACAAATCTTTGGGTGGAAACTGCTTCCCATTCAGTTGCAATAGAGAGATTGCAACCTTTGAGATTGGGCCAGCTGACTAGCACTGGGGCAAAAGGAAGAATGTAGCCTCTTTTGAAGGGGCCTGAGTGCTCAAAGAGTGTCCTGTTCTTCAAAGTCTACTTTATTCCCTCCTGGATTAACAAATTGGCACCACACCTGGTATTATAATAAATAAATAAATAAATAAATAAATAAATAAATAAATAAATAAATAAATGCAGGAAAGAGAGGGTCAGCGAGTTTGCAACATGGTCTTGTGATTTTGAAATGGCCAGGGACAGTGTGAAGAAGGTTTGCTGGTTGCCTGTACAGAGACCCCATGGGGCCATGAGGGTGAACCATGGATTGCAGTGGAGACCCAGTGGAGATGACAGGACCACAAGATGGTTGCTAAGGAAGGCTGCTGGCTCCAATGAAGTTTTCCAGGACTGTGAGTAGCCTAGCTGGAAGGGTGGAATTTTAGGGCTAGAGACTTGTTGCTTGCTAGAATTATCAGACTTGGAGATTTGTCACTGACTAGACTTGTTGGATTTGGAGTTACAGTTTGATGTTTGCCCTGGTTGATTTCAATCTTGTATTGGCTGAATGTTCCTTTGCTATGCCCAATGCCATCTTCTGCAGTGTGAATGTTTATTCTGTGCCATTATGGTTTTTTTGAGGTTATTTTTTAGTATTATGGTTCAGTTAAAAGATCTTGGATTATGGGGATGTATAAACATCATTAGAATTGATAAAAACTATGGGGACTTTTAAAGTGAGATGAATGCATTGCATTTTACCTCATGTATGGTCAACAGTTTATGGGGGCCAGGGGTGGAATGTGTTGGTTTGATTCAGTTGTCTCCTGTAAACTTAGGGGTTGTGAATACTAGGTTCCCAGCTGATGGGCACTGACCTGTAACTCCTGGTATCTGCAGGTGGATATAATCCACAATGAGCTTTTGATCACAGAGACCTAAAAGGTCTCCCCAAAGTAGACAGATTTATGTCAGAGCACTTGATGAGCCACCAGAGGTAGTGATATGATACAACTGCTGAAGAAACCACATATTGTTTGGCAAGTATCATGGAGTGACATGGATGGAAGCTAGAAGAGAGTCAATCCCCAGACAGTTAGCTTGTCTAGTGCCAAAAGGTGCTACATGAGCGACTGGGGATTATGATGAATATCTTTCCAAGCAATGCATTGTCTAACCTACTTAGCAGCAAACAACCTGCTGTGATGCTCATACAAGTGCAATAGTGGCACATAGCCATGGTGGAAAACCAACTGCTCTCAATTTGTCTAATTGATCTGCTCAGTGGAATGGAATCCATAGCTTATGCTGGGAAACAAGTCAGAACCATTTCCAAAAATAAGCCCATTCTCCATTAAACACTCTCTAAAAATCAATGGTTATCACATTGAATTGGTGCTAACTTTACTCTCCATTGGAGAATTTCCTTCTCTTTTTCAGGTAGATGTAGATCCTAAGGAGAGAACCACCCCCGTCATACCTCCAAAGGACCTCAGCTGAAACTAAGAATGATTTGGAAAACATGCAAGAATACTATTTTCTTGGCAAAACAGGAGCCAGCACAATGGTGAAGGAGATAGACACAGAGAAAAATCAACCCCTGCCAAACCAGATACGGTGCCCAATATCTCAATATGGAAATAGGCCTAATATGATCCAAATATGGCTCAGGAAAATTTTCAGAAGAGGGGGTGGAAAGAATGTCAGAGCCACACATTGGGTCATGACACACCGAGACATTTCCTCCTACCCCAAACTAAAGGTTAACCCCACAATGCACTACTCATATACCCCAACAAAGAGGGTCCTTGTGGGTGGAGGAGGACAGAGAGGAGGCTAACAAAGGTAGCAACTTGACCATATTCACTGACTCCCCCCAAAAAAAGTAATATGAAGAGAAAGAAAGAGTGAGGGGAGGGGGGTGGATGAGGGAAAGAATGTAGGAATGAAGAAAGGAAGGAAAGAGGATATTTTGGATGTTAAGAAGGGTTTGACTTGATGGCTTTTTTTTTTTTTTTTTTTTACTTAGTATGCTATAGAATTACTTAGGAGAGATATTATGGGTGTGTTTATGAAAGATTTTCTTGATTTGGTTGAGGTAGGAAGACATACTCTTACTGTGAGGGTCACTATACTGTGCTGGCCTGCAGCACGAAGGTCGAAACAAACCCCGAAGGTGGGAAGGGGAATGAATCTGAGACAAGAACACAAGGAATGGAGCCAAGACAAGTTCTGATCAAGGCTCGAGTTAATTCAGGCAGACACAAGCTTATACGCAGAAGATAAAAATTTCTCGAGGATGCCTACGTGCCTAGGGTCAGCTTCACCAGGGCCATGTGGTAACGCCCCCATGTCCCTGTCCCCGGTGCCTATGTCTTATGTTAAATAATGTTAAGTAATGCCTGTGTGACTGGCGCCACCTCACCTGGGCTGCCTTCTCACCTGGGCTGCAGGATAAATCCTTTGTGTTAAGAGATTAAAGACCACCTGTAGCTTGATGTTCATCTGCACCTCCTGACACTATACCACAAGTTGGGGTCTCTAAAGAAAAAAGAGAAATCAAACTTAGCGCCAGAATTCATGTCAGTGTCTACTGAAGCATGCTTCTGCCATCATCCATTGAATAAGAGAATAGACTGCAAGCTCAGGTTGTAAGGTGCCATAAACATTTTCTTCCTTAAATTCTGTTTGTTAGGTATTTTGTTCCAGTAAAATGAAACAGTAATATATAAAGAATAGTAAACTAGATTTATCAACAAAATTGTGTCAATATTTCAGTTTTAACCTTGCTGTCTTTATAACACCAAACATTCTTCGAAGACATGAATCAGTAAGAATTGATTTTCTCAGGGTAAATCCTGTCTTCCTAAAGTTTGGAAAAGAGAAGCTCTGACTCGACACTATTCCTAAGAAAATAATCTTTCAAATAATAACTGTTAAATTTACTATTGTATAATATTATATAATATACAATGAGCATCCATTTTCACTGAGCCATAGATGCAAACATTTAATGATGTTTAATGCTTACTTCTCAAAAATAATTCTGTAAGTATTTATGAGAAATATCAAAATGAAAAAATAAAATCATCCCAATTGAAGTATTATAATGTTACTAAAGTACCTTCTAATTTAGTAAGTTGCTTTTTAGAGATCAGGCAGATTTGCTATAAGATCACCATAGAAGTTGTAATGTTTGTCTTAGAGAATATTACCCTTTTTAAATTAGTTCATTTTCAAGTCAGGAGTGGTGGTGCATACCTTTAATCCCAGCATTTGGGAGGCAGAGGAAGGAGGATTGCTGTGAGTTAGAGGCTACCCTAAGATGACATAGTGAATTCCAGGTCAGCCTGAGCTAGAATGAGACCCTACCTCAAAAAAAAAAAAAAAAAAAAAAAACAAAGAAAAAAAAATAGTTCCTTTCCCAAATTTTGTTCTTTCATTTTATCAGAAAATTATGTGGCACTGATTAGTATAACCTGGTTTATAAAAACATCATCCTCTGGATTTACATTTTAAATTATACATGTAACAAAAAGATTTTAGAATTTAATAATTCTGAGGAATTAATTAGAAATTATGTAATTTTAAAAAGTACAAATCATTAAATTCCAACTCTATTCATTCTTAAAAATTAGGTCATAGAGCTTTTAGCAAGTTTTGTACTTTTTCAATTAGGTTTGCATTTTTTACTACTTTTCTATGTATAGTTTCCATCCCTCTGTCAAGCTCTCTTTTCACATCATTTTCTGATTTTCTTGATGCTTCTTGGAATTCAACCTTGCATTTATTTTTTCATTTTATTTTATTATATTATATTTTTAATCTTTTTTATTTTATTTTTTCTCAATTTTTTAAAACATTTTCCATGATTATAAAAAATATCCCATGGTAATACCCTGCCTCCCCTCACTTTCACTTTTGAAATTCCATTCTCCATCATATCCCCTCCCCATCTCAATGTCTCTCTTTTATTTTGATGTTGTGATCTTTTCCCCCTTTTATGACAGTCTTGTGTAGGTAGTGTCAGGTACTATGAGGTCATGGATATCAAGGCCAATTTATGTCTGGAGGGAGCACGTTGTAAGGAGTCCTACCCTTCCTTGGCTCTTACATTCTTTTCACCACCTCTTCTGCATTAGACCCTGACCCTTGGAAGGTGTCACTTGGTACTCTAGTCACTCCTTTCCAGCACCATGATACCTTCTGAGTTGTTCCAAGGTCACTGCCATCTGAAAAGAGAAGATTCTCTACTCAAAGTGAGAGTAGCATTAATATAAGGGTATGAATATTAGAAGAAATGCTTACTGGGCGGTTTGATAAGCATAGTATATACACTTATACAGACATTAGCAGATGTTACAACCCTAGGGATCATGACTACCCTTGTTTTAAGTTTTCAGTATCAGGGATGTATTCACTCCCTTGGATCCCTTGGATCAGGCCTCCAGTCCAGTTGGAGGGCAGTTGGTTTACACCATGACTGATGTGCCACTATTGTGCCCGTTGGCTCATTTGGCCTGGCTGGCCAATATAAAGCTTGCAGTGTCCACTGTTGAGTATCTTCACTGATGGTATCTCTTTCTCCCATTGAACAGCATGTAGAATGGCTTCTTCCAGCTTTCTGTCAGCTGGTCTACATGCAGGAGGTTATCAGCTCAGTTCCAGCAGGATTTTTCAGTGGCCTTGCAGCCCAAGTATGTGGAGTCTTCAGCAATAGGTCTTACCATTGATTCCTGGTGGGAAACCAAGGGCCTTGACAATGGCCTGTAATATTTTTGGGGCATCAGTGACCTCCCTGGCCAACAACTCACTGGAAGGTATCCCATCCCTGGCACTGAAAATTTTCTGGCAATGATCTATGGCTCCTGAGTGTTCCATTGTCCAAAATCAGAGAATTCCATATGATTTATTTATACCCTTTTAGATTTTGATTAGCCCTCCCTCCACCTTTCCTTTACTCAATCTCCTCCCCTGACTTCACTTTGGACCTTTTTACCCCCATTAATCTATTCTTCTACTTACATATATACAATGCCAACCTATTAAGTACCTTCTCCCTTCCTTTCTCTTCCCTTTGTATTTCTTTTTTAGCTTACTGGCCTCTGCTACACAGTTTTTTTCTTTCTCACACAGAAGCCCAATCATCTCTAGCTAGGATCCACATATGCGAGAGAATATGCAGTGCTTGGCTTTCTGGCCCTGGGTTACCTCACTTAGTATAATACTTTCCAGGTCCATCCATTTTTCTGCAAATTTCATAACTTCATTTTTCTTTACCACTGAGTAGAACTCCATCATATAAATGTACCATATCTTCGTTATCCACTCATCACTTGAGGGACATCTAGGCTGGTTCCATTTCCCAGCTATTATAAATTGAGCAGCAGTAAACATGGTTGAGTATGTTCTTCTAAGGAAATGAGATGAGTCCTTAGGATATATGCCTAGGAGTGCTATAGCTGGGTCAGCATCATTGCATTTCTTTCTGTCTTCATTTAGCATTGCCAGCTGATTTTTGAGGTCCTCTTTTTTTTTTTTTCACTCTCCTTCATATCTCTTAACTGTCTTTGAACTTTTTCCATTTTCTTATCTAGTAGGTCTAGTCCAGTGATGGCAGCATCCACACAATTATCACTCCTTGGTTGCTTTTTTGCAAGTTCTACTAGTACCTTGGTCAGGGTTGCTTTGCTGGTAGCTTCATTTTGGTGTTCTGATCCTAATGTCTCCTCTATGTTTTGATTAGAGATGTTCATTGTAGGACTGGGTGATCTTACTAGATTTACTTGCATTTGATTTTTCATGTTATTTCTTTTGTGCTGTGGTCTGCTGATCACAGTGTATGGGCAGGGAGAGTAGGACTGTCATCTTGATGGGCAGGGGAAGTGGTGTCTGTTGGGGGAGTTGGCCTGAGTTAGGAATCATATGTGCGGAGTGGTCCTGGGCTATCATGTGGGTGGGTGGATCTGCCTGTGCTCACACACAGTGGGAAGCTGAAGTAGCCTGAGGTCATATGCTAAAGCAGTCTGTGTTCTCACTTGGCAGAATACAAAAGCAGCCTGAGCTCCTGCATGGCAGGGGAGCCAAAGTAGCCTGAGCTCTCAGCATCTTGAAGCATCTTGAGCTCACCCTCAGAGGGAAATTGAAGCACCAAGCACCGAAGCTGCCTAAGCCCACACTGGTGGGACACTGGGACACAGAAGCAGTCTGAGCTCACATGCAACAGGACACTGGTGGGCAGCTGGTGTGGCAGACAGGCAGGGGTTGTGCCTGAGCTGGTGCAGGTGGACAAGCAGAGTGAGCCTGAGCTCCCTTGGATAGGTGGAATGGGTCTGTGCTCGCTCCTGGATGGACAGCAGCAGAGCTGTAAGTGGGCAAATGAACAGAGCAGGCAAAGCTTGCAAAAACAGAGATGGGTGGCGTGCTGTGGCAGGCAGATGGACCAATGGAACCTGAGCTTGAGTGGGCCAGTGGTCATAGCCTGCCCAAGGTCACAAGTGGACAGGGGTAGCAGGGTGATCACCCCTGTGCAGTGAGACAAGTGGAACTATGCTAGCCTGGGTCCTTTTTCCTACAGTAAGTATGGGAGTATCCTGAAGCTGAGACTGTGGGTATGATGGCTACTTGAGGGTCATTGAGGGACTGGTGGGCTATCTGCGAGCAAAGAAATCAGTGATTTCCCCTCTGTGCCCTAAAAGACCCAGTGAACCCTTAACGCCTTGCCTTTCTTTCCCAGGGATGTGCATCACAGTTAGGCAGTCGCTCTCTTGACCAGAAGTGACATGTAGAAATAATGCTATATAACTGAAAGATAATTAGTAAAAATAAAGTAGTACACAATAAATGTAGTGAAACATGGAATTTATACTCTTTCCTACATCGTTAGTTTTCAATTTACAAATTAATTTTTAGTTTTCCACAAAATCCTTTCGAATCAATAAACCTTGAAGCTTTCTGGACAACAATCAGAAAAAAAATAATTGAAATTTAAAATTCAAAAGCATAATAACGTTGAGATCACAAGATTATGTATATTGTACTAAGTTACAAAAACGTATGCACTATTTCAAAGTTGTTTTTTTTTTTTTAAATTTTTTATTTATTTATTTGAGAGCAACAGACACAGAGAGAAAGACAGATAGAGGGGGAGAGAAAGAATGGGCGCGCCAGGGCTTCCAGCCTCTGCAAACGAACTCCAGACGTGTGTGCCCCCTTGTGCATCTGGCTAACGTGGGACCTGGGGAACCGAGCCTTGAACTGGGGTCCTTAGGCTACACAGGCAAGCGCTTAACCACTAAGCCATCTCTCCAGCCCTCAAAGTTTTATGAACATTTTTATAATGACAATAGGCCTAAGTACATTGATCTAGCATTATCTTATGGTAAGGTATGTGTATTCTGCTATGCTATCTACAGTCTGTCTTTCTGTTGTCTGATCTAATTTAATGAATGCTATGCCTTCCTACACTCATTCAAATCCCAGCAACCATACCACTATCCCCTTCACTATGATATAACTTTCAAATATACATGTTGAATTCTAACTGTTGTGGTAAGCCTGCTTGCTATGAATTTCATGCTGCTTCTTTCAAGTTAGCTCTTCGATTTTCTAAATGATGACTTAGAAGTAGTTGATTGGATATTGTTGTGTCAAAACACATGACCAAATGCAGATTATGGAAAGAAAGATTTTATTTCAGCTTATGATTTGGAGGTGATGTTTCATCATAGCACAGAAAGCATAGCAGAAGAGCAGTCCATCACAATTTGCCATATTACTGGAATGAAGCCATCTGAGTGAGCTGAGCCAGGCATCAGACATCCAGAGCAGCAAGAAAGAAACAGAGCAAGTTGACTCTTAACACCATTGGGCTGTATTCATGAACCTCAAGGTCTGCCCCCAGCAATAAACTTCCTTAGCATGGCTCCATTTCTAAATGCTCCACAGACTGGGTACTAAACAGGGAACTTTACATCAAACTAACAATTTAGCTAATAATGTAGAAGCTAGGTCTATGATCATATCCTCAGGTATACCATTATTCCAACCAGCCAGAGGCATGGGTAAAATATCTGATTTGGTGCTGGGAAAACTGTATATCTATATGTAAAAGGATGAAAATAGATCCTTATCTCTCTCCATGCACAATAATCAAGTCCAAATAATTAGACTTTAATATCAGACCTGAAATGCTGAAACTGTTAATGAAAAAAAAAAATGGTATATGGAACCAAATAGAGAGTTCTCAAAAGAAGAAATACAGCTGTCATATAAACATATAAAAATATTCTACATCCTTTGCCATCAGAGAAATGGAAATTAATACTACTTTGAGATCCCATCTCACTCCTATCAGAAACAAAAGATAATAAATCCTAGTGAGGATGCAGAAAAAAAAGAAACACTTCTACATTATTAGTGGGAATGTAATATGATGCAGCCATTTTGGAAATCAGTGTGGAAGTTACTGAGACAGCTAAAAATAGATTTTTCATATGACCCAGCTACGGCACTCCTAAGCATATATCCTAAGGACTCATCTCACTACTTTAGAGAAACTTGCTCATTCATATTTTCTGCTGCTTTATTCACACTAACTAGGAAATGGAACTAGCCTAGATCTCTCTCAACTAATGATTAGATAAAGAATAAACGGTACTTTTCCTTTCCTCTGTACCTTACATCTGTATTTATATTTCCTTTTGGAAAGATATTTATTTCCTTTTCTACATCATATTAAGTGTAACTGTATTGTAGCAATAATATATATTGTAATTTATATAGCAATATATTCTTTTATATAGAGATAACTGTGTTTTAATTAAAATGTCCAATGGGAATTTTAGTCATTTTACACAAGAATGAATTTCAATGCCCTGGATAGAACACTTGTGATCTAACTACAGTGGATAATCCAACAAATATGATTCCTTCATGTTTAACACAAGGGGATCACTATGGGCCATTTTTGCTCTAATTTATTTCAGTGCGCACATTGACAATTCTTCAAATAACTCCTAATTTGAACTTCCAGAATATCAAAGTGATTTTCCCTCATAAGAATTTATTTGAAGCAAAGGACATTAAAACAGCACAACATTTAAAATAACTTTCTTTGTGAATTCTGATATTTTATCAGATTGATTTAACTTACTTTCCCACATATCTAAAGCTCATTTTAACCTTTCATAAACCATGGAAACACATTTACACAGAAACTGTTTAACCCAGGTTAGTGGTTATTAAGCTCTTCTTAATGTTTTTGTATTGTAAGGTGTAATGTTTAGTTTTGTTTCCTTTACCTATTATGTATGAAGTGATTGGATTTTTGGTTAATTAATGTATAAGATTACTTACTAAGCAAATACTTGTCATGTTCTGAGGATCAAAGCAAACACTACCAAAATCTCAATTATGTTTTTCATTGAAAATAGAAATACTAAAATTCAAGTGGAATACTAAATTGAATAGTCAATAGGCAAAGAAATATTTTGTAAACAGAAAAAAATCTAGACATCACACTAGCTAATTTTAAAGTCTACTACACTGCTATAGTATTCACATTTATATGGTATTAATATAAACAATGTAGTACCTAATCTCATACTTGATACAGAAATAAGCATACATTTTTATGGTAGTAGAGTTTCAACATAGGAGCCTTTAACACATGATTGGAAAGGGATTGACTTTTTCACGGAGAGTAACTTCCATAAATGTAAAGAGAAAATCAAATATTCACAGCAAATAGTAAATTATATTCTCATCTCACACCATATAGGACAGCCAGTTTAAAATAGGTTAAATAATTAAACATGTGACTTAAAAAAAATCTACAAAACTTCTCACAGGACTTAGCAATAACTGGGGTTTAGCAGATTCAGAAAATCACATTAAAATGCCTCTACCTGCTGCACAGATACTCCAAATGCATGTGCTACTTTGTGCATCTAGCTTTACATATGTACTGAGTAATTAAACTTGGGATGTTTGGCATTGCAGGCAAGTGCTTTAATGACTGAGCAATTTCTCTAGCCCATGATGGATTTTCTTATCTTAAACCATCCTTGCAGTCCTGGAATAAGATTGACTTGATCATAATCTTTTATTCATTTTATATTACTGGCTTTACTACTGTAGTAGTTTAAAAAGATGTCCCCCAATATATTCAGTGTTTTATTACCTTGCAGTTTGTAACTGCAGCTACCTGGCTGGAGGCAGTTTTACTGGGTGGATCTTAAGGTGTGGTGATGGGTTTGATATTTCAATGTAAAGGTATGGAAAGGGTACTGGCTGGAGTTCCTGAAGTGTACTGTGCTGTGTGTTTTTTGGCTTTTGGCTTGTGCTTCTCTCTCTGCTTGGACTTGTGAAGGAAGGCCAGCTTCTTCTGTTATTTATTGAACTTCCCCTGGATCTTTAAGCTTCAATATATATCCCTTCCTGCATAACTGTGCATGGTCTGGATGTTCATCTCAGTGAACCTGAAGCTGCTTGCTACAGAAGTTGGTACCGAGAGTGGGGTGAGATGAACCTGACCATGTGGAACTTTTGTTTTGGAGGAATGGGCATGGACTTGGTGATTTCAACTGAAGTCACCTTCTGGAGTGGTAAGTCAAGTTTTGGGGACTATACTGATAAGAGTTTGAAGATGCTAATTGCATACAGTATTCAACTTCAAGGTTTGGCTTATGAGCTTTCTAAGGGGAAGGGAAGACTACAGAGGACTTTGTTGGAACTGGGCTACTGGCATAAGGGCTGGCTGCATTCTGCTGCGCAGGCCCAGAGAGGTTAAATTAGTTATGGACTGATGTGCTTGGCTAAAGATATTTGACTGAGAGATTTAAGATTTTCAGTTGGAAAACCTCAAGCAAGTTAAAGTTACAGATACTGAGACTGGTTTTGGGTCACTGAATCTGCTATTGTCAAACACATTAGTAATCTTAAGGAAGATGGCCCAACTGCTTTATATTATTAAAACAATATCAAGGATGCCCAAGGAAAGACTATCATAGAAATGAAAACTCTTTTGGAAAGAGTTGACTGGAGAAGGAAACTGCTTTTCAAGGTTACATTTTATTTTGTCCCTGAATTAAGAACATGGCTGTGTCTTGCACACCTGGTATTGTTTACAGAAGGATGAAAAATGAGAGAAGTGGTCATGAATTGCACACAGTTCCAGGAGCCACTGCTGAGATGTGGTATGAGGCAGGGCCTGATGTCATGATAGGCTGAAATAGCCTTTGGAAGATAGTCTATGTTTTGCATGAAGACCTGAAGCTGTTTTGATATACTAGGACTATACAAAGGCTACCATAGAGCACACTGTTGGCCTAAGATGAAACTGTTCCCTGGCTACTCTTCCCAGCTGATGGGGTGGAATTGAAAAATCTGGAGACTGTTATTCTCTAGTTGTATTGGACTTGAATTGCAGAAATTTGATGTTTGTTTGATGGTGGTTGAGTTTGTATTGCTTTAGTCTCTCAGCTATGACCTATAACAGTTGAAAATATTACTCTGTATCTTTATATATTATAAGTATTTAACTTATTTCATTTTATAGGATTTACTATCTTAAATTGGTGAAGACTGTGGGGAATTTTGAAATTGAACTGAGTGCAATTTACAATGTGTGATGTTTATGAATCTTTTCGGGGCCAGGGTAGGAGGAATGTGGTAGTTTGAATAGATAGAACTCAATGTATTCAGTGTTTTATTACTTAGTAGTTTGCATTTTCAGCCACTTGGCTGGAGGCAGGTTCACTGTGTGTATCTTAAGCTATGGTGTTGGGTTTGAGATTTCAAACTAAAATGCAAATTGTGCTAGCTGGAGTTCTAGAAGTGTGCTGTGCTTTGTGGTTTTTGACTTTTTCTTGTGCTTCTCTCTCCGCTTGGACCTGTGAAGGCAGGCTAGCTTCTTCTGCCATTTATGGAGCTTTCCCTGGATCTGTAAGCTTCAATGAATATCCTTTCCTCCATAACCTTGCCAGGTCTAGAAGTTCATCTCAGAGAACCTGAAGATGTCTGCTACAACTGTGTTATATTGTGAAGGGTTTGTCTTTATGTTTAGGAAAGGTTGCCCACAACATTACTTGTTTTTTGATACCTTTTGAATTTTGTTCTGATATTGTGGGCTTTTCAAATGGAGTTGGAAGTACATTTTCTGTTTGTTTGAAACTATTTGCACAAGGTAGCTTGTTGAAACCTTGAGTGCATGCGAAAATTCAAAAAACATATTACTTTGTATTTTAAAGTAGTTTTTGTTCTACAGAGATGTTTTAGCTAAAACTCTGGCTGCTTTGTATAAAAAAATGAAAACTAAAAAAAAAAAAAATGAAGCACTTAAGGTAGTGAAGAATTTTATTTTATTTTTAAAATTTTTTTATTAAGTAGAAATTTTGTATGGACCCATCATGTGTTGATACCATCATTTCCCACCTCCCTACCTCATTCCACAGAGGGCCCTCCTCAGTGGGGTTTCTGGTATTCACTTAGAGTTGTGGGTTATGAGTGAGAACACCAGTCAGTCATTGTTGGGTTTTACACCTGGAGGAAATATTTTGAAACTAAAGCATCTGATATGTGCTTAGAATCTGTTACCTAAGAGGAGCTGATAATGCAGTGACAAGAAAGTTAAGTACCTGATTTTTTTTTAAATGAGCAAAATATAGAATATGACTATTAAATAATTGATAATGCTTATCAACACTAGTCTCCAGAGGAATTAAAATTATAATAACAATGAAATTTCAACAAATACATAAATAACTATTATCAAGAATTAAAAAAAAAGATGGGCATTTCAGATCATGTGCAAACACAGTGGGAATATTGGACTTTAAAAGCAATTAAAGAATCTGGAATTTAAAGAACTACAGTCGGATCATAGAGATGGCTTAGAAGTTATGGCACTTACCTGAAAAACCAAAGGACCTAGGTTTGATTTCTCAGGTCCCACGAAAGCCAGATGCTCAAGGTGGCACATGCAACTGGAGTTCATTTGCAGTGGCTGGAGACCCTGGTGCACGCATTCTCTTTCTCTATTTCTCAAATAAATGAATAAAAATAAGTTATCAAAAAAAAGATTGCAGTGGTTATTTAATGTTTATTATTATACAAAATTTCCATCAAGATGACTGAATCTAAGATTTATCATTCATTGTTTTATCACTATTTCCTGACATGTCAAAGATAAATGACTTATTTAAATCATGTTTCTAATTTTTATCTATTAGCATCTGGTTTGGATTCAGAAACTTATAAAAACATTATGGCAACCTAGAGATTGTTTTCATCAAAATAATTTATTTTGCAAATATTTTTTTTTAAATATTTTTTTTATTTATTTGAGGGCGACAGACACAGAGAGAAAGACAGATAGAGGGAGAGAGAGAATGGGCGCGCCAGGGCTTCCAGCCTCTGCAAATGAACTCCAGACACGTGCGCCCCCTTGTGCATCTGGCTAACGTGGGACCTGGGGAACCAAGCCTTGAATCGGGGTCCTTAGGCTTCACAGGCAAGCGCTTAACCGCTAAGCCATCTCTCCAGCCCTATTTTGCAAATATTTTAACAGATTCACACAACTTAAATTGGCCATATTGTAGCTACTTGGTAATGATATAGGGAAACAGGTACTAAATTATGATATCAGTTACTATCTTTTCTGTTATTTGCTCAATTTGAGAGTCACAATAGTTCTTTTGAAAACTAGCAGAAATTAACTTTTTAAAGTATATTAAGATAAAAGTTGTTCAAGAAAAGTTAAATATCCATCTTTTTACCAATATAGCTAATCTTGAATCATAGTCTTCAAGAGTGATTAATAGGTCTGGAGAGATGTTTCAGCAGTGAAAGGTCTTGCTTACAAAGCCTGATGGCCTACGTTCAATTCCCCAGTATCCATATAAAACCAGATGCATGAAGTGGTGCATAGAGCTGCAGTTTGTTTGCAGTGGCAAAAGGTTCTGACATGCCCATTCTTTTTCACTCTTTCTGTCTGCTTCTCTCTCTCTCTCTTTCTGTCTCTGTCAACAACAAATAAATAATTGAAATATTTAACATGTTATTAATATACCAGCTCATTTTATAAAATTTCCATGATAATAACACAAAAAGTTAAAACTAATCACCAACACTATTGCTTACCCAAAGCAGTTTCTGATGAATGCCAATGTAAAGTATGCACTGATTTTAAAAATCATGAAATAGATCCAAGTCTTTGGTATATGTTATTTAAGACAGGCTTATTTACTTAAGCTTTCTATGTATTTTAGTTCAGTAGAAAAAAAAAAAAAAACCTGTTAGTAGATCCATTATGAAAATGTTGATCTATTATACTTTTCCTGCAACTGAGCCTTTATCTTCTAGTTCAGATAGTATAAATCCATTGAGTAAATAATGCTTTGCATTTTAAAAGGGCTTTTATCATGTAATTATACATTGTTTACAAATATGATTAACATTAAGAAAACAAGGATTTTATTTTCAAAGCAAATAGTAGATTATTAAATGAATGAGCTCTAGTGACTATGAAACATGTCTTGCCTAGTAGAAGCCACTATTTCAGTTTGTCAGTGGCCTGTATTTCAAAGTAGGGAAGTCACACTTCTTAATGTCCTGCCATGAGAGATAATGGGAGAGAATCAATTTTATTTTTGTTATGAGAGAGAATGGGAAAGAATCAATTTTATTTTTGTTGTCAACACACACACACACACAGCCTCTCTCTCTGCAAATCACTTCCTTAAGGATTCCATGAATCCTCAGCTCCAAGATTTTGGAAGAAAAATGTACAGGATCGATTGCTCAATGCTACCTCAAGATATATATATTATAAAGAGCTGTTAATAGAATAGGTGATTGATAATTGTCACAATGCCAATGGGTGTTGAAAGGAGAGAAAAATGCTTGAAAGGGTAATTCTTGAGTGTAGGGATCTGAGAAGATGGCAGTTTTCTTCACAGAATCCACTGGTGCCCAATAAGTAGGGCTTCAGATTATAGTAGATATGTGTATGAGGCAACTTCCTTCTGCCATGTGGCTCTTGCTCAGATTCTGGAATCCACAGATTCCAGACGTCCTAGGGTTCAGAAGGACAATGATCTACTTTAAAAAAATATATTTTATTTGTTTATTTATTTGAGAGAGCTAAAGAGGGAAGAGAGACAGAGAGAGAGAGAGAGAGAGAGAGAGAGAGAGAGAGAGAGAGAGAGAGAGAGAATGGGCATGCCAGGGCCTCCAGGCACTGCTTTTAAACTCCAGATAAATATATCTCCTTGTGCATCTGCCCTGGAGAATCAAACCAGATACTGTGGCTTTGCAGGCAAATGCCTTAACCACTAAGCCATCTCTCCAGTCCAATGATCTTCTTTCTTAAAGACAAATCATGACAATCATAATACCCTCCCAAAAAATGATCAGCATCCATCTGCTCCTCCAGCTGCTTCATTAACTCCAGACTTATCTTTTCATTTGCTCTGCTCTGCAATCTATGTGGAGTTAGTTGGGTTTGTCTTTTTAAAAGATTAGGACTGCAGAGATGGCTTATCAGTTAACGTACTTGCCTATTAAGCCTAAGGACTCAGGTTCGATTCCTCAGCACCCACTTAAGCTAGATGCACAAGGTGGCACATGTATCTAGAGTTCATTTGCAGTGGCTAGAGGCCCTCATGTGCCCATTCTCTCTCTCTTTCTCTCAAATAGGTAAATACAATATTTTATTTAAAATATTTTTATTTATTTATGAGCAGATGGGGAGCCTCTATGGCCATGTGAGTACCTACTTCCACTGCAGACAAGCTCCAGACATGCCATTTTGTGCACCTACTTTTACGTGGGTACTGACGAATCAAACCCAGTTGGCAGGCTTTGAAAAGTAAGCACATAAAACAGCTTATGCAACTGCTAGCCCTATTTGTCACTTTTTATGAGGTGGGTCAGGAGAACAGCTACTCTACTTCAGTAGGAGAGCTATCTGGAGAGAATGGTGTCAGACACCTTCCTTCCCTTCTTGGTTCCATGTTAATATCAATGTCTATGGGTACAAGAGGAGGGAAGAAAGCTGTCACACTACCCTAAAGTTTTTCACAAAAGTTGCACTGGGCTTCTTCTCATTAGGCTAGGACATGATCTTGGTCTTGTCTGGTGAGTTCATCTCCATTCAAGAAGGAAACAGGCTTGATTTCCCTGGTGAACTCATCTCACGTTCTGTCTTTCAGAAAAGGCATGGTTCAGATCTCAATGCCAACAATGTAAAGAAATCCTGAGAGACATTACAAATTAAATGATGAACACAAGCTTCCTTTGCTCTAAGTGCTTGACTTTCCACTGACAGTTCACAGTTGTTGGTCTGGGCTCATACTGCATTTGAGGTGGGGGAGGGTCTTGCCAGGCTCACTGTACTAATCTCGGGTTGTGTTTGTGGCACTCACTACTTTGCATCATGTTCTGAGCACATGGGGAGAAAGTTGGCCCACTGGCATTTTTCTCACTAATGCTGACACAGAGATTATATCCTTCATGTAGAACATGGCCACCAGCCTTCCTCCTCAGTTTGAAAAGTTAATCCCTACCTCTCAATGGAACATGGTTACCAAGTATTGACCCCAAAGAGGCCCTTGCTCCTCTTTGGAACCGAGAGACCACTAATAAGACTGAGCACTGACTGAACAGTGAAGGGGAATTTTATTTGTAGATGTGAATAGGAAAGTGGTAGGTAAACATGCAAGTCATTTAAATTTCTGATCAATAAGGGTTGAAAATTATAATGTGAACAAAATGAAAGGGAGGTAGGAGCTAATTAAATGGAAGAATATTCATATGTTTCCTAGAGATGGGTGGTGTCTAGAAATTCAGGTGTCAAGGATTTTTCTTCATTTAGTGTTCTTTCTGATTATCTCCATAACAATGGTCAGATGTGTAGCACTGGATACTGTGGATTATTATACAGTTAGAAAAGTTATCCACAGTCATTTTGAAAACCATTGTAGGCATAGCCTGTTTTGATTAGCTCACCAGAGGACAAATTTCTGACCTGTCTTTACACAAGACCAGGACAGAATAAAAATCCAGCTAGGTCAAGCAGGACAATATTGTGACATCATTTTTACTTTAATATTTATTTATTTGTTTATTTATTTATTTATTTATTTATTATTTATTTATTTATTTAAGAGAGAGAGAGAGAGAGAGAATGAATTTTCATGCCAGGGCCTCTATCCACTGCAAAGCAATTCCAGACACATGTGCCACCTTGTGCATCTGGCTTATATGGGTACTGGGGAATTGAACCTGGGTCATTAAATCATAGGCAAAACCTTAACTGCTAAGCCATCTCTCTAGCCCTAGATTAGGGCAGCTTTCATGAAAGTTGCCTGAAGTCAGTGCTGAGAAGATACCAGCTGATCAACTCAGCAACATGCAGGCTTCCTAGCAGGCTGCTGGCCAGGCTTCCTCCTCAGACCTAGGACTCGTGCACCAGCTTGAAGGCCAGATCTTGTACACCTGATCTCGTCCTATGATTCTGTCAGAGATTCAGGTGACAGCTGGAATTTTTTATAAAGCAGTTTCAGTTATGGACAGAATCCAAAAAGAGAACCAAAAAGTGACACTCTGCCTTAGCAGGAATGGAACTTCTATTTGATCTAGATTCATCTACAACAGCTAAAGCGCCACCCCATCTCCCTTGCCCACAGTCCAGTATACTACTGAGATGGATAACCTTCAGCCCCCAGGTTGGCTGGCCCTGCAGTCTGCCCATGAAATCTATAAACTAATGATGTCTTCCCCTTACATCGATGATAAAGAAAGAGTCCACTTTCAATAGACTATAAAAGGGGTGTTTGTGCTGTTTCTTCCCCCTCTCAGCATCCCCTCACTCTACCCTTTGATTTCTGCTTGGAAACATGAGCATAGTTGGGAATGGGGAGAGCAGAGTCCTGTTTATAGGTCTGCTTGCCTCTGCCTTATACTTTGCAGTAACTTTTCACTTAAATTATATGTATGATTTTCCTCTTGTCTCTGAATCTACCACATGCATATTTCCTTTACAGTCTAGATCTACACATCAGCTTGTTCTCTCAACTCTGGTCTTGCTACCTGTGAAATTTCTCTAAACTTGGAGTAACCATGAGTATAACTCTCTTTACTACTCATTTGTCATCTGACTTTCTTGGTCTCTTCTTTGATATGTTCCCCCTGATATTTTTCCTCAAGCCACCACCCTTTGCCTTCCTTTCTTCCATGGGGAAGCTCAGGGAACATGCTGTGTATGTCTCTTCTAAATCCTCCTGCATAAGCACCTAGGCTCTATCTTCCAAGAGTTTATGGTTGTGTCCCAGCCATTTCTCTTACATGAATCTCAAGGACAATGCTGTGTTTTTCTACATGAGTTTAGTTTCCTACTTTCCATATGATTAGGATTGTGCTTTAGTCTTCTTTCAAGATCCCAGTTTCCCTTAAATAAACCCTGCAATTTGTAATTTCTCCCTCAATGCACTCAATAGTACAGAATTTGTCCTTGGTAAGTCTTTTTTATCAATTGTGTATTAATAACAGGACAGGACACAAAGTTGGATTTCATAAATTTGGGAGACCCCGACCTCCAAAATTCTGCACCAATGCATGATCCCATCACCACAGGTCCTTTTGCATTTTTAGTGGAGTTATTATAATCTTTTTGCACAGGGTTATTTCCAATTTTCTTGGATCTTACATATCTCTTCAAAAATATTGAAGTTTTAAATTACACAATAAAACTATTTTCTTGGGAAAATGAAAATAAAATTAGATGTATTATTAACATTTTTCCTTTTCTCATCTGCCTGAACTTTAAATTTTTGTAGTATAAAATGAAGAAAAATTGGGTTGGCGGCAATATTTTATATATATTTTTTGAAATCCAGTGCAATTAAGATAATTGTAAAGCTATGTTGGAAAATTGTCATTTATAATCAAAGACAACTCAGTTTTAATGGTGGCCCAGTGGCAAAATCCCTATAATAGTAACTACAATTGCCCAAATGTCTTCATGCTGCTATCAACATTTGGAATGATTACATTCTGATTTGTACTTAAAACTCATAGAAACATGCTTTCAAAAGGCTTTGTAGTAAATGTCTTTCATTTAAAAGTGTAAAGAGCTTTCTACTATTTGGAATGACACAATAGTCCTCCTCTTTTTTTTTTTTTTTTTTTCCATGTCAATAGCCAACTCTCTGGCAGACATCAAGATAATGGTATCAGTTCATATCCTTATTGCCGCCTTCTTGCTATAGAAATACTGAATTTCAATGGCATACTTTAAATATATTTTTTTTTACCCACATTCTTATAATTTAGAACTGAGCAGTCCTTTCAAGAACTCATTCTGGTATGATTCACACAATACATGAACCACCACCTTCACTGTTGTAAATGAGAGATCAGTTCACAAGGCTCTCGTTTAAAATATTTAAATGTGTATTCTGTCAGAAAGAATACAACACTCAGATCATATTATACTTAGGAGAGATGTTTTTCGTGTTACTTCTGAAAAAAAGAGTAAAAACAACATTTGAATGATAAGACTTTGAACAATGATAATGATTATTTTAATGAGTATTTTTTAGTGACTATAGTTTAGAGTCAAATTCATAGGAACAATGTCCTCTTTGGATAACTGATAATGTCATTAAGTTTTTCAGACACTCATTTATACAGATGAATGTTACTAGATATTTTAGCTATAAATAGTTTTAAAATGGGATTTTTCAGGATTTTCAGATAATTTGCTATTCACATAAGTCCACTAAACAGTAGAAATGAAATATATACATTATATATAGTGAGAAAGTTAATTTTATGTATGATGCAAAGAATGAAAATTTTAGTGAGTTAAGATTGACTTATAACAATAATCTTCTCAGTGAAATTCAATATCCAGATAATTAAAGTAAAGATTACCAGTTACACATTCAATTTAACTTGTAGATGCATTAAGGTATAGTTGTTGGAATTAAAAGGTTTTAAAAAGTACTTTTCCAAATGAAATTATTATGTTTCCAACTCACTACAAAATTGAAATGATTTGATATTAACTTTATAATATCATACAAAAATTTCAGGTGAAACTTTACATAAGAATATCTTTGGTTGCTTAGAAGTTATATTGGCAGTACTGAACTACAGATAAAATGACAAGTAAACATAAAAATTTATATTTAAATATAAGGTTATTTAACTAAAGATAATTCATTACTGTTATATTTGTTGTAGTAGTATATTTTCTGAGATTTTTTTAGGCAAAATATTAAGTAACATATTAATCTTCATTAAAATAGATATAATATGTTTTTCAGAAATTTTGTGAATAGAAATCATATGAAACTATATTTCATAAACCTCATATAAGGTAGAATGATGTATCATGAAGTGCATGTGGGGATGTTCAATGTACATTTGTGTGAACAGTTATGTAAATTCAGGCATTACTAGGACAATACTTCAATGCATAAAAATAACATGTGTTGCTATTTTCCCACTTTCAGTGCTGAAATTATTTCATTAGAACAAAACCAGTTTTTTTTTTTTTTTGAGGCAAGCCCAACAGCTTGTCCTTTTTTTATGAAGAGACAGAGAAAGAGTGAGAGTAAATAGATGAGTGAGCACAAATGAGAAAGGGAGAGAGAGAGAGAGAGAGAGAGAGAGAGAGAGAGAGAATTTGCATTTGTATGCTAAGGTCTTCAGCCACTATAATTGAACTGCGTATGTGCCAGCTAAGGGCATGTGCAACCTTTCTCATGAGTCACCTTGTGTATCTGGCATACATGGGATCTGGAGAGTCAAACATGGGCCCTTTGGCTTCTCAAGCAAGTGCCTTAACCACTAAGCCATTTCTCTAGCCCCAAACCCAGAAAAAGAATTCTTGTGTCTACCTGGTGAGTTTCAAGAATATTCATATTTGGGGCTAAGAATAGAAATCACATGGCATATAATTCACCCCATGTGGCATCACTTGTGGGCTGGACTGAAATATGAACTTGCTGAACATGGGAGACCATTCCACACTCCTAAAGTACAGATCCTGAACATCAATGTAAAGATAACCTCCACACAACTGTGAATGAAAATTAATTGCAAGTGGTACAAAAATCAAGTTTAAGTCTTCAGAGGTGGCTTAGCTATTAAGGCACTTGCCTGCAAAACTAAAGGACCCAGGTTCTATTCCCCAGCAGAACCCATGTAAGCCTGATGCACAAGGTGTCACATGCATATGGAGGTTTTCTGCAGAAGTGGAAGGCTTGGTGTACCCATTCTCTCTCTCACTCTCTCTCTCTCTCTCTCAATCTTTCTGTTTCTCTCTAGATAGCTAGATAGCTATATAGATGATGTATGATAGATAGATGATAGATCTTTTCCTTCTCTATCTCAAATAAATACAATAAATGAAATTTAAAAATCAAAGTTAAAAAATCAAGGCTATATCAGGATATAAATGGCTGGATTCAAAAGGGAAAATCATTAAACCTGGGTTCAGTGTAACTAGTTAAATACACCAGATTTTAGCCATGTTTGTGTCAAATGCACAAGTGCGTGCCTATGGCTGGAACTTTGGGTGTCCCACTGCATCACTTTTCTGCCTGTTATTTGTGTCACAGTCCTTTACTGATCTAAAGAGCCTGACTTTTTTTTCTTTTCTTTTTTTTTTTTATCCATCCTTCCCTCCTTCCTTCCTTTCTTTTTTTCATAAGTTCTGGTGATTCTCTGGTCTGTGCTCCCTGGGACTGAGGAAACAGGTTCACAAGGACATGCCTGAAAGTTTGTGTGGGTCTCCTCAAGATTCCGCATGCCCTCATCCTGGCACAGGAAATGCTCCTAGCCACTAAGTCACCTCTCCATTCCAAGATTTCCTCTCTACATAAATATACCAAGTATAAGTGGAGTTCGAATTATAGATTGTTGCTAATAGTTTACAATCTGAATTAAATAGCTGCTTCAATCAACAGCTGATGGCTGTAACTATTGAGAAAATATGCTCTACCTCTTTACATAAAAGCATAAACGCCCTGAAAAAAAATGTATCATTTAAGACCAAAAACTAAATTAGATGACTCTTTTCTCTACTGAGCAATTCTGAGAAATACAAGAATTCATAGAGTATGTGTCTTAACATTGGGTGACAACATCAGTATCCACCACAAGAGGAACTGTAAATCAAACACAAGCAAAGACATAAAGTAACTACAGATAAGAATGAGGAAAAAGACAGAAGAATTGAACAAAATATATCAACAATTAAAATCTGCTGTTATGATTTCAATTCTGTATGAAATTATAAACTAAGTCCATTCATTAAATAATTGGGAAAGCTAACACTAACTGGGTATTTAAGATTTTGTTAGTTAATGTTTTCAAGAAGGAAATGTTTGTTAGTTATGGTATTTTCAAAGTCCTAATCTACTGCCACTACATGCTAAAATATCTATAGTGAAACAACTTGTTTGGAATTTTCTTAAAAATTATGCTATCAAAAGATACGGATTGAGTAGGAGCTAAAAATGATGATACTACAAACTGGAGTGTGGGAAATTGATGATACTTTAATTTGAGGTGTTGTCTCGCTCTATTCCATGCTGACCTGGAATACACTGTGTAGTTTCAGGTAGCCTAGAACTCATGGCAATCCACCTACCTCTGCTTCCTAAGCGCTGGGAGAAAACCCATGTACCACCATGCCAGCTTCTTCTGTGAGGTTTGTTTTTGTTTTTGTTTTTAAGATAAGGTAAAGATAAATCTTGGTTCAGCAATAATTAGAAATTGTGAATGTCATGACCTTCCCTTCTTTGTTTTTCTTCTGCGTACTCAAAGCTACTGTAACTTAGAGTATGTATATGTGTGCATGAAAGAAAGAAGGAGAGAAACAATCAATGTTAGGTATGTTAAAGAGTGTCAATAAATATAAATAGATAAAAAGCTCTTATGATGTGTTATTTTTAGGAGAGGATTTCCTTGTATTTAGTATATGTTTTCTGAGTTTATGTTCTTCCTAAAAGCTTGAAGATATGGATTTACAAGATAACATTTAAGAACTGATTTTGAAGCCTATCTAATTTTAAGGGTAGGATTATTAGCAGTTTCCTCCCTTTCTCATTATTTGTTTACAAAAAAATAGTATGTGGAAAAATCTTGTTTCTTTTAGAAAGTAATCTAAGGTGCTATATTAACATAGTAGTTAGTGTTCAGTCTCAAGAAAGTAATCTATAAATTTATATTTAGCAACACCTTTTAGCATGTTTTCAAGAAGATATGAAATATTGTGCTTTTAAAGGAAATGGCTGGCTGCACCTTTCTAGTTCAGCCTTGCTCTTTTTGCACTGACTTCCTCCCATTTATTCTCTTTATAGCCTCTCTAAAATGCAGGTCTGATTGTACAATATCTCTATTTTAAAATTGTTTCTATTTTTTTCAGGTAGGCAGTTTATCATTTGCACACTGCCTGACAGGTTCCTGCCTGTGACTGTAGCCTCATCACATTGCACTTTCTCCTTTATAATCACATAAATTACACTGGACATCTGGTGTCATCCCATAGCCTCCATCCGTAGGGAGACTGTATTTCTACCTTATTTGTCACCACATCTCCACCACATATGGCATACTCTATTTGTTTTCAGCTTCCAATTTAAATGTCATGAGATCCCATGAATGGGCTAATCTTTTTTGGATAACTCTCCATAATTACTCATGACCTCTCACTTCTTATATATACATCTTTAATAGCAAGCAGTCTACATATCAGATACATTCTAGATTTGTTCCTTCCTAACAGAAAATATGACTACCATGGTGTTGGAAGCTTTTTTGTGGGGGAAAAAAAAATACAGGCAAGGGACACACACACATCACATTTTAACTTTTTGTGTATTACTTTCTAGCACTTTTCAGAGAATGAATTGTTCTTCAGTTAGCTGACATCTTATGAACTTCTATACATCATACATAAATCTACTATTTAAAATAGGGTTTTTAGTATTTATCTTTCAAAAATATTAGAAATTTAAGTATATACATTTTATTAAAATGCTAAAATCTACAAATATGCTATTGATAGTGTATAATCTCTGTTGATATCAGGCTTCAAATATGAACATAGCAAATGAACAATGAATGGAATTCATGTTGAAATATTATTATTATTATTTTTTATTTTTTATTTTTTGGTTTTTCGAGGTAGGGTCTCACTCTGGCTCAGGCTGACCTGGAATTCACTATGTAGTCTCAGGGTGGCCTCGAACTCTCGGAGATCCTCCTACCTCTGCCTCCCAAGTGCTGGGATTAAAGGCGTGCGCCACCATGCCCGGCTTGAAATATTATTTTAACAGACATCTAAAATACCAAAAAAAAAAGAAAAAAAAAAAGAAAAAAGAAAATAAAATAAAATACCAAAAAAGAACGAGATTTACCTTGATATTAGAGCTACTTGATTTTTTTAAATTTACATTGGATATGTTAAGATTGCTAAAACATGATATTTTTAAATAATTTTATTTATAGAAGTATATTGTCTTTTTTTAAATTTTTATTTATTTATTTATTTATTTGAGAGCGACAGACACAGAGAGGAAGACAGATAGAGGGAGAGAGAGAGAATGGGCGTGCCAGGGCTTCCAGTCACTACAAACGAACTCCAGACGCGTGTGCCCCTTGTGCATCTGGCTAACGTGGGACCTGGGGAACCAAGCCTCGAACCAAGGTCCTTAGGCTTCACAGGCAAGCGCTTAACCGCTAAGCCATCTCTCCAGCCCAGAAGTATATTGTCTTTTATTTATATGATTATATTTTCATATGATTTATTAAAGGCGAAATAAGCAAGGGTGATGTTTTCCTGTGAACCGGATACCAGCACAAAGGGGAAGGAGATCAACACAGAGAAAAATCAACTATTACCAAATCAGAGAGCCAAAGCCTCAGAGGCCCCCAACACCTCAGCACTGAAGCAGACCAAAAATGAACCCAACATGGCTCAGGGAAATTTTGCGGAAGAGGGGGCCGAAAGAATGTCAGAGTCACATGTTGGGTCATGATTTGCAAAGACATTTATCATACCAATAACTGGGGGCTAACCACAATGCACCACCCATTTTCATTAACAAGGTGGGTCTAATGGGAAGGGGTAGATCACAGATGAGCCTAAATAATGGTACCAAACTGCCTGTATTTACTGAAAAGAAAACTAATAAATTAAAAAACAAATAAAAAAAAAAATAAAGACAAGAATGCTCTGGTTCCAATTTAAGAATTTACCATGTTATGGGATAATAAAGAGGGAATAATTAACCCATAAATAGTACTTCACCAAGCCTTTATCGTAGTAGAATGTTTAGTATTGTTGACAAAATAGATTTTTGTGAATAAAGCATATTTTATCTTGGAATCTAATTTGGTGCTGACACTCCCATCAAATTGTTCAAAATAACTTGGTCAGCCAGCTGCCTACATTGGTGCTATGAAATATACCTGAGCAGTCCCAATCTGACTGTTGGGTTGTTTAAATGAAGAGTGAGTCCTCTGGTTCTTCTGCTTTCACGGTAGCGGATGCCCAGTGCCTGGTGCTTCTGTTCATGAGATAGGCATTTATTGGGTGCACTTAGTGAACAGCAAAATTAGCAATTCATGAGGAAGAATTTAGAAATATGTGAGTGAAGGACAACGAACTTCAACACCAAAATATTCCTTAACAATTTGTTCAAAGTAAGGAACTTTGGGGCAACACTAGTTGAACTATGCTGACCAAGACCATGCACACATATACCATTCACAGATGGTATCACTATTAGCCCACTTGTCACTTTCAACATTCTTGCTAGTAATTTGTTACTTTTAGTGTCCATTGATTTCAAATACAGAAAACATGCCTCTTGAATCACACATTTTTCTCGGCCAGAGTATAACCAAGTCACTGAGTAGGTGGAGCAAAGAGCTTAAGGTAATGTCAGCATGAAGAACATTTCTTATCAGTATTGATTATGTGTGCTGTTCAGGACACAGAAAAACTAAGCACAAGACACAGGAAAGCCTGTTACATTGTTGTAAAATAATGAATACTTGGTTGAAAAATAACTTTTAAGTGCATATTTGCAAGACAAAAACTTAGCAGAAAATGCATCCCAAAGAAATATTCTCAGAGAAGTTTTTTGTAAGCTCTATAAGAAGTACCACTACAGTTCTTTCCCTCAGTTTATTTCCATGGCCAACTCTGTGACCAGGAACATACAGTTGTTCACTGGACACCAACATCATCCCACTGAATGCAGTTATAAAGTAGCAAAACAGTTTTCAATACAATAAAGTCATCATTATCATGCAATTATAAAGTTAACATTGGCAAAGATTACATACCTTACTCAATAAGAGAAAATCAAAACATCAATCCGTAAATCTGTTTGCAAATTTAGCAGTGTCCCACATGTTATCAATTATGACTACTATTTTGTTTTTCTTCTGGAAAAATAAATACATATGTGCCAGACTAAAATCAACAGTCCATAACAGATCTTATTAAACCTGATGCATTGAATCAGGTGATTGTTTAACCTCAGCTGTCAACTTGATCAGATCAGAAATTGCCTACCTGACTCTAAACTATGCTGTGAGGGCATTTCCTAGAAGGATGGTGAATGAGGAGGACACTGCCCCAGAGTGGGCAATGCCAAAAAGCTGTAGGCTACATAGAAAGATGTCTGAGGGAATAGCAGTGCAGCTCTTGCTTTACAGGCCCCACTCCCTGCTGGCAACAACAACTACCCTGCTGTCATCCTTCACTGAAAGTCAGGAGCTCTCCAGGAATCCTCCACACTTTTAGGGACAGATTGGGACTGCTGAGGTATATCTCCTCCTGGGCTGAGCTGCTTCTGCATTCTCTGAATTTACAAATGGCAAAAAGCAACTATTGTACAGCCCATATTCCATAGACAAATCTATCAAATCCCCTTTGTAAGATGTATACATTCGATTGATTTTATTACTCTAGATAACTCTGACCAATACTGCATCTATGAACAATAAGATTAAATATATTTATCTAGATAAGTTATATCCAATCATGCCTAATATAATGTCCAAAAGATGAAACTCTGTTGTTTGCTTTATTTCCAAGTTTCAATTTTTTTAAAATTTTTTTTGTTCATTTTTTATTTATTTATTTGAGAGCGACAGACACAGAGAGAAAGACAGATAGAGGGAGAGGGAGAGAATGGGCACGCCAGGGCTTCCAGCCACTGCAAACGAAATCCAGACACGTGCGCCCCCTTGTGCATCTGGCTAACGTGGGACCTGGGGAACCAAGCCTCGAACCAAGGTCCTTAGGCTTCACAGGCAAGTGCTTAACTGCTAAGCCATCTCTCCAGCCCTCAAATTTTTTTTATATCAAAAATTAAAACAGTGAAAATCTATTTTCACTAACTAGTGAAAAGTTATACAAAATCTTCCACAAAACAAATCAAGTCATTGTCTGGAGAGATGGCTCTTCAGTTAAGGTGCTTCCTGCAAGACCTGATGACCTAAGTTGGATTCCCCAGTGCTCACATCAAGACAGCTGCACACAGTGGTACTTGTGTCTGGAGTTCATTTGCAGTGGCTAGAGGCCCTGGTGTGTTCTTTCCCTCTCTCTTTCTCTCCCTCCCTCTCTTTTCCTCTCTCTTTCCCCATTTCTCCCCTTTTTTTTTGTCTCTGTTTTTGGTAACAAAGAAATATTTTACAAAATCAAGTCAAAAGTTATATGAGATTGACATGACAGAAGTTATGAATATTGTCACAAGAGATATGCATCAAGGTGGCTAAGGGAAGTTAAACACAAAGTAATGTATATGTTGTCTGTTTTTTAATATGAAACATATTTTAAATTTGAAATTACAGAAGATATTCTTAGAAGTATAAGTATTCTCTTATGGAAAAATGTTGTTTCAGTCCAGATAGGAAAATCACTGGAGATTTGTAAGGTAATTATTATTAGTTTTAATTTTTTATTGGCATATTCTATACTTATAGACAATAAAGTATGATAATTCTGTCTCCTCCTCCACTTACCCCTTGACAACTCCACTATCCATCATATCCCCTCCCTCTCTGGGTTAGTCTCTCTTTTAGTTTGATGTCATCATCTTTTTCTCCTATTATGAGGGTCTTGTGAAGGTATTGCTTGACACTATGAGGTCATGGATAGCAAGGCCAATTTCTGTCTGGACAGTTGCATTGTAAGGAGTTGTGCCCTTCCTTTTGC
The DNA here is from genome assembly GCF_020740685.1 of Jaculus jaculus. Lineage (NCBI taxonomy): Eukaryota > Metazoa > Chordata > Mammalia > Rodentia > Dipodidae > Jaculus > Jaculus jaculus. The sequence continues at coordinate 48,578,737 of NC_059104.1, forward strand.
TCTTACATTCTTTCCATCACCTCTTCCACAATATAGCCTGAGCCTTAGAGGGTGTGATAGAGATATTTCAGTTCTGGACACTCCTCTGTCACTTATTCTCAGGACTATGTTGCCTTTTGGGTCATTCCAGTGGTCACTGCCATCTGAAAAGATAAGCTTCTCTAACCAAAAGTAAGAGTAGCAGTAATATATGAATATGAACATTAAGTGTAGTGCTTTCAGGGCAGTTGGGTAAGAATAATATATGCATTTAGCCAGACAAGAGCAGGTTTTATACTTCTAAGGCTCATGGCCTCCTCTGCCATAGGTTTTTGATTAGGCTTTTGGTACCAGGCATGTATTCCCTCCCATAGAGCAGGCCTCCACTCCAATTAGAGAGCAGTTGGTTTCCTCCAGAGCAAACATGTTACTATTGTATCCATTCAGTCACTTGGCTTGTCTGGCCAAAATTGAGGCTTGCAGTGTCCACTCTTTTCATCACTGATGACTTCTGTCTCCCATAGAGCTGCATGCAATGCAGCTTTTCCCAGCTTTCAGTTGGCTGGTCTACAGGGAGAAGATTTTCATCTCGGTACCAGCTTGATTTCTGAGTGACCTGGCTGCCCAGGCATGTGAAGTCTTCAGCAATAGGGTCTTACCGTCTGTTACTTTTGGGAAACAAAGGGCCTTGACAATAGCCTGTAATATTTTGGAGGCAACAGGGACCTCCCTGGGCAACACCTCACTGAAAGATATCCCATCCCTGGCACTGAAAAGTTTCTAGGAGCAATCTATGGCTTCTGGATGTGCCATTATCCAAAAAAGTGGGCTTCCATATGTCTTATTCTGAATATCATGAATTTTGATTGACCCTTCCCTAACAATTCTCTTAGTCAATCTCTTCCCCTGGCCTCATTTAGGCCATTCCACTCCCTATAATCAGTTCTTCTACTTACTTTTATACAATACCATCCCCTAAAGTCATTCCCTCTCCTCCCTCCCTTATAGTGTTTTTCTAGCTTACTGGCCTCTGATACTGATTTTTGGTTCCAGCTCTCACACAAGTCTAAACATTTGTAGCCAGGAATCACATGTGAGAGAGAACATTCGGTGTTTGGTTTTTCTGGGCCCGAGTATCCTCTACTACTTATTTTCATTGTGTTTGATTTGCTTGTTGAAAATGTTTAAAGATTCTACTGAATAAATATAATATGCAGGGTGCATAAAGGACACCATATTTTAATTTTGAAATTAATTAAGGTTTACATGACTATAAAGCTTCTGGCTAGAGAGAGGTCAGGCATTTGGAGTGTTAGTGAAATTTGTGGACAGCATAGTCCTCAGTGACCAATGACCAGAAATCTTTGTCTTTTCACACAAGTATATATCCCTTTTTATTATCATAATCTGGCTTCTTCGAGAGATGTTTTCTATAGAAGCCAAGCATTTCACTAGGTTTATTAGCATGGAATATTTTCCTGGAGGATTTTGTTTGTTTGCTTGTTTGTTTTTAATTTCCGACATTGATTCTTCCTTCTTTGCTGAAACAAAACAATTTGGAAGACTTTGTCACTGTGAGTAATCCCTTCTGTGATCCCAAACCTTTCTCCTTGTTGCTTTTAATTAACTAACATGTCAATCAGATTTGCACTGGTTGTGTTTTCACCCATTATCACTGTTTGTGTAGACTTTTACTTTAATCTGTATGTATATTACATTCACCCACTTCTTCGATAAGCATGGGTTTTTATGTCTATGCCAAGGTGAAGAAAGCCAGTACTTTCTTTATTCAGCCAATTCTAAATCTTTACCCAGTTTTCAAAGACCAACACTGCCATCTTAAGGCAAATTGAATTATTATTATAATTTTTTTTTATGAAACAGTCCCAGTCCCCCTCTCTCTCTCTCTATCTCTGTAAAGCTTTCACATTGTATTTATTATTCAATCCAATATGAGAGAGTTAACTTCATATATCACAGACTTTATGATGTTTGAATTATATTCTTCAAACTTTCACAGATGTTTTAAGATTTCATATAGGGAGAAGTATTTTTTTTTCTTTATTAATTATATACATACTTGGTATGTAAACAGCCATGTTGGTAACATCATTAGCCTGCTTGCTGTCCTCCCCCATCCAAAACGACCCTCCTACTAGGGGACTGTGGATTGTGCATTATGGGGATAGCTATCATTGTGAGGATGAGGCAATGTCTCTGTGAATAATGTCCCAACTTGTGGCTCTAACAATTTTTCTGCCCCCTCTTATGCAAATTTCTCTGAGCCATATTGAGTTTGTCTTAGGTCTACTTCAGTGATGAGGCCTTGGGAGCCTCTGTGACTCTGAATATATAGTTTGGTAGAAGTTGAGTGTTCTCTGCATCTATCTCCTTCACCCTTGCTTGTACCAGGTTTACCAAGAAAGCATCGCTCTTGCTTATTTCCCAAATTACTCTATGGTTTCAGCTGGGGCCCTGGTGAGGTGTGATGGGATGATTCCCTCCTCATGTTCTGTTTCCATCTGAAAAAGAGAAGCAGATTCTCCAACAGAGAGTTAAGTCAGCACCAGATATATGGAATAACCATTATTATGTTAGAAGGAATTTAATAGGTGTGTGCCCTCTTGGAGCCCAAGATTTGTTGGAGCTTGATATTGGAGAGTGAAGTCATTTTTCAGATATAGTTCTGACTTGTTTCCCAGTTCCAGCTATGGGTTTCATTCTACTGAGTGGGTCCATTAGCCAATTCAAGAACCGTTGGTGATCCACCATAGGTACGTGCCATTATTGCACTTGGGTGAATATCATGGCAGGTAGTTTGCTGCTGAGTAGCTTAGATGATGAGTTGATTAGACAGATGTTTGCCATTTTCTCCCAGTTGCTCATGTAGAACCTTCTAGCACAAGACAAGCCAACTGTCTGAGGACTGACTCTCTTCCAGATTCTAGCTAAATCTCTCCATGTTCTGTACCAACAGTATATGGTGTCTTCAGCAGTAGGGTCTTACCTTTAACGTTTGGTGGGCAATCAAGTGCTCTGACAGAAATCTGTCTTCTTTTGGGAAACGTTGTAGGTCTCTGGTCAACAACTCATTGTGGTACAGGCCAGCACAAAGGGAAAATAAGGAAGAAAAGATATGTAATATAAAAGAGAGAGGAGAGACAAAGAGGATAAGATTAAGATTAGTCTTCATCATACCGCTGCAGGGCCCTTTGATTCAGGTGTTCCTTCTAAGGACCTGATGAAGATTCAACCTTTTAATCTGACTTTTGGGATATAGAATTTTATGGTGCCATTTCCATTTGGGTCCAATTTTGTGTTCCCCTTCACCCTTCCATCCAGCCCCAGCCTCCCTATTATTGGGTCCTTGAGATGCCTATTGGGTATATCAGTATCTCGGGCATATTCAGGTTATATGCCACAGATGAATGAGACCATGCAACGATTGTCTTATTGTCTTTCTGTGATTAGGTGAGTTCACTGAGATTGATTTTTTCCAAGTTCGACTATTTTTCTTCAAATTTCATTGTGTCATTTTTCCTTAATGCTGTGTAGAATTCCATTGTGTAGCTATACCACATCTTGGTTATCCATTCATCTAAAGATGGACATCTGGGTTGATTCTAGCTCTTAGCTATTATGAATTGAGCAGGTATAAATATTGTTGAGTAAATCCCTCTGAACTGAGGCATGGAGCTTTTAGGGTAAATGCCCAGTAAGGGAATAACTGTATCTGTTGGTAACTCTATAGTTATTATTTGTATGAGTCTCCATATAGCTTTCCATAGTGGTTGCACCATCTTCAATTCCCACTAACAGTGAATGAAAGTTCCTATTTCTTCCCATAAACACTGGCATTGGTTTCAATTTAAATTTTTAATGTTTTCTATCCTTATTGGGGTAAGGTGGAATCTCATAGTTGTTTTAATTTTCATTTTCCTGATGATTAGGGATGTTGAACATTTTCTTAAGTGTGTGTTTGCCATTTGTATTTCTTCCTCTGAGAACTCCTTGTTCAGTTCTCTGCCCCATTTAGTGACTGGGTTGTTTGACTTTTTATTGTTTAGATTTTTGAGTTCTTTGTAGATTATAGAAATTAGGCCTCTGTCAGTTGTATAACAACAAAAATTTTCTCCCATTCTATTGAAAATCTATAGGCTCTACTGATTGTATGTTTGTCTGTGAAAAGTCTTTCCAGTTTCATGAGATCCCAATGGTTGAGTTACTGTTTTATATGTTGAACTACCTGAGTTTTGTTCAGGAAGTCTTTTCTTACTCCTATATCATGAAAAGTTTCTTCTATTTTTTTCTTCCAGTAGTAGCAGAGTTTCCAGTCTTATATTGAGGTCCTTGATCCATTTGGATTTATTTTTTTGCCAAATATGTATTTAACCACAGAATGCCAGTGCTTTTTTACAAAATGTAATTATATGTGAATGTAATACAGATAACACTTAGGGGTACTCTGAGACATAAAACTTTATTAATGGTTCTTGAGATTTATGTAGTAATTCATATAATACATACAATTGCATCTAATTTTGTAATGTACAGAGTGTAAAAGTTAGTAATAATGGCAAGGATAGCAAAGATTAAGTCATCATTGCTTCTGGTGGTATGAGAGGGATGGTGAATTGCTGTATGCCAGCATTCCACTGATGAAAAGTAGGAACATCTTATTTTCTGGTTGCATAACTTTCATTTACACAAAAATACTTTATATAAAGCTTCTTGCCTATCATTGTTATTTTTACTTTTTACTTGAAGTTAGAGGTTGAAGGACATGTGATAACTGCCATCCCAACTCCAGTCATTTCCTTTATATAGCTATATTTTAACTTGCCATGTGATTTCCAACTATTTTATTATAGCATGCACATATCTTCTTATTTACTGAATCTAACAATTATATTCTTTGTAAATACCTCATGAATATTTGAAAATGTCACACTCAGATATATTCATAAACATACTTGCTGTGTTCTATACTCAATCTTGAATAATTATTCAACAGCTATCATTCAGTTTCACATTTGTAATGTGTAAAACACTGTTGCAGTAAATGAAAGGTGATCAGATACAAATGAAAGTGTTAGTTGGTATTCCATTACTCCATAATATTATCCATGTTTCCATCATAAAACATGTTCCCTTCTCCACAAATCCGCAGAGATTTTCTTTTCTCACTTTCATTTGTATTACTGCTTCTTTGCATTTGGTGCTTGAGTACCCCGTGGTAGTCCTTCAGAATTCACCATATTAGCTGCTTGCTGTAGGTAGCCTTCTTCTTATTCAGATAAACTGATAAATTTTCTTTTTGGGCTATACTATTACTATACTTTGCCCCTTTGTGTTACCATAAATAAACATCCAGCAGATATTGTACTAGGCTTTGTTATGAAAAAAACAAAAAACTGAACCTCATTTGTCTTTGACTTTTATTCTAATATCAGCCCTGGCACATTTTTCTGGCTAGTTCAGGGGATTCATGTTATATTATATTATACTTGAGTTTGACTTCTGTCATTTTGTGATGACTATGGAGATAATTAATTAATGTTTATAAGTGTGTCTTCCAGTGAGTAAGGAACAAATGTGGTACCAATTAATGATGTCACAGGGAGTCTAGAAGAAAAAAAAGATTGCTTCATTTTATAAATATATATTATAGTATATAAATTTTATAAATATATTGTTGTTACTGACAAAATTTTACCCACACCTTAATCAGTCTCACTGAACAAGTACCCACTCTAATCAGCTTCAGAAAATTTTACCATATATGTACCATTTTCCTCCTAAATCTTCCCACACTTTGATTGCCATCATATCTATTATAGCTTGTTTTCTGAAAATTGTCTGCATTGTCAGCAATATGCTTGATAAGTTAAATTAGTTTTCTTATGGCATAATTCTGATCATATCTCTCTTACATTCAGAACTCAGTGATGGCTTCTGAGCAGTGAAGTACATAAACATTATTCAAAAAGCCAAATACTTCAAACTATGAACCAATTTTGAACAACTACTCTAAAAACACAATATTCTCATTATTTTATAATAATCTGTTACATGGTTCCTAAAGATTTATATGTATCTATGTATAAAATACATATGCATTTCTTTTTTGAAACAGGGTCTCATTCTAACCCATGCTGACCCAGATCATTCTCAGTGAATTTACCCAAGCACAGAAAGATTATCGTCACATAATCTCACTCATCTACAGTATCTAACCTGAATCTACCCAAGATACTGACATACTCAGCAAGCATCTTGATGACTAGACAATAGGGTGGGCAGGGAGGGAGGCAGGGGAGGGCAAGGGAGGAGTTGGGGACACAAATCTAGACCCAAATGGCAATGGTACCATAAAATTCTGACCTAGAATTCACTTTATAGCTCTGGCTGGAGATGCACCTACCTCAGCCTTCCAAAATCTGGAATTAAAAGTGTGAACAACTCGACTTGACTTGCTCATCACTTTTGCTCTTATTTATTATGGATTATTTAGTATGGATACATCTTGCATTGGTACTATCCTCTCCATCCTCCTTTTATCCATTCTGCTGGGGTCCGTCCTCAGTGGACTTGCAGGTATTCCCCATAGAGTTGTGAATTATGTGCTGTGGGAGCATCAGTCAGTTGTTGGAGGGAGGCAATGCCTCTAGATATGATGTTCCAGCCTCTGGTTCTGGCAATCTTTCTGCCCACTCTTCTGCAAAATTCCCTGAGCCATGTTGGGTGTGTTTTATGTCTACTTCAGAGATGAGCTCTTAGGAGCCTCTGGATCTCTGCTTTGGTAAGTGTTGCATATCCTCAACATCTGTCTGCTTCACCCTGGAACTTATTGTCAGGTTCACCATGGAAGCTGCATTCTTGTTCATCTCTCCAATTCCTCAGTGGTTTCCACTGGGTTTGGCTGAAGTACAAGAGGTAGTTTATCTTCTTGGGTCTTGCTACCTTCTGATAGAGAGAGACACTCTCCAATGGAGAGTTAACACATCACAGATTAAATGGGATAAACAATATTAATTTAGATGTAGCACCTCTTTTGGCCAAGGACTAGTGGGAACCTGACACTGGAGAGCATAGTCTTTGTCTCCATAGAATTGTAGCCTCCTTCCCACATCCAGATATGGGTTCCTTTCCACTAAGAAGATCTTTTAGCCAATCAGAAAACAACTGGTTACTCACCAAGGATGTGTGCCACTATTGCACTTGTGTGTACACTTGTCAGGATGTTTGCTTCTTAGTAGGTTAGACCTCTGTTTGGTCAGACAGGTGTTGGCCATATTCTCCCAATAGTTCATGTAGGACCTTCCAGCACTAGATGGACTAACTGTCTGGGGTCCGGCTCTCTTCTGGATTCTGGCCAGGTCTCTCCATGTGCTGTGCCAGCAGCATATGGTATTTTCAGGAGTAGGATCTTACTATTAATCTTTTTCCAACTATTTGGAATGGTAAATTTTATTAAAGGTAAGTTTGTCCACATTTATATGTCCTTTCATGATAGAACCTATGTATTTAATCCCTAAAGATCCACAATGTGATAGAAAATACATGTTTCAAGTCTGATACAAAAGCTAAAGAAAATAATATCTGTGAAAAGTCCTTGAAATTGTAAAACTTCAAAAAGCTAGATATTTTTCCTTTCACATGTATAAAAGAAAAGGATATATTTTTTTTTCAAATTTTCTATGGCATGAAACAGAGTAACTCATTGACCTGTTAAGATGTATGTGCTTAAAAGCACATTCAAAGTTAAAGCTATGGTGCAAAATCCAAATTGTTTATTAAATTGTAAGTGACAACTCATCAGCAAAAGAAATTTTTTGTTAAGTGTTTCATTGAAAGCATGCCCTACCTTCAGAGAATTATATAATTACATTTTAAAGCAGAATTTAAAAAAATAATAGATTTCCACAGTAAATATAATCAATATAAGTCACAAGACTAGTAGGGTGCATGGTATAATTCTTGGGAATTATGAATGAGGACTTGGGTTCAATCTCCAGCACAGAAAAATGGGGAGGGTGATAGAAAATCATAAAGGTGGGGCTGGACATAAAATAATTGTTTCTTTAATTGTATAATCATGTCAATTTGATTTTTAATGTAGAAACACTTTCTATTTTCAAAATTTGAAGCATAAGGAATCAAATTAGATATCTTTATTATAATGACTAGATAATATTTTCTACAATTCATTTGAAGACTGTGATTTGTTGGGTGTAGTAGCTTGAATGAGATTCTTCCCACAGCCTTATATATTTTGAATACTTGGCCCCAAGCTAGTTGCAATTCGGGATATTACTGGATCCTTGCTTGAAGAGGTTTGTAACTGAATATGGGGCTTGAGGGTTAATAGTCAAGCGTACTGGGTGTTCAGATCTAGCATACTCACACTACTTCACTCTTACTGTAACAAGATGTGATGAATTGGTGGTCTACTCTACCATGAAGAAAATTTTCCCAAAACTTAAGCTGAAGTAAAGCCTCTCCTTACATTAGCTTGTTCTGGTCAGCTTTTTTTTTTTTTTTTTTTTTTTTAGTCCAGTATGGAGAAGCTAAATAAAACAGTGGAATTTACATGAATTGACTTTGGATGAGAAATTTCCCCTACACATTCTTGAATGCTCGGTCTATTAGTGCTGACATTGGTATAGAAAGTTGTGGAAACATAGGGAGATACAGCCTACCTAGAAGTGAGTTACTGTGGAGCCTTGAGGGGTCTCTCTTCTGCTGCAGGTGCTAGTTTCAGATGTCTGCTTCCTGACCTGGACCAGCCACGTCACATGTACTCATGTCCACGGATGCAGCTGTGGCAACATTTCTGCCTTTTCTTCCATGATTTCCCCTGAAATCATAAACCAAAACTAAATCCTTCCCCAAAAACCTAGTTTATCAGGGATTCTGCCTCAGTAGTCAGAAGAATAACACATACAAATTTCCTAAATTCTTAAGACAATAACTGAGCCAACTTCACTAAATAAATCTTGTGATGATTGATACAAAACAAATTAGGTGAAGTCAATATTATTCTCTAACATTGTATGTTAGCAACATTTGTACATCTCTGTAATTCTCAATGGAACTTCAAAAAAATCCAACTATTCTGTACCATTTTTCTTCTGTGATGAAAAACATGCCAATTTATTAGGTTCAGGCAAGAGATATGGATCAGTGTTTTGAGGGTGGTAGGTGTGAATATCTTCATAACTCTTTAAACTAAGATGTAATAACCAAGCTTATGTTGCATGCATTTGTTCTCCATAGTCTTATCATGAATACGGAGACAAAAATTGCCAAGAGAAATTTTTGGTGAATTGACAGAAGTTAATGACTGTCTCTTGCAATTGCTGATTGTTGACATGTGCTGTAATTATACTATGGTATTTCAAGAACCTTTAGGTTTTATGAAAATTTCTTCTCTTTAAGAAAGAGGTTAGAAGACAGTTAAATGCTTCATGGTAATATATAGAGATTCAAAATGAATTATTTCTAATGTATTTTATGGGAAAACACGTATTTGAGGTTGAATATTGTTATGCCCTAAAAAGCAGCAAAATTATTAAGTTCAGCAACATCCTATAAATATAAAATGATTTTAGTCCTTTGCTTTATATGTATTTTGTGACAGTTAAATAACTCTATTGTAATCTCAGAGCTATAAAAAGTTGACCTTTGAACCAAATATATTAAATATGGTAAAAAGCACCCCAGATATCTTTTATTATTAAAGAAGAAAGATTTTATTCCAGTAGAGGTTTCAAAAATAAATTAGAGGCTAGTTTGATCACTAAATTAAAGTTAACCTTCTCTGGACAGTAAATTCTTTCCACAGTCATCATCTATAAAACTCCTCCAGCAGAGTGAGCTTTATGGATGGAATTTATAATCATCCCAGCCGGCTCACCTACAGGATGAAGATAAGTCTCAATCATTCAAAATTATATTCTCACTTGAAAATCAGACAGCAAACAGAAACAATTGTGTGTGTGTGTGTGTGTGTGTGTGTGTGTGTGTGTGTGTGTATTACATTTATCTACAGTCAAAACTAACTAGTGGAAAACATACTTTAAAATATACACAGTACTGGGGTATTAGTAACTATTTCAATTAAAGAGAACATGTCAAAATAGCCTCACCAAAATTCTCATTATTCTTCCTGTTCTATTCTCTGGTCTGCCAATCTATTGGAAGGCTGAATCTCCATCTTTCAGGAGTATTTTTAGTGTATACAGTGCTTCTGAATTCAGGCTTGAATTTCAGCTATCTGAAGATAAGTTTCTCCTCAAACATCTTCAGGTTTCCCTGCACTGCTTTATCTGCATTTGCCCACATAAGGTGTATTGCTGTCACATTCACAGGCCGCTTTAGCCCACAGGTGATACTGATGTATGCATTGGAAAATCTCAGCCAAGTGAGTACTTGTTTCCTCTAGAAATCACTAACTGAGTTTTATCCTAGCTGGAGGTCTTACTGAAGTGTGACTTAAAGGCAACACTTAAGATTGGCTGTGAGAGGTAGATCATCTCAGGACAGGCTGATCTCATGTGGCTTTATTTTTAGCAACTGGCACCAGCAATTCATCTCTGACAGATTCAAGGTCACACTGAACATTTCCATAAGCAACACAGATACAGTGAGATATTTGTTAGGAAGTATCACTGTCTAACTGATTTGTTTATTTTAATTTCATGGATAAGAAAATTAATGTTTCTACTGATAAAATCAGTATTAGCAAATGATAGTTAAAAATCAGTGCCCCACTTAGTTACTTTCTGTACAATCTTTGAGAAGATTATAGTTCTAAATTTCAAGGAAATTGAAAATCCTTGGGAATAATGTTGCATACTAGAATTTTTAAAATATATTTTTAACATTTTATTGACAAATTGTATAAATACAGACAATATACCATGATCCTATCCCCTCCCACTACTTTCCCTTTCCCCCTCCACTATATCCCTTGTACTTTCAAGCTAGTCTGTCTTCTATTTTGATGTCATTATTATTTTTTTTCCTATTATGTAGGTCTTTTGAAGATAGTTTGTCAAACTATAATATTTAAAAACATTTTATTTATTAATATGAGAGACAGACATGCCAGGGCCTCTAGGTCACTGCAAACAAATATGAGATGCATGTCCTCCTTGTACATGAGGCTTCATGTGGCTACTGGGGAATCAGATATGGGTCATTTGGCTTTCTTTGCAAGTGCCTTAACCATTATTGAACCATCTCTCTAGCCCTCAAACTAGAATTTTTGAACAAGTAAAAAATGAGAAGCTATTTAAATTCAAAATTAAAACTTGGGGCTGGATAAGTGGCTCCGCACTTAAGACATTTTCCTGCAAAGCCTAACAACCAGGGGTCAATTCTCCAGTATCCATGTAAAGCAAGATGCAAAAAGTGGTGCATGTATCTAGAGTTCACCTGCAGCAAGCAGGCTACAGGCCCTGGCAAGCACATTTTTTCTCTCTCTCTCTCTTTTATGTATCTCTCTGCTTGCAAATAAATAAACAAAACTTTAAAATGCAGCCATGAAATGACTTACACAATTCTATTCATTGTTTTTGTGTACCAGTAAGGAATTTCTTCTTTGATTTGTCTATTATCAGACTATAGTTCACATGCTATTTGCTGTTATTCTCTGTTTTGTATGCTGCTCAGAGTAAAAACATAAGTTTATCATCAAGTTCAGGGATGTAAACTGTCATAATAGAGGTTATTGAATCTTCATAGATGGGTATCATGCAAAGATTTTTATGGAAAATGCCTAAATAAGATGAGTATATAATATCATGAGTTCATTATGCATGAATTCATACTGACGGGAAAACATGGTTGCTTAGCATGCATTTTATTTTGGCTGTATATATACTAATTGATAGGACATTGAAATGTATTGTCATAACAATATTATTCTATGTATTGAAATTTTATATAACACATTATCTAAAATACTTCAAAAGGGGCATGAGTTTTTATTAAAGATTAATGATTTTAGTGACTTAAAGTCATTTTATCATTTTTTTGTCACAAAGAGAGGTTCATTCATAGTGAGAAAATAGTCTTTTAAAAAATAAAATAGGGCTGGAGATATGGCTTAGTGGTTAAGCACTTGCCTGTGAAGCCTAAGGACCCCAGTTCGAGGCTCGGTTCCCCAGGTCCCACGTTAGCCAGATGCACAAGGGGGCGCACGCGTCTGGAGTTCGTTTGCAGAGGCTGGCAGCCCTGGCACACCCATTCTCTCTCCCTCTATCTGTCTTTCTCTCTGTGTCTGTCGCTCTCAAATAAATAAATAAATAAATAAATTTTTAAAAAATGGCTTACAGTGATGTACAACATCTATATATTTAAAAAAATAAAAATAAAATAGACATTAAAACTGAGGTCTAAGGCTGGAGAGATGGTTTAGTATTTAAGGCACTTGATTGTGAAGCATACGGATCCATGTTCGATTTCCCAGGACTCTCATAAGCCAGATACACAAGGTGTCAAATGAGTCTCAAGTTCATTTGAGAAAATGAAAATGAAAGTATGTAAACATTGATTTAGTAATTTTATTTCATTGAAGGAAAAAAAACTGAGCATATGATAGAATGAAAGAATTTATATATGCCAGCATTTATTGTTTTGTTTATTGATAGAGTATTGCAATATTATAGTCATTTGAAAATTATATATTGTATACATTGCAGATATAGCCATTATATTGCTAAGAACTGATTATCATTACTTAGTTATCTCAGACATTTGATCATATTACTGCTTTACTACATAACTTTATGGCCTAATATAAGAAGAATGATGGTTTTTGGATTTGCAAACGCCAATGGCATAGTTTGTCATGAAGAGAAGTTTGTATTGTCATTTTGTCAATTTCATTCATTTCTATCTCACTATAAATGTGTCTAAAATATCGTACCTACCTTTGAAGACATTATTAATACTATAGTTTAAACAGACTCTGTTATAAAAAAATTGTCTCACAGATACATTGACTCTAAATATTTAACATCTTAAAGTGCATAAGCTACTAATTCACATACTAGAGTAATCTATTAATTAGAAAACATAGAGTAACTATTTAAAATAGTTATTAAAGATATTAATAAGATCAAGTCTTTGCATAAGATTTTAAAGCATATCATGGCTTGAGATTAATACCAAAAAAAAGGGGGGGGGCTGGAGAGATGGCTTAGTGGTTAAGCGCTTGCCTGTGAAGCCTAAGGACCCCGGTTCGAGGCTCGATTCCCCAGGACCCACGTTAATCGGATGCACAAGGGGGTGCACGCATCTGGAGTTTGTTTGCAGTGGCTGGAGGACCTGGCATGCCCATTCTCTCTATCTCTGCCTCTTTTTCTCTGTCTGTCACTCTAAAATAAATAAAATAACAACAAAAAAACTTAAAAAAAAAGTCGGTGCTCTGTGCTTGCTTTTAGAATCAGCATTCATTTCACACAAAAGCCATGTTCATTAATAAATATTTAAACACCCACAAGACTGGCTAGGTGGTTCAGTGGATAAAGCACTAATTGTGCAAGCTTGAGGATCAGAGTTAAAGTCCTCTGATACCACACAGATGTCAGGAGGGCATGGCACCCTACTATTAATCCTCATGCTCCTTTAAGAATAGGAGACAGAGGATTTCCAGGACAGGTAGGTGGCTAGATGAGTGAAATCAAAGAGCTTTACGTGCAAGTGAGACACTGTATTGGTACATAAAGTATAGAATGATCTAGAGAGATACCTTAGGTTAAATCTCATGTCTTCACACACACACACACACACACATACACACACACACACACACACACACACACGGATATGTAACTGTATAAATGAGCACCCAAACACACACAAACTTGCACACATTCACATATAAAAACTCACAATATACTGTAAATGTTTATATGAAAATTCATGCTGCTTATAGGCCAAAATAAGTTCTTCGATTTAATGAATTATTAGGAGAAATGTTGACAATACAAGTAACAAAAAGAAATTAGCACAGATGAAAATTCCTTTCGTATGTAAACACAGGATATATTCTTAATTTACTTTAAGGTGAAATTATTGTAGCAATTTTAATTTAATTTATCACCATGTATATACCAATTTGTATATTAATTACAAAATAGAAGGTATTATAAACGTGAGGATCAACATGAACCTATTTTTCCCCTGAGGGAGGGAAACTAAACATATCTCATATTCTTATCATAGCAACAATGCCTAACAGGTTGAAGATAGATTAACTTTTCCTCGTCTCATGATTCTAATGTGCTTACTTGAAGGTAATAGTATTTTCATATATTTGTATTTTTCTAGTTCATTCATTTAAACAATCATTATGGTATGTCTGCTACATGACAACAAAATTTTGACCATAACTAGTTTTTAAACTTAACTTTGTTATTAGATAAATCTAAACTTTAGACATAATGTTAACCCTCAGAGTTTTACACAGCTGAAATATCATCAAATGCTCACATTATTTTACAAGGTAAAAAAAAATATTAAAAAGAGATTGGGGGCTGCAGAGATGGCTTAGCAGTTAAACCCTTGCCTGTGAAGCCTAAGGACACCAGTTTGAGGCACAGTTCCCCAGGACTCACTTTAGCCAGATGCACAAGGGGGCGCACGTATCTGGAGTTTGCCATTCTCTGTCTCTCTTTGCTGCTCTTGTATGAATAAATAAATAAATGCATACATACATAAATGCATAAATGCATAAATATACATAAATACATAAATAAATAAAGAGATATTAGAGATTGGAGCCTGGTGTTGTGGCACACACCTTTAATCCCAGCACTCGGGAAGCAGAAATAGTAGAATTGCTATGAGTTCAAGGCCACCCTGAGACTACATAGTGAATTCTAGGTCAGCCTGAGCTGGAGTGAGACCCTACCTCAAAAACAAACAAACAAAAGAAGAGATTGGAAATTCAGTTGCTACTTTGCATTTCATAAGTTACTAGTGTTTGGTAAGATAAATTTTATAATTCAAAATAATACTTCAGCTAACATTTTCAGTGCACAATTATTGAAAAATTGCAAGTGACTTACTTTTGTAAATCATTTTAGCTTTTTCCTATATGTGGAATACCCAGTAGATGCAGACAGTAATGCAGTAATGCATAGCTGCAGAAATAAGGAGGCAGTTCTAGTCAGGAAAAGACATCATAGGGAGTGGAAACACAGAAAATTAATAGGTGCACTACAAAAGAAAGGCATCTCATATTGGAGAACCTCTATCTGAATTTCCAAGTCCATGGAAAGAGGCTAAAATGTTTTAAAGGTGATCATAAAGATATTAATAATAATAGAGATAAAAGGTTAACAAAACTTGTAAATCAAATCAAATTTATTATTTTTCAACACCAGTTCATCATAGTAATAATATTTTAAAGTTATAATCTGTAACCTACATATATTCATATTTCTTGAAGCAAAACAATACTCAGAAAATTCAATATTTTTTTCTTCAGTTTATATTGCCATTTAACTCTTTAAATTAAATCTAACTCTACAAACATGAGGTACAAAAATACCTTGGATTGGGGACGAAGACATATTGCAGCATCATTTTCAGTCCCAAATAGTCATGGTGTCAATTTTGAAATTGTTTGCTGTTCTTCACTATTAAGAGCAAGACATTTATGAGAAAAACAAATTACTGGGAAAAATGATGGTTCAACCCTTTCTGAGTTAGCCCGCATAACTACAAAATTGTAGATTCAAAATAACTTTCCCAACATTACACTAAATAATTAATAACAATAATAATATCTCAGCTTGGGCTCAAGCAAGACTATACTGCAAGAAAGTAAAATATAATGTCAGGTAATTCTCACTGTTGTTGGTTCAGAAATGCTTTATTTGAGAAATAAATGTTATGCCACACATTTTCATTGAAAAATAATACATTGAACATTGATTATTGCTTTAGAATTTTGAGCAAATCCTATGCTTCTCAAAATATTCTTAAATCTATGAGTACTCGTGAATGGCTATTTTTTTTTCAAAACACACTTAGAATTCAAAATAAGGAACTTATTTTTCTAAGATGAAGAAATTTACAATACATAAAAAATGTGAGAGTTGATTCTAAATGACAAAATAGTCACAGAAAGGCATTACTACATACATGCTATTTAACATTATGAAAATAACATTTTATTGGAAAAAAACAGACCATATTTACTTGGGAATTATTGTTAAGAATTAAATTTCCCACTTGGGAGGCAGAGGTAGGAGGATCACCGAGAGTTCAAGGCCACCCTGAGACTACATAGTGAATTCTAGGTTAGCCTGAGCCAGAGTGAGACCCTACCTTGAAAAACCAAAAAAAAAAAAAAAAAAAAAAAGAATTAAATTTCCCTAAAACTGTTAGATTCATTTTGCAAGCATATTATATAAAATAAAGTTAGGTTAAATTCATCATTAATAAATAAAGTATATTTAGCAACAATTTCTTAGTTAGAAATATAATTTTTGGTGATTTAAAATGATTCCTACATTTATTATGGTGATATACACTTAACACTCTAACTTAAATCCATGAATCATGAAGATTGGGTTTTAGTGATACTTGTCCTCAGTAAATTAACAGTGATCAAGGCAGTTTCAGAATAAAAACCAGGCATATGGAACTGAAAGTGTTCTTAATAAAATATCCAGCAACCCAATTTCCTAAAAACTTTATCAGTGTTGGGCTAAAATAAAGATATATGAAGATATTTGTGGGGTGATAGAAAATTACACTGACAGTGACTGTCAGTGAGTAAATTGCAGATTTGGATGTCATTCACATTTCTTATTTTAATCATTTATCACTTTGGCATATTGGTCATAGAAAAATATCTGTTGAGGGAAATCATTTGCTTTTATTATTAAGTAAAAACTACAGTAATTTTGTGTTAATTATACAAATATGGTTAAAAATAGATTACCAATTATTTTTGACATATTTGCCATGCATTTTACAAAAATTCCCTTAGCAAACCATAAAATTAATATTTATGCCTTAATGACATTTAAAGATTTTATTATTGGGAGTAGTGAGAGAGATATTAGAAAATCTATAACTAGTATATTTTGCTTATTTTAGGTTTGTTCACCTTATAGACCACATATTGTTATAAAAACCATAAAATATACAAAGTTTATGTTGTAAATGGTGGGGAAAGTTGGGATAATTTAGATATTGTAGTTTGACACATTCTAATCTGGAGGTCGTTCATATGTCACAGTATTCTTTTGACTATAAAGTAAGCTGTCCACAAACCCACGGCACATTTTTTGGTTTCTGATGAGGAGTCAGTGCTTTTCCATCCTTACAATTAAATCTCTGCAATGAAAATACTTCTCGAAATTTTTAATTTCATTCTTACATTTTTCTTTCACGAATGTGAAGGTATAAAATATTTTACAGAATGCGCCAGCCTTTACTGGTAGCAATCAATCTCACCAATTCAGGTGGGAAACTTCCATCTGAGCAAGCTTCCTTCTATTGAGATTTGAAAAGTATATGTGACCTGTAAATGTTATCAGAAACAGTAAGTCTACTTGACAAATGGCCTAATCACTCCAGTCTAGATCAGCACATTTTTCTTGTTATAATAAAATGTCTCTTCCAAGAGTGCATATGGATTTAACTTTCCTGAATTAAAAAAAAAAAAAAAAAGTTGCTACATTGTAGCATAGCTCTGTCCTGGAAAACTGAAATGTTCCACAAGGTGAATGCTCACCCTATTTTCCTGCACGCCACACAAAAGTCACTTTCAAGGTTCAGAGAATAACTATTCTTTGGTTCCTTTGTGACAATTGTCAGTTTTTGAAAATGCACAAACCTTCCTTCTCATTGAAAGGAAACATGAAGCATTCAATACCAGAGGTCAGCTCAGCATTCAAAGCTATTTAAAAACATGGCCATGTTGCCCCTGGTCTCTGTCGTGGAGCCAACTTAGGAGGAAGCCCGGCTGCACTAGAAGTTTAAATGTGCAAAACTTTTATTCAAATACAATATTTTAGATTTTCATGGTCTTGTGACTTTAATTTTTACAACAAATATAAGTTTGTAAAATTGTTCTGCGTTCTGTGAGTGTCTGTAATGGATGCGTTCCTGGATATAGTTAACATTCTCCTTCCAGCCATTTATACCAAACTCTTTGTAAACTTAAAATTCATCTCCATGGGTATGTCCTTTCTAAGAGCTTGCTGTGAATCCTGACGTTATTATTATTATTTGTTACTCCTGTATTACCTTGAATAAAGCGATAGAAGATTGGAAGGCAATATTATATTTTGCTAATTTTAAATTGCTCACTTTTAAAGTGTGATGTAAAATTTTAATAAAAAGTTTACTTTATTAAAAAATGTGCAATAAACCAATTCCCTTCAAGATATTTAACATTCAGATATTGCCCTTTCAAAGCAACAGCGACAAGGACTTAAAACTTACTTAACTAGTAGCACATTACAGACCTAATCTACCCTTGAAAGAAAAACAGTCATAGTTCTAAGCAATGTAGGTACCAAGCTGGTATTTCCCTTATGCTAATTATTTAATGACCCTTACTGGATTAATTAAATAAATGAAAGAAAAGGAACTAAAGTGCTACTGGTAGAAAGAGCCTTGGGTGAACTGCTTTTTTTAAATTACCTCTTAGACTATAACCAAATACATGAATAAAACTAGTATTTAATTAAATTATCAACACATATAATATATGAAAATATAAAATTTTGAGGTTATGTTAAAAAAGTTAACTTTATAAAACTGAAAATAATATGAAAATCTTTTGTATATAAGTTGATATTTTTAAAAATCAACAAACAATGTTATATACATATATGTATATATACCTTTGTATGTACTTGTGCAATAAGTTTGACTTTAAAAACAAATATGATTTTATTTGTTTGTTGTTTAGAAACTTTTTTTTCTGAAATTAGATTCTGAAATAAATTTTCAAGTTATTACCTTTCTTCTTTTTGTTTTGTTTTGTGCAAACCAACATGCTACATTTTCAACCAATCCCTCTATGTTTGTATGTTGCTGTACTGGAGCAAAGAAATTTAAGTGTCAGGAAGTACCAACTTACACATCTTGTGCAGACAGAATATTGCTGAGACTTACCTCATGATTAGACACTTGCAATCTTACAGTATAAGACATTAAGGAGAGCTTAATAGTCTATCATGTTGGTGTAAGACTAATAATTATCATGGCAATTACAATTATTAAAAATAACTTAGATTAACATTTTCTAATTATCTCCACTTAAGAGTTTTATATCCAGAGCCATTTGTCTTAGAGATTTTAAAAACATTAGCTAGCTTCACAAGAGCTTAATGAACAGTGTGTGACAATATACTGTTTACTGAAGAAATTTTAAAAATTCTCAAACTTAGTCCATTAACAGGAAAACATTACAATGGTTAAGCTCTTCTTAACTTAATAAAATTAGACAGGTTGTTGGCATAGAAATAAACTGCATTTTGTCCATGTTGCAACTACTACATTCTATGTACCCTGAGGTAAATTATTTAATTTTATGAGCAGATGTGTTTTAGGTAAGTAAAAAAAATAAAGTAAAATAACAGTTGACTCACAATGTGGTAATAATGAAAATTATAATTTTACTCCTTAGTTCAGTGAACTATGTTATTTCATTTTATAATACATGATGGGGGAAAGAAAAGACTCTTGATAGACATGTGAAACTAGAAAAGCAATTTAGATTGGGAGAGAAGGAAAGCAGCCTGCTTTTTGGATTGCATATTCCATGTTGATTTTACTGTATCTGTAACAGGGATCTTACCTGAGTAAGGTACTAAAAATGTTATTCCTTTCACATGCTAGTAATCTTAGTAGAACTAGAATAATGAAAGGATGAATGATTGTGGCCAGATCAGTAATTATTATATGAATTTTACCATTGTTTGGGTGTATATGATGCAAAAAGTACTTTGAAAGTCTAACCTAAGTGACAGAGGCAGGGATGTGACATGAAGTATTAAATGATTTATCTCATATAACTGAAAAGGTGTCCTTCCACTCAATATGAAGAAAAATGATGTTTGTGCTGGTATTGTCTGGAAATTATAAATAATGATATACAATTATTTTAAAAATAATGACATGGTTATATTTGCAGTAATTGGATATTTAGGTTGATGAAGATATTTAAATTCTACCTTTGAGTTGGAGGTATAGCTTAGAATTATGACGTTTGCCTATGAAGCCTAAGGACCCATGTTCAACCCCACAGATTCCATGCAAGCCAGAAGCATAAAATGATATGCCACACATGCACACAAGGTGGTGCACACATTTGGAGTTCAAATGCAGTGGCTGGAGGCTCTGGTACACCAACTCTCTCTCTCTCTCTCTCTCTCTCTCTCTCTCCTCTCTCTCTCTCATAAAAATAAAAAAAATAAAAAATCCCAGGTTATCCTCTGGCTTCATATGCCCTCACACATAAGAACAAAAAAACACATATAGATGACACACTCAAAAACCTGCCAAAAGGATTTTTCTTTACTTTAGGGCTTAAAATGGCTCTCAAGAGTATAACTAGTTTATTATTATCTAGACTGACGTTCAATATGCTAAGAAGCATTGATAGCCCATTATTCATGGTAAGTAATTTGTAAAAGTATATTTAATATCAGTTAAGTTTGAAAATTATTTTTAAAAATATGAAAAAGGGCTGGATAGATGGCTTAGCAGTTACGTGCTTGCCTGTGAAGCCTAAAGACGCTGGTTTGAGGCTTGATTCCCCAGTACCTACATAAGCCAGATGCACAACGTGGCACATGCATCTGGAATTTGTTTCCAGTGACTGGAGGCCCTGGTGTACCCGTTCCCTCCCTTCCTCCTTCCCTTCCTCCCTCCCTCTCCCTCTCTCTCTCTCTGTCTCTCATTCTCTCTCCCTCATTCTGTCTCTGTCTATCACTCTCAAATAAATTTTAACAAATAAGATATGAAAAAGAAGGTAAAGCTACAAATAATTAATTATACATAGAGCAACACAAGATACTAAGAAAATACATTTTTTCGACATGAAATCTAACATAACTTCTCTCTAAATGATCAAATTTATATTATCACTGAATTGTACAGTTTTATTTAAGTTCTTTAGCTCCAGATCATCCTAATTTAGGTTTCTGAGGACTGATATTACAGATACTTTACACAGACACTATGTCCTGCTGGGTAATTGAATTACTCCTCTTTCTTTTGTCTTAGTTATTCATACTTATTTCTACCCTATGTTTCATCAATATCTTAGCTTTGCAATGCCAGTATTTTTTTTATAAGAGAGAGCGAGAGAGAAAGAGAGAGAGAGAGAGAGAGAGAGAGAGAGAGAGAGAGAGAGAGAAAGGGAATGTGTGATGGTGTGCCAGGACCTCCAGACACTGCAATTGAACTTCAGACATGTGTGCAATCTTGTTTGCATGTGAAAACTTGTGTGCTTGTGTCACTGTGTGCATCTGGCTTACATGGCATCTGGAGAATCAATCATGGGTCCATAAGCTTTGCAAGCAAGCATCTTAACAACTAAGCCATGTCTCCAGCCCTCCAGTAACTTTATGGTGACTTTAAGCCTCTTACTATAAAGACAAACAATAAACAATAACAACACAAAAAATAATAACACTAGGATAAAAAAGCAAACAAAAATATCACACAAAATTTTTCTAGGCATTCTAATTTCATGCATGTATCTAATGTTTTAAAATCATATTAGAACTAGCCTGTAAATAAACCTAATGTAGGCAGACATGAGGGCTCACATGTAGAATTTCATCACTCAGGAGTTTGTGATAGGAGGAACTCTGTGAGTTCATAACCAACCTGGACTACAGAGTAGGTTCCTGGTCTGACTGAGCTACTGTGCGACCTCAAAATACATAAATAGTTAATAAAATAAATCTAAATATATCAAATACTGTTGCAGTCCAGTTGGCATTGCTGGTAGAAATCACCCAACCAAGAGCAGCTTTTGGGAAAAAGAGATTTATTTTGGATTGCAGGCTCAAGGGGAAGCTCCTTGATGGCAGGGGAAAACGATGGCATGAACAGAGGGTGTTCATCACCCCCTGGCCAACATAAGGTGGACCATAGCAACAGGAGGGTGTGCCAAACACTAGTATGGGGAAACTGGCTATAAAGCCCATAATCCCACCCCCAACAATACACTCTCTCCAGGAGGCATTAATTCCCAAGTATTCATCAGCTGGGAACCTAGCATTCAGAACACCTAAGCTTATGGGGGACACCTGAATCAAACCACCACACATACAGTATGTATTTTCTTACTATTTCAGTTTTAACTGATCTTGTCTTGCCCATTATGTGTATAGGTATATTTCATTCTTATGAGTTCATTTTCTTCCAATTACTCTCTATCAATAACTATCCTGAGGTAAACTTAAGCAGTCACAAGAATGGAAATGTCATTTTAAATTTATATTTGGAGGGATTGGAGAGATGACTCAGCAGTTAAAAAACACTTGCTTGAGGAGAGGTTCTTTCCAGGTTTTGTCTGGCTGGGGTTCTAAAGGCTTCCTGTATCTGCATTGGCACCTCTTTTCCAGTTTGGGGAAAGTTTTCTTCTGTGATTTTGTTGAAGACACCTACTATGCCTTTGGAGTGGAATTCTTCTCCTTCTACTATGCCCTGAATTCTTATATTTGATCTTTTCATAGTGTCCCGAATATCTTGAAATTCCCACTCATACTTTTCTATAAGTTTGTCCTCTTTGTTGGACTGTATTAGATCTGCCACCTGGTCTTCTAGCTTAGATATTCTGTCCTCTCCTTCATCCATTCTATTGGTGAGATTTTCTACAGAGGTTTTTATTTCATTAACTGTATTCTTAATTGCTAGTAATTCTGATTGTTTTTTCTTTATTATTTCTATTCCCTTATTTAGGTCTTGTATTGCCTCCTTTATATCATTAAATTGCTGTCCTGCGTCTTCTTTGATTTCCTCTTTGATTTCTTCTTTGATTCCTTTGATTTTTTTCTTTGACTTCTTTAAGCATATTTACAATCATTCTTTTGAAATCTTTCTCAGCCATTTCCTGTAACTCGTTCTCACTGGAGGTCATTTCTGATACATTAATACTGTTAGGTGGATTTATATTGTCATGCTTTTTAGTGTTTCTTGTGTTATAATGTATATATTTTTGCAGCTTTGATTAAGTTAATACTTAGATTTTCTAGCTAGCTGGCTATTCTTAGCTGTATCAATTGATTTGATGTTATATATCTTCAGGGTAGGAGCTTAAGGTGTTAGGTGTGGTTCTTAAGACTCTCAGACTATCTACAAAGGTGGCCTAGGGGTTGAATTTCCCTGCCATGGGAGTAATAAAATTGGCTGAGTGGAATAAAATATAGGTAGATTCTAAAATTTAACTAAACACTGTACACATTCATTCAAAATCAGCACTGAGTATTTATGCAAGAGTAGTTTTTATAACAACCAGATCCTCTATCAACAAACAGGTTAAGATTTCTGGTCTGTTGAGGGATCCAAGTCAGTTTGTGACCAAGTGAGACCCTTCCCTGGTGCAATCCCAGTTACCTTGGATGATTTTGGTCTCAGTCAAGCTGCTGGCTGTGTCCTCAGGCTGCTGTTCTGATTTCTGGAGCTGGCCACTGTCTTTTCCTGTGGGGCAAACTGAACCTGACAACTATGGCCCTGCAGAATGGCACCCCCGCTGCTGGTACTGCTATTGCTGCTGCTGAAGCTGCCGCTGCTGGATCTGTCGCCGCTGCTGATAAAGCTGCCACTGCTGTGTCTGTCGCCACTGCTGCTGAAGCTGCTGCTGCTTGATCCACCACTGTTCCTGTCACTGCTGCTGCTGCTGTAGCTGCCACTGCTGGAGCTGCTGCTTCTGCCTCTGAAACTGCTGCTGCTGCTGGATATGCTGCTGCTGTCACTACTGGATCCACCCCTCCTGGGGCTGCTGTTGCCGGTGCCGGAGCCACTGATGTTGCTGCCGGACTCTGCTCCTGCTTGGGTCCTGCTGTTGGCTCAAGTTGGTATGGCTGGGTCCCTGGACCACTGCTCTGTTCGCTGGAGCTTGGCACAGGTGGTGGGGAAGGGGAAGGAGCCGCAACTGCTCTAGTTCTCTCACTGTTCCACATGTTCTTCTACCTTGTGATCTGCTCCTCTGTTGTTCACTGCCACTCTCCCTTCATGTTTCTTGAGTTACAGAGAGCTCCAGTGTGAGTGGAAGCTTCCCTCACCAGGCTTTTCCTGTGGCTGAAGCCGAGCCTGGCCGCTTTCTGGTGCTCTGCCACCATGGTCAGCAGACCTGCCAGGGCCACTTTTGCTGGCCTGTGAGGGCTCTGGATGCTCTTGATCTCTTCTACTTCTCCACTGTCTTTTCAATTTCCTATACACCTCACTTTTTAGTAAAAGTGTGTATTTTGCTGAGTTTTTTTGTTTGTTTGTTTGTTTTCCCCCCTAGGCTGCTTTGGCGTGGTACCTATGCTGCCATCTTAACCTGAAGTCCCAAAGCACATTTATTAAATGACGTAGCAGGAATTTGAATTCAGAAGACTTCTATGAAGCCAGATGTGAAAAAGTTTGGGTAAATGTAAAGTATATGTAAAGCTCTCTCCTTATTAAAATGTTTTGCTATGCCTGGTGTGGTGGTGCACGCCTTTATTCCCAGCATCAGAAGGCAGAGATTGGAGGATCTCTGTGAGTTTGAGGCCACCCTGAGACTCCATAGCGAATTCCAGGTCAGTCTGGGTTAAAGTTAGACCCCTACCTTGAAAAACCAAAAACTAAAAGATGTTTTGCTTACAAAAAAAAAAAAAAAATACATATTATGTAGTATGTATGTTGTGTATTTAGATTAAATGTTATAATATGTATTGTGTATAATATTATACATAACATGTGGATTATATTATATTAGAACCTATTAGTGTTTTTGTATTCATTTTTTAATTTTTATTAAAGATGGATATATTTAGTATGCAAATGACAAAAAATATCACTTGCTTGTAAATCCTGACATTGTAGGTTCAATTCTTCAGTATCCATGTAAGCCAGATGCACAAAGTGACACATGTATCTGGAGTTCATATGCAATGGCAAAGGGCCCTGGTGTGCCTTCTTCTCTTTTCTCTCTCTTTTTCAGATAAATAAGTAAAATCTATAAAACAAATGTTTTAAAAGTGATATTTTGAAACTATGTAGCTTGGAATGATTGTGTAGTGGTAAAAGTTGCATGTTTGCAAACCTCATGGCTTAGGTGTGATTACCCAGGACCCATGTAAAACTAGATGCATGATCTGCCACATGTGTCTTGAGTTCACTTGAGGTGGCAGAAGGAAATGAAATGCTCATATGCCACAACCTCCTGCCTCCAGTCTTCTCATCTATTGCACCCATAGGAACCATTGCTGAAAAGGTAGCAGAAAGAATTTAATAGCCAAAGGAAGGGGACAGGTAAGATTGCTTAGAATGCTATCTTTCAGAAACAATGTGATTTTAATATTCATGACCTCACAGTGTCTTATGATACCTACACAATACATTCGTAATAGCATGGAAAAATGTTACTGTCAAAATAAACTGTGTCTAAGTGGAAATAAGAAAGAGTTCAACGAGGGGGATTTAGGAGGGGAAAGGGGGGCAGTGGAAGAGAATTATGACCATGGTACATTGTAAATATTTATAGGATTTTTCAATAAAAGTTAAAAAATACACAACCTTATTAAACATAATGAGAAGTAAGAACTTAAAAGCTCAAAATTACCATATGCAGCACATGCCATGCTTGTTGGTGTACTTTAATATATGTTATGAGTGATTCTTCTTTCTCTTTGATTGTCTTTGGAGTGTGAGGCTTTGAAAAGAATGGTTCACCACATTATACAAATTAATGCTGCCTGAAAGCTGATGTTGTTCTGTTATTGTTTGCTACCAGAACTCTTCATGTACTTTTTAAGGTTAATGTCAAAAACTCTAATATTGAAGTAAATATGAAATAATTGATTAAATTTCAACTGTTTGATAATTCTTCATAAAATTATTCTTTGCTCTCCCTGTACTTGCAGGTTATGAGATATGAGAGCATCAGTCAGTCATTGTAATGGGGTGGAGGGGATTGCCTCTGGACTGTACCTTCCACTCTATGGCTCTTATGCTCTTTCCACCCTCTCTTCCACAAAATTCCCCGCAGATGTGTTTTGAGTAACTTTAGTGTTGGGCTCTCAGCAGGTGCTGGATTTCTGCTTTGGTGCATTTGAGTATTCTTGCTATTGAAGCAGCATTCTTACTCATCTTGCCAATTCCTCTGTGGTTTCACCTGGGCCCTGGCTGACATGCCAGGGTGATTCACCTCCTAATTATAGCTGCCTTCTGAAAAAGAAAACAAACCAGGTTCTCCAAAGAAGACTGAGATTAAGATAGGTTGAATGGAATAAATATTATTGATTAAGAGAGATTTTGATGGGCTTAGCCTCTCCTTTGGCTAGATAACAGTGGGGGCTTCTTGTTGGAGCCAATGATCTAGATCTCCATAAGAATCTGACTCAGTTCCAAGTTTTAGATAAGGGATCCTTTCCACTAAGCAGATCTCTTAGACAATCAGAGAGCCATTGGTTGCCCATGTAGGCTGGGTGACACTATTGCACAGGTATGTCCAACTTGTGAGGCTGATTGCTTTTGTATAGCAGTGTTCCCTGCTAGCACACAAGTTTGTTAGTCATTTTCCACAGCAGCTCATGAAGCACTTTCTAACACTCTATAGAAAGATCATGTGGGAACTTGATTTCTTCCACATTTCAGCTGGATCAGCAGATTATTTGTGTCAGCAGCATGTGGTCTCTTCAGCAATAGCATCTTACCTTTTACCTCAGACAGATAATCGAGTGCTTTGACAGAAGCCTGTCTAATTTTGGGGACCTCAAAGAAGGTTGTAACCAATTTCTGGTACAGAGAGGTAAAAGCCAGAGCCATATGTTTTAGGGTTATGTTTCATCCCAACTTCTCCAGGGCCCTAATTACTATTAAGGTCTTCTTTATGTTTTAGTCTACTATATAGGAAAATGTTTTCTATTGAGTGAATTCGTTTTAGATTTAGTTTCATGCATATTTACCCCGTCCTCCCATTCCCCTTCCATAGAAAACTTTCATCCCTATTATCTGACCCTCTAGTTGCCTATCAGGTCTGCCTGAAACTCAAGGTGGTCCAGGTTAGGAACCACAGATGAGTGAGAGCATGCAACATTTGTCTTTCTGTGCTTGTGTGAGTTCAATTAGTATGATTTGTCCAAGATTGTCCATTTTCCTACAAATTTCATTGTATCATGTTTCCTTACTGCTGAGTAGGCTTCCATCTGCCATATCTTCATTATCCAGTCATCAAATGATGGGCATATGGACTGATTAATTTTTATCTATTGTGAATTGAGCATCTATAAACCTGGTTGAGCAAATATCTCTATAATTAAGAGTGGATCCTAATCCACAAATTCAGGGGGAATTGCAGCAACCCCACTGAGGATGGCCCTCATGGGAATGGGGTCAGGGAGAAGGGAAATGATGATACTAACATATGATATGTCCATACAAGTTCCTACCTGACAAAAATAAATGAATATTTTAAATAAATTATTATTTAGAACATGTAGAAATTAAAGAAATCCTTAAATTTAAAATATATTTTTAATATTTTGAGGTAAATATAGTTGAGTATAGTCAAGCTGGAATAAGAAATGATAAAAAAATAAACCTCACTGAGAAATATTTTACATAGAATAGAAAAAATATAACATATTTTTGTGGAATTCTAAATTTACTGTGAAAAACTTGCTTTATGTCCATTAATTTTCAAATTAAATCAATAATTACATAAAACTAAATTACATTATCTTTTGGTTGACAGGTATTCAGTGTTTAAAAATAAATGAAGGGCTGGAGAGATGGCTTTGTGGATAAAGCACCTGTCTGCAAAGCCTGAGGACCCATGTTTGACTCTCCAGGTCCCACATAAGCCAGATACAAAGTGACACATGTGTACAAGGTGTTACATGCCCACAAGGTGGAAAATGCATCCGGAGTTTAATTACAGTGGAAGGAGGACCTGGCATAACAATTTTCTCTCTCTCTCTCTCAACCTCTCTCACCCTCTCTTGCTCCCTCTCATAAATACAAAGGAGGCAATCTATTGGGCATGACTCAAAAAAATAAAAATAAATAAATGAAATGAGATTTCTAGTTCTGCGGTTTGTGAAGGATTCCTTTTATCACTAACAGCTCACATTAACTTACACACATTTATATCATTGGCAGTTGGCAGGAATCAATGATTCCTGCTTAGTTCTGTTAGCTGATCTGGGAACAACAGGTGTTTTGCATTTACTGAGTGTTCAAGTACAGAGAATCTTTTTATTTGTTTCTTGACATTAATAATATCATCATTGTTGTGCTGGAGAGATGGCTTAGTGGTTAAGCGCTTGCCTTTGAAGCCTAAGGACCCCGGTTCGAGGCTCGGTTCCCCAGGTCCCACGTTAGCCAGATACACAAGGGGGCGCACATGTCTGGAGTTCATTTGCAGAGGCTGGAAGCCCTGGCGTGCCCATTCTCTCTCTCTCCCTCTATCTGTCTTTCTCTCTGTGTCTGTCGGTCTCAAATAAATAAATAAATAAATATTTTTTTTAAAAAAAAGAATATCATCATTGTGTTCTTAATATACTGAATAACTATCAAAAACACTTAATATCTTATATTGTACTAATGATTCATGGGGATCCTCCTTTTATTGTTCTATTAAATACAGTAACCACTGAAAAATAATTTTAGAAATTTATTTTATCTACACATGTGCTACATGGCCTGAATCTGTTTTGGGACCTTACTTCCCGGTATTATGTTTTTGTATATTTTGCTTAGAGTGTTCTATCACCATAAGAAGTTGTCTTTGACTAACAATTAAAATTGACACTAAGAGGACAAGTGTTTCTACACCAGTTATTGATGTTCTGATTGTATTTGTTTACCCACCCTGATTATGAATTTATGTTATTACCTAGACTAATATAAATCATTTTGAATTTAATAAAACATTGAAATTGAGTTTAGACTAAAAATAATTTTTCAGATATTTGTATTTCACATAATGCAGAGAAAAAAGACTTTTTCAGATATTTGTATTTCACATAATGCAGAGATGAAGAAAAATTATCACAATTAAATAATTGTTTAAGCATAATGCTAGTAATCAGTAATTCATAACCACAAAGAAATGGATATTACCCTGGAAATATTCTTTCTTGTGAATTCTCTAGAAAAGAGGCAACAACAGGATATAAGAATGGTTAATTCTTACCATTCACACAATCAATAAACTGAGCTTCTTGTTCTACAATGGCAGCAAAACCACACCAAGTCATGCTACATTTCATATAATGACTGCTTTTACATTACTGATTTTAATGAGTGAAAAAGGGCTGGAGAGATGGCTTAGTGGTTAAGCACATACCTGTGAAGCCTAAGGACCCTGCTTCAGGGCTCAATTACCCAGGACTCACGTTAGCCAGATGCACAAAGGGGCACATACATCTGGAGTTTATTTACAGTGGCTGGAGGCCCTGGTGCACCCATTCTCTCTTATCTGCCTCTTTCTCTCTCTGTCTGTCACTTTCAAATAGATAAATAAAAATAAACAAAAAGGAGAGAAAAATACAGGAAATTTTAGTTTATGTAAAAATTTTGAAATTAAATGAGGAAAAATATCAAGTAAGCAAAACTTGCCTTTTGTTATTTGAGAAAACATTATTCTTGGGGAGAATAAAAATCTCCATTAACAGTCCAGTTATGCATGAATATCCTCCCATAAATAGATTCTTGTGATATCTGGAAGATACGTGAATATTTTTATATTTTATCATGTAATTACCAATAACATAAACTATAACTGACATAATCACATGCCTGAATTTAATATTAAAGTCTATTTTCATGAAAATTGAATAACTTAAGATTAAAATTATCAATATGCTGTCTATATTTAGTAATGATATTGCATGAATGGCCTCAGTGGTAAAACATAAAGCTTGTGACTACACCAATGTATGACTGCATGCCTATGATCACAGCAGACTTGAAGGCTAAGTAACAGGATGGAAAGTCCAACTGGTCTACATAGATAAAAAAATAAACTAGGTCTAGAGAGATGGCTAAGCAGTTAAGACATTTACTTACAACACCTAACTACCTGGGTTCAATTCCACAATACCCACATAAAGCCAGAAGCACAAAATGGTGCATGCATCTGGAGTTGGTTTGCAGTAGCTGAAAGCCCTAGCATGCCAGTACAAAATCTGTCTGTCCCTCTTCTCTCTGTGTTTGCTTACAAATTAAAACTAAAAATTAATCAATTGGATAAATCTTATTTGATAAAATCTACAGCTACTTTCAAATTGGTAAGAAGTAATTTACAATTTGCATCATAGGATACTTATGTTCAATTCAGTTTCAACAGTGTCTCCCCTTCTGCTTCTATTAGGGATGATTGATTTCATGAATCAAGTTCAGAATATTAGCATCATCAATACAAAATAAAACAATTTTTTTTTTCTCATTGACTCAAGCACTATATATTTTGTTTCTATCATTTCCCTTTTTATTCCAGAGAAGTAGACTTCTGCAGGGATTTCATGTAGAGAATGATGGAGACCATTGAACTCCTCAGAAATTACGTGCCCATTCTAGGTTGTGGAATATGATACGGTGCTTTCCCAGACAGTGACCTGGTAATGGAATTTTGATCCATGCTTTCCAATATTGAGAAAATGAGCTGAAGAAAATGGTATGCACAAAATTAATAGGCCATGGTAATTAAAAATGATTGTAACAACATTGATTTAATTAAGCAAAAATGAAATAAAACACAAACATTATATATATTGGAAAGAAAGTAATATATAATATACTTGATACAATATTACTGAAAACACTATTTTTACTCAATCTTAATTTACAAACCAAAAAAGTCAGGTTAATAACCTAGGAAATATTACTACTATGAATTCTTGAGAGTAAGCACACAGCCTATTTATATTAACTTACTGTTCATAAATGTCCAATTTTTTATCTTAGATACATTATACAAAGTATAACAATATAATATAGATGAGTGATGGATATAGAGGATATGTTCCTATGATTTATATTAAGTAAGATATGCCATGAGTGATGAGCTTGCTTATTACATTGCAGAATGACTTCATGAAGACTTTCCTTAAAATATCTTTGGCATTTAAGTAGAAATTAAAATAATTAATTTTTATTGCTTGCTGAAATTCCCTGTTATAATGACAAAAGTAGCAAGTTAAAATATAGTCTGACTTCAGTTCATTTTTCTTTCAGTAAAAGGGCTACAGATTTTTTTCATAGCCTGTCTGTCACCCACAGGTTTTACTTTTACAGTGGCAGTTAAAGTGCACAGTTGAGAACTTTGATCCAAACAAGTTTCCTTTTCTCCTCTCTTTCACACTATTCACTGATAAATAAATATAGTCTACAAAGGGCTTTAATAAGATAATTAGGTTCTATTTCACTGGGCACTGCAGATGTTTGATCACTCATGTCACCAGTGTACACTATTAAAGATTCTGTCAAAACAGATTAAGCTTTGCGTTGCTTTTCCAAAATCACATTGCTGCTCCCTAGAAGGAGTGAATAAAGATCAATTCATGATGTGAGTGAAGGTCTTTCCTCTCAGGATGTGCTTTATGATAGTACAAATGATTTGGTATAATTTTGGTTAATAATGACAATTCTAATAAAATGCATTTCTGTCTTCCTTTAAAAAAATATTATTGCTATTAGTAGAGGCTTTCCAGTTGCTCACAATATATAAGATTATATCCAGTTCAGTGAGTTTTGCTTACAGTCATCTAATCATATTAGAGCATGAGCATGGTTAAGTTTACATAAATGCTGAAAATAAAACAAGGAAAATTTACAGTAGACTGTTTATGTATCTAGGTTTACAAATGCCAAAATAAGAAAACCAAAAAAGAAAAATCATACAGTTTTTTTTTTGTTGTTGTTGTTGTTGTTGTTTGTTTTTTCAGTAGAAAAGCTCCAGAGAGGGCTGGAGGGATGGCTTGGCAGATAAGGCATTTGCCAAGGACCCAGGCTCAATTGCCCAGGACTCACATAAGCCAGATGGACAAGGTGGCTCATGTTTTTGTAGTTCTTTAACAGTAGCTGAGTGCTCTGGCACACCCATTCTCTCTCTTTCTCTCTCTCTCTCTCTCTCTCTCTCTCTCTCTCTCTCTCCCTCTCTCTCTCTCTCTCTCTCTCTCTCTCTCTCTTTCTCTTTGTCTCTCAAATGAAAGAAAAAGAAAAAGAAAAAGAAAAAAGAAAAAGGCTGGGTGTGGTAGTGCACACCTTTAATCCCAGGACTTGAGAGGCAGAGATAGGAGGGTCACCTTGAGTTCAAGGCCTCCCTGAGAATACAGAGTGAACTTCAGGTCAGCCTAGACTAGAGTGAAAACCTAACTCAAAAAAAAAAAAAAAAAAAAAAGAAAAGAAAAGAAAAGAAAAAAGAAAAAAAGCTCAAGAGAAGGCAATTATGCATCAAGATATTCTTTTTTCTAATCTAATGAAATCATAGAGAAATCAACAGAAATAAGAAGATTTTTTTTACAAAAATTCGAATAACTTTATAATAGTATCAATTTTAGAATCACCATATGTTATTAACTTTCTACACAGGGAGTATATTTGCTTCATAAGTTGCTATTACAAATGGTGAAGAGCTGTGCATTGAACTTGAAAAGTTAAATCTAATAATAATGGGTTTCTCATGAGAAAATTTTAAAAGGGGGCTTCCTTTAAGAAGTTATCTTCATAAACACTAATCATCTAAAACAACATATTTTATTCACATAATGTACTTTCAATAAAAATTCAACTCTTCATTCAAATTTTCCTATAGTTTAGCATGAACTAAAAGAATAAATTTTCCAATTGTTTATATAATTTCATAACTTTAGATCATATATCAAACAAAAAATGAATCACATTTTTGCATATTCTAATATTTCTGACATTATAAATGAGTATCAAACCCCCAAAATAGCTCTTCGACAAAATAAATAGAATCAGTTAAAATTATAATAATCAACACACTATTTCTAACTATGTAAAACTATCATATACCTGTGCATAGATATTTAAGATGCTTTTTCCTGCCTGTATCTAAAGTGTCTTTCCTCTATGGAGCTTCAAATTTTCACATCATGGTCTTCAGAAGCAGGAGACACATCTCTGTAGAGACTTCTAATTCAGCATCACAGTAGAATCATTTTCTACTGTCTTCGGGAGCTAAGTAAAAGTCACTGTCATAATTCATTTGATAATTATTTCATGTATCTCAGCACTAACAAAAGACCTGTGTACAGAACAATGGCATGCTTTGTCCTCTCTGATCCTGTCATTTCATGGAAGGAGATAAAGTAACATTTACAATGTTACTAAACAAAGCATCAAATGCTACTGGCTATGTGAGTATCAGCAATAGTGACACATTCTAGAGAAAAGAGCAAAGTGAACTATTATAATTGGAAAGAATATCCAGGATATTGTCACAGTGACCTAAAAAAGAAAAGATAAATGGATATTTTGTCAGTGAAAGTTATAAAAGGCAAGCAACATATGATTCAGAACTAGTAACATAATTCCTTTCACTTGAGTTATTGATAACATAGCAGGTTAGCAGCTAATCCTAAAAAAATAAAAAATAAAATAAAATAAAAAGTTTTACAAACGAAAGGAACTTTTACCTTCACAAAGGAAGTAATAGAATTCTCAACATCTCAACTGTAAAACCAGTTAAAAGCTGAAAGCAAGTTTGTGAAGACCTAATTCATGATTTAGGACCATTTCCAATAAATGTAGTGACACAGGCTCAAAGACCCATCATTGTATCTGCAAAGACTTACTTAGAACACACATTTGTTTAATGGGTACAGTATGCTAAGTAACTAAGACTTCACTTAATTTTCTATTTCAGTGTCACAATTCATTCATTTTGTGTAAATCTTGGTAGACAGAAATGAAAGGAAAGAATAAAGTCAATACATTCAAAAGAAATGTTTTTAGTACAGATCTTCATTGTGAAAAGGTGTCTGAAACTCACATCCATGGATAGAAACTGATCTTAAGATAGGCTTTAGGAACACTATAAAAGTGAGAATAAAAAGAAAGCATGGCTTCTCAGAATATATATTCAAATAAATATTAAATAGTATTTCACACATAGTAAAGGTGGTATTTTAACCAACAAAGTTCTACTTATTAGTAAGAAAAAAAATGACACAATGAAATTTGCAGAGAAATATTCAAACTTGGAACATATCATACTAATCAAACTCAGACAATCACAGAAAGACAATCATCACATGATCTCACTCATCTGTGGTTCCTAACATGGATCAGCCAGAGTTACTGACATACCTGAATGGCATTTTAAAGCTTAGGGAAAGGAAAAGGGTGGGTGGGTACACAAAATCTGATCCAAAAATGAACTGGTACCATAGAATCCTATGTCCTAGAAATCAGATTAAATGGTTGAACTCTCAAGCAAACCTTAGAGGGAGCACTTGAAGCAAAGGGTCCTGAAGAAAGTGAGATGAAAGCTAACCTCAAATTTCTCCTGTTTATCTTTCTTCTTTTTCTTTTTTTCCTTTTTACTTTCCCCTTGGTGCTGGTCTTTAACTCCCAGTACCAGGTTGTGGTGTACATCCACAATGAGCTGTTGATCAGAGAGATCTCCCAAAACAAACAAAACAGATTTCTGTCAGAGCACTTGTTTACCCACCAGAGTTAAATGGTAAGACCCTACTGCTGAAGACATCATATGCTGTGGGCACAGACCATGGGCAGACGTAACTGAAATCCAGAAGAGAGCCAGTCCCCAGAAAATTAGTCCATCTAGTGCTGGAAGGTACCACATGAGTTACTAGGAGAAAGTGGCAACATCTGTCTGAGCAACTCAAACTCTAAGAGACTCAGAAGCAAACAACATGACGTGTTGCTCACACAAGTGCAATAGTGGCACACAGCCATGGTGGGTAATCAACTGCTGTTGAATTGGCTAGCAGATCCTCTCCATGGAAAGGAAACCATATCTGGAACTGGGAAACAAGTCAGAATCATATCCATATAAAGATTCAGATTTCCATTGTCAAGCTCCAACTAATCTTGGGCTATAAGAGGGTCTACACCCTTTAAATTATCTTTAAATTAATAATGATTATCCCATTTAACTGGTGCTGACTTCACTCGCCATTGGAGAATCTGCTTCTCTTTTTCAAATGGGAACTGGACTTGAGGAGATAAACAACCCAGTGCATACTCTCTAGCCCCAACTGAAGCCACAGAGGAACTGGGGAAATGAGCAAGAGTACTGCTTTCTTAGTGAATCTCATATCAGCACAAGGAAGAAGGAGATAGACACTGATGACACTCAACACCTACCAAAGCAGAGAGATCCAGCAGCTTCTAGGAGCCCATCACTGAAGTAGACTTAAAATGAAACCAACATTGCTCAGGGAATTTCATAGAAGAGTAGGAAGAAAGATTGCTAGAGCCACAAGTTGGGATATTTTGCAGAGACATTGCCCCTCCCCCATAACTGACTGCTGTCCCCATAATGCATGACCCACAATTTCCATGGGGTTGACTTGCATCCCCAGTGAGGAAGGCATTTTCAGAAAAGGAGCAGGGAGGAGGGAAAGGATGGTACCATCATGTGTTATTTGCATACTAAATATGTCCATATCTAATAAAACTAAATGTAAAAAACACATTATATGCATGCATGAAATTGTCAATAAGATCGTAAAAGGCTTGTAGCATATTATGACATATGTAAAATAGTTTAAAGTACCATTGAAGTGACACATGTTGATAAGGTCGTCTTATTCTTTGACCAGTGTAGCCCACCAGTAGGACTAGAGATTTGAGTGCTAAAATCTGAGAAAGTATTATCAGCTTGTTCTGTGCTTTCCTCTCTTCTCTTTCCTGTAGCTTGGAGAAAGATATACAAGTTCAATGGGAATTTAAATATTTGATTAAAGGTTTTTTTTTAATTGAAATTATTCTACATTTTTAAATGAAATACTTTTATCCAGGTGTGGGTGTACATGCCTTTAATCCTAGCAATTGGAAGGCAGAGGTAGGAGGATCACTATGAGTACATAGTGAATTCAAGGTAAGCCTGGTGTAGAATGACACCCTACTTCAAACAAAAATAAAACCTATGTGGTAACTAATACTTTAGTAAAATTATCATATAGTTAGACCCATTTAACTTTTATAATGATTTTATTAAAATTATTAATATATTCATTCTAATAGTATGTCTATGTTTATATAACCATATAATAGATTATTATGTTTTGAATATTTATTTTTAATTTCTAAGACAAAAGATGAAACATTTCTTCTTGTTATTGTGTGGGAAAGTGGGGCTTGGGCATTACATAGGGGCTAATGTTGTAGATTCATTTTACATGATGATATTCCAGGAACAGAGAAAAAGCTGTTAGTATATGAAATCCCTTCTGTTGTTACTACCAGTAAGAGGAGACCAGGATAAAACTGGAAAATATTGTTTAAAGGACAACTTTTGTGTGTTCTCTAGAAAACAATGAATTAAGTATCTCTTCACCTGGCTAGTATAAAAAGTAAAATAAAAGCTAAGGATTTATGGGCTGGAGAGATGGCATAGCGGTTAAGCACTTGCCTGTGAAGCCTAAGTACCCCAGTTTGAGGCTCGATTCCCCAGGACCCACGTTAGCCAGATGCACAAGGGGGTGCACACGTCTGGAGTTCGTTTGCAGTGGCTGGAAGCCCTGGCGTGCCCATTCATTCTCTCTCTCTCTCTCTCTCTCTCTCTCTCTCTCTCTCTGTCTGTAGCTCTCAAATAAAGAAATAAAATAAACTTTTTTTTTAAAGTTAAGGATTTATATAATTATTATAAAATGAAAAAGAATCATTATGAAAATGAAGTTAAAATCCTAAATATTTTTGATATTTAATAAAACATGTCTATGTAGTTATATAATATCTAGTATAAAAAGTAGGGGAATCATAATAAAATGGTGTTATTTAAATATCAAAAAAGGAGAAGAGTTCTACAGATGGCAATATTCTAAGCAAGATGCTTAAATGCTGTGATCTTATTTCTTTTGTCTCTAAAATGTCAAAGATCAAGTATACCTTTGCACTGACATATTAGCATTATAAATAATATCTTAATTGTAAGCTTTGTAAAAACAATTATACATAATTTAATAGTTGTAAATGCATAATTATTATAACATAGAGTATATATGTCAGAAAATATTTAAAATTAAAATGAAATAGTTACAAATAGCAGCATATATTTACAAATAGTGTATGTGCAATCATTAAAATTTTTAATTGTATTATTGTCTTGTTTTGCAAGTCTAAACACATGCACATGTTTGCCATAAAAATAAATAAATAAAAGCATATCTTTATATGTGGTGGGGCAATGGATTCTATGTTTCCTTTTAGGTGACTTAATTTTATTACATGTATCTTCTATAGTATTCAAATGTTACTAGTTTATTAATTATAACCTTTAATATTATAAGTGAAATGCTATCTAAAATGATAATAATAACACTAAAATTTATTGTGAGGATTTTACTTTTTCCTTGCTACATTGGTTGTTACTAACTTTTTTAAAATTCATTTTCTTCCTCCAGTTCTTATACATATTAATAGATAAAATCATGCATTCATACTGATATGATTTGTGTTCAAGGAAGCACAACTCTAGACTATATCTGGGAATCTAGTCCAAATGGAAGTCAGCTCAGTTCCACATGATGTAAGCTCTTCAGTGCACCATCCACAAGCAGCAGTTCACTATTACTCACAAATGAATCTTGGTTGTCACTTATGAACTAAGCATAAAACCATCATATAGCTCACATTTCACCAGCTTTTTTAAAACAAATTACCTGAAAAGAAAATGTTTAGGTTTGTAATATGGAAAAAGTAAGTGATGCTTTTGTGCCACCACATTGACCCCACCAGTTCTGTGCTTTTTTATCTCCCACATGCTTTCCTTAGCCAGTCACTATTTTCAGTTGTTTATATTATAATTATCTTTTGTTGAAAGTGTAGTGTGGATGCAAAGTAACCCTTGTTGACTCACTGGCATACAAAAGAGAAGAGCACAGCAATAAAACTAGGCAGGAATTTCATGCAGGCATTTTTCTTAAAATAAAGTTGTACAAGAAGAAAATGTCACATATCAATTTTGCCCAAAGGCTCAAGTAATAGAGTGCTCAGATAAAATACCAGTGTGTGTGATATAATTCCCTTCTTTCCTCAACATTAGATTGATGTGAATAATAAATTCAAAGGTCAACCAATTGTGGTGATGAAAACAATGTATTTAAGTACTTAAAAATGACATTTTAAAAGGCATATCTTAGGTCTCATGAAAATTTTCTTCACAAAAAATTACTGAAATCTCTATTTTCTTGTATTTTGAAAGGTATTACTTAAAATGTAAAGCAATTAGCTCAAAAACTACATGGATAATTATATTTAAAAAAATAAACTTCGCCATGCATGGTAGAATACACCCTTAACCCCAGAAGTTGGGAGGCAGAAAGAGGAGGATCTCCATGAGTTCAAGGTCAGTCTGGGAATACAGAGAGAGATCTACATCAGCCTGGCCTATACTGAAACCC
The DNA here is from genome assembly GCF_020740685.1 of Jaculus jaculus. NCBI lineage: Eukaryota > Metazoa > Chordata > Mammalia > Rodentia > Dipodidae > Jaculus > Jaculus jaculus. Next base: position 48,617,526 of record NC_059104.1, read on the forward strand.
TGCCTCAAAACAAATAAATAATAAATAAAAATATACGTGTGAATACCTTATAGTTAATTGTTACATGTTAAATGTTTATGCTCTTTAGAAAGAGAACCGTGGATAAGTATTTGACTACATGTGTAAATTTTAAAATGAAATTTACTGAATAGAAAGAAAGGAGTTCAAGACCGTCTTAGTAATGAAGAAATTTTGTGATGTATGTTTTTACAAAATCTAGCCAGACATTGATATACTACTAAGGGCATAGGCATTTCATTGAGACTAGCTAGATATAAAAAAGCAAAGGTTCTTCTGTTCATTCTTATAAGCCTAAGACTCACCTCCTGTTACACAGTATTTAATAACAGAAAGTATAGTTAAATTCAGTTAAATGTGATGGCTTGCAACCCACCATTGTCTGAACAACTTATAACATGTTCACCCTGAAGTAGGAGTTGGAAAAGTGGCTCAATAATCAGGTTGCTTGCCATTCAAGCATGAGGACTTGAGTGCACATTCCTAGAACCCACCCACACACATCTGGGAAATGTGGGATGTATTTATCATCTCAGTTCTCCCTCAGCATGTAAGTAAGAACACAGAGAACTCACTGGAAGCTCATAGATGCCTAACCTGGTAGATACAAAGGAATGACAAGAGACTGCCTCAAACAAGGTGGAAGTTGAAGTTGTCCTCTGAATTCCACACATGTGCTGTGTCACTCATGTAGCCATATCATATATGTGGGCACATATAAGTCATAGATACGCAAATAAAAAGCAGTTGAACATTAGTTTAGCTTGTTTACATATTTCAAAATATTTCTACAATATTGATATTTACTACACATCCAAAATGTATCTAGTATTGGAAATATTAAATTTGACTGAAATAATTTGCATAAAACTCACATTTTATGAATAGAATCAGTGTCAGGTAACATTTTCTGACTTTTTGCTGCTTTATTCTTTCCTCATATCTGAAAAGATGCTTGATTATTATATGACAAATCAAATTTGAAGTTGTATTTATTTATTTTTTAAAAATATTTTATTCATTTTTATTTATTTATTTGAGAATGACACACAGAGAGAGAATGGGCACACCAGGGCCTCCAGCCACTGGAAATGAACTCCAGATGCATGAGTCCCCTTGTGCATCTGGCTAACGAGGGTTGTGGGGAATAGAGCTTTGAACCAAGGTCCTTAGGCTTTACAGGCAAGCGCTTAACTGCTAAGCCATCTCTCTAGCCCATGAAGTTTTGTTTATTTCTACATTGCAATGGGCACCATACAACGACTTTTCTATAGTGATGTTCCCTTTTAGTTGTCTAAAGCCTCACTTTCTATGAAATATAAATATGCTTGTTCAAACTGATAATTTTGCAGTCAATTTTTATCAGAGTGGTTACATATTTAGCAATCTAGTCTATTTGCCCAATATAAATATTAAATGGCTTAAAGCATATTTTTTCTTTTATGATTCCTGTACTTTTTATCCTGCTTGCTATTGACTGATACATTTTTGCAGGCCTCAGTTGAGTTTCCATTGTTTGCTAAGTATTGGGTTAAGTGTAGAGACAAGGACATAAATGAGGCCCTGTTTCCCACAACTTAGAGCTTCAGCGAGAAGGTACACATTAGCTGCATAGTTATACAAGGGCAGCCATAGTTAATACACTATTAAAGATCTCAGAAAGGAAAATATTCTACTTTTTTAAATTTAAGAAAGGAAAATCAGGAATTTTCTTGGGGAAGAGAGAAAATGATTTCACTCTCAGTAGTAGAATTATGTATACTTATGAAACATATAAGAAAAGAAAGAATACTTTCATGAACATGGACATATAATTAAAAAGAGTTGTCTTTTTGATAAGAAGAAATCCATTAAATACAGCTAAAAGAGGTGATGCTATCCAAATGGAAAAACCCATGGTATGGGAGGGAATGCACAACTTTATGGAATCCTGACCCCCCCCCCCAAAAAAAAAGAAAGAAAGAAAAAGAAGAAAACCTAGTAATTAATATAAAACCAGTTTTTTCTAGCTTTATAGTAATTTTGGCATGAAGGAATGTATAGATCTTAAGCTGATAATCTGATATGATTATATCTATTATACTTTAAAAGTAAATTACAGCTATCAAATGTTGAATAAAGCTAAATTACTGAAGGCCATTTCATGGTCTTTGAAATACACAGATACTGAGTGGTGAATGTAGAGCCAGAAGGTGGAACACTTCAATGAGATTTAGGAAATAAAATCTATAGTCTTTGGCAAAGATTGGAATTCAGAAGTAAGGAAGGGAGAGAAGTTAAGAGAAACTTCTAAGCTTAAGAAATTTGACAAGCATTGGTATTCTCTGAGAAAGAATGCCCTAAGGTGTTATAGTCAATTGGTAGAGGCTGGGTATTTCTAGAAAATATGCTTTAAATTTTATACATGTTAATGATGAGGGGCTTTGGAATGTCCACTTAGGCAAAGAGATGGATATGTAGAACTCAGATCAGCATTTTAGACATGATTTGGAATTCATCACCAAATAAATTGAAGTGACTAAAACTATGGAAGAAAATTGTTCATAGTTCTTGAAAAGGCAGAAAATGATCTAAATGTGAGTTTACAGAGACACAGAAGTATCAGAGTAACTGGCTAATATGGAAAGATTCACAACATGGGTATGAATAAGATTTGCAGAAAACTATGGGGAGATACATGGATAGAAAAATTGTGGTGTTTTGAATGTAAAATGTCTCCCATAGCTTCTTGTGTTTTTGAATTGGCTTTATATTTAATTCCAAGATGGTGGACCATCTGGGATGTGGAGCCTTGCTAAAAGAGTTATGTTGCTGGGGCCATGTCTTGGTGGGTTACAGTCCAGCCCCACTTGCCCCTTGGCTCACTGTCTGCTTCTTCCTTTCTGCTGTGGAGATGTGACTTCAGATAACTTCTACAATAATCTTTAAGTGTTTATTGTTTTCTAAGTTCTGTGGGCATTAGCTTGAATGATATGTTTGAAAACAGAAAGATTAGAATTCAGGTCTGACCCTGTGACAGACTAGTCAGGTGTTCCAGTTGCAGACTTGCTGCTGGGGAAAAGCACCTGACCACAACCAACTAATAGGAAGAAGGTTTTGTTTTTGATTTTTTTAAACAAAAATAAAGGGGAAGCTTTATAATGACAGAGGACCACATGACATAAACAGAGGCTTGACATCAATTTTACCACAACAGGTGAAAAGCAGCAGCAGGAGAAGAAGCAGACAAATATTGGCAAACAAGGAGCTAATAAACCTCAAGGCTAATCCCCAGTAACAGTCCTCATCTAGCAAGACTCTCCTCCCAAATTGTCACAAATTGGGAACCAAGCACTCAAAATACATGAATTTATGGAGGACAACTAATTTAAGCACACACTTTAGGCAAGAATAAAAACATGTTTAATGGGCTAGTGTTATGCAAACAATGTTGAATAATTTCAGTGGCGATTAGTCAGCATATACAGTATCACCTAGGTATAGTTAAGAATGCATTGTTCAAAGTATTGGGGATGATACCATATTTTTTAGAGAAAGTCATTTGAATTTAGAAAATGAGTATTAGAAAATTAAAGATAACATACAAAGATTAAAAATTGCTGTTTTAGATATCCTTTCTAGAGACTGTATTTCACAAAAGGGAAAAAAAATACTGTGTCAAGAAGATAAAGATGAGTCATAGACAAAATGCTGTGATGGATCATGAATTATTGTAGAAGAGAAGGGGAGGCTTAAACACTGTTGGTGTGAATGAAAATTGACACAGCTATTATGGAAAAGAGCGGATGTTTCCGAAAAATGAAACTATAGCTACCCTAATTCTGAATCTATATACTAAAAGACAATGAAAATAGTATGGCAAAAATATAATTGAATTTTATTATTTATTGTATAGTTATTCATAATAGAAAATTATAAACATGTACATTGGACTTTAAAAGTGTGAAACTGATTGTTGAGACTTTTACAAACTTGGGAGCATTGTACTAAGTGAAATTTGAGTCATAGGCAAAGAATATTATGAATACAATGTATAAACAAAGGTTGAACTCATTGAAACAGTTTGTAGAATGATAATTACAAGGGGTGAAGGCTAGAGAAGAGATGAATGAAATGTTGGTCAGAGGATACTGGTGGTGGTTTGAATTAGGTGTCCCCATAAACTCTTATGTTCTCAATGCTAGGTCCCAGCTGGTGGCAATTTTGGAATTGAGCCTCCTGGAGGAAGTGTCTTTGGGGTGGGGGTGGGCTTTGTGTGTTATAGCCAGCTTCTTCTTGCCAGTGTTTGGCACATTATCCTCCAGCTTTTGTTCACCTGCTGTGGCAGAGATGATGTCCAACCTTAGCTCATGCCAAGTTTTCCTCTGCCATCATGGTGCTTCCCTCCCAGTCTGTAAGCTAAAATAAACCCTTTCCTCCCACAAGTTGCTCTTGTCTGGGTGCTTTCTAACAGCAAGAAGAAGGTAACTTCCACAGGTACAAACACTAATAAGATAGATAAGCATGGAAGTCTAATACACATCAGTGAATGTAGTTAAGAATCATCACACTGCATGCATTAATATTAATTATTACAACTTATAGTTGCACTGAAAAAATACATAAAAATAGGGTGAAATAATTATCAGCAAAAGCTAATAAAGTTTTAGAATAAACTCCCTTAGAAAAAAAGAAAGCTGTCCTAGGGCTGTATTCAGTGGAGAATGAATTTCATGCTTAGAATGTAAAACACTCTGGATTCTACCCTCATAGCCAAAGCCAACAAAAACAAAAACATAAATTGATATTTTAAGTGCAATTGAAAATTGATATCTGAACTAAACACAAAAGTAAAACAAAATCTGAAAATCCAGGCTCAAAATTTGACACAAAACAGAAGTTCTAACCTAAATAATTCCTTCACTATAAGGGAGAAATACACTTTACATTTGCACCTAAAATATTACTCCTTTTATGGGAATGTGATCATTAATTTAGTACCAAAAAGGACATAATAAAATTATCTTCCAAATAATTCTTTTGGGTTTGCAACCAAGAATATGTTTATACTAACATAAATCTTTCATTGTTTCAAAGTTTAGGATCTTCCCAGGAACAAAATATAGAGGGAATTACTGCAAGCCTATAAAATGAGAAAGTTAAAATAGAAACAAAGACAAGGAGTTAGGGGAAAAATGAGGAAAGGGTAAGTATTGCGAAGACTCAAATAACCAAGCAATGAAGATATAAGGAATTGTCATTGTATTTACTGGGAGTAAAATGAGAATATTGGGCTGGAGAGATGGATTACTGATTAAGATGCTTGCCTGCAAAGCCAAAGTACTGAGGTTTAATTTGCCAGTTCCCATGTATGTAAAGGCAGATGCACAAGGTGATACATGGATCTGAAGTTCATTTGCAGGGGCTAGAGGCCCTGCCATTCCCAGTTTCTTTTTCTCTCAGATAAATAAATAAAAATAACATTTTTAAAGTGAGAAAATTAAGTAAATACCATCAAGTTATAAGTTTAAGCAAAACAAAGCAAAGAAATGATCACAAAACACTCTGATATATCACAGTACATGTGTGTTTCTGAAAATATAACTGTTCTCAGAATTTTTGTCTTCAAAAGTGACAAAGCAGCAAGAAAATAAAGTAAAAGCAAGATTTTCCAGGGGGTGTTAGCAGGGGACATTGTTTGCATAGATCATGTAACTTAGTGCAGCATGAAGAAAATAAGAATCAGTACCTGGGGAAACTAAATAGAGTTCAGGCTGCGATTTTCCTTACAGAGCATTAAAAGCATACATAAAATAAATGTGGTAAGACATGGTTCACTATAGGGAGACAGGGAGACAGAAGTGGAGTTTGAGATGCAGAAAAACCTGCTAGATTTGTGGATCCTGGGCTAAGTCTACATACAAGCATTCAACATGAATTTGCCTCTTGTTTCCTAGAGAAGAAAGATAAAGTGATAACAGTTATGCTTTAATACCAGTGCTATTCCCCTAACTACCATATCATCTGAACCAATTGCCATCACAGAAATATGTTGTGTCAGAATGAATTATAATGACATAGTGTTAAATATTTGGGGAGGAGATAGCAAAAAGATTTACACTATTATGCATTCATAAATAATTGGGTATTTCACCAAAATCCATTGGAGATTATCTAAAATAGTATGTCAATAGATAAAATTAATAAGCATAATTTAAGTGCCTCAAGGAAACAAAATCATGATTATTACTCAAGAATTATTGCCTCTGGGGATAACTACCTTGGTATAGATTGCTTTGTTTAGCATTGTTTTGTTTTGTATTTTAGCCATATTTCTTTCTTTTAATGAAAGTCCAGGAATTTTCAAAAACTACAGTATTTCAATTAAAAACACAATTTCTGAGCTTTAATGGTAAAATAGTCCCTTCATACTCATTCTACACTTGATCAAGTTGGTTATTATGTGTTCTAACTAAAATCTTACATGAAGCATTGTTTTGGAATTGTGTGCCCCACACTATCTAGCTCACTTCCCTTTCCATCTTGGATGGATTTGCCATGCAGCCTAGAACCCTGGACCCACTCGTCAGCACAAGTCTGCCCATTGCCACATTTTCTCTGGAGATTTTAAGCATGATGAGGTTGTTTTAAGCTTTGGCTGAATGGGTTGGTAGTGGCTACCATGCTAACTATTCTGGGAACATAATATCATATATAAAATTCCTGGGCAGGACAAGTTCAATAATGGTCTCATTACCTTTTACTAACCTGACAGTTAATTTCAGAAACTAAGATAATTTGATTTCAGTCTTTATGTATGCAGAATCTCACCTAGATTACTATAGTAGGCATTCCCTCGGCAAATGTACACTGTTAAGGTAGATTATCTCATGTATTTCATGCTCAGGTCCTAATAAATGTTGGTGAATTTCTCCTTCCAATTTTATCCAGCTTGAAGTAATCCAGTAAGCATTCGCCAATGCACTTCTTTAGTAATGTGTGTCATCTATTCACTGTTAACTCGATAAAAGGGATATTGAATTTCTTCATAAACATGCTTTAACTACTATATAAACTTCTTGCATCTATGTTTTTATTTTTCATAATATGGGTCTTTCCTGGAGAAAAAGACATGTATTCTGGGAGCTAGATGCTTCATTTGCCCCACAGTTAATCAGCCTCAAGAAGCATTGAGTGAGGGCTTGATCATGCATACCGAGCAGGCAGCAAAGAGGAGGCACATTGTTCTCTGTGATGAACCCATCAGAATCCAGTCCCAGTAGGTTTGTTTCAAGGCTGCAAGTGAAGGCAAGGATACAAACTGTTCTTCATTCTATTCCATCCTACTGCAACACAGACAAAATGCAAGCAGCAAACCCTGAATAAACATGTCCAAATCTTGACCTTGAGTTTTATAATTCAGGTGAAAAAAAAATCTTGGATGAAACTAAGTACATTTCCATGCATTAGAGAGAGAGGGTCATGTGTGGAGAGATACACAGCTGTCTGGTCTTGATTTTAATCAATTATTTGATGGATATTTCTGGACAAACAGACTCAGCCATGACCAGATGTAGCAAGTCTCTGTTAATAATCTGAGCTAATTGAGTCTCCCTTTAGTCATTTTCCAATTATCTATGGCTCTATATTGGGAGATTTGAGAGATTTTTGTTTCCTTTTTCTTTTCCAGTGGAGTTTTGCAGAAGCATAACAAGATAAGAATGCCATTGCAACTTTACTGTAACTGACAGGAAACAGCTTTGCTTTCTTTCTTGCTTTTTTTCTTTTATGGAAGAAAGCAATTGAACAATAAAATAATCCAATAATATTTCATTGAATACTTGCAGAGAAATTGTTTTTGACTTTCAGTGTTTTTCCTTTTGATTAAAGGAAATGGAGGGGAGGAAATGGAGGCAAATATTAAATGGAATGTGTTCATTGCTGGAATATAGATTTTCATTGCTCTGAGTACTCAGTAGAGATTTTCTCTACACCTAATAATCATTTTCTCAGTAGGCTGTAAAAATTAGGAGATTATGCATATCACAATCAAGATACTGTTTATCTAGCACACTATTTCAGCTTTTCTTTGCTATTGATAACTAGTCTATTATTCATTTATAAATCTTACCCAAATGGATGCATTCTTTCTTAAGAGAGGAAATATTCCAAAATAAATAATGCATTGTTTCATTTATCTGCTGATTGTAATCACTCAGCAGTGAAGAAAGCTACTTTTGGTGACATTACAATCTTGAAAACATGTACTTGAAAATTTCATATGAGCCTACAGAAAGAAAAGAGCAGCATAATTTTTTTCACAGTAAGTTTATCAAACCTAAACAGAACAAATCTCTAAAGGTTGAGCTTATTAGCTAGGAGGCTAGTGTTTCAAACAAGGGAAATATCAATGAACTTGAGAGTTATGTACCACAGTTATTGTTTAGAGAATGTTTGTAAAAAAGACAATGTTTTGTCTGCATGATACGCATGATGAATTTATGAATATTTGATCCATGTTCTTCCAGCTGTGTAAACAGTGAGCTTTTTGTTCATTTTAAATGGTTTCTTTTTAGTGAACATTTTTGAAATATGAGTATAGTACTTCTGCATGTAGGGATGAACAGTAACTTTAACTTTATGTAAGTGATAAATATAAAGCGGTTTTCCATATAAAATGAAATTAGTATCAAATATGTTGTAAATATCCTAATATGAAAAATTATGAATTGAAAACATGCTTGTTTGACTTTATTAAACTATATCTTCAAAAGAAGAATGAGCCTGATGGTATCAAAAATCAATTTGTTTTATCTACTTTTGAGTTTACCTTCTCTGTCTTTTTTCTTTTTTTCTTTTTTTTAGGGTCCAATCAAATGGACTGAAGCTTTGGTTTGCTTTTTTTAAAAGTTCATTGGGTAATAGGATGAGTCTATATTGAACATGGACAGCAGATTTCTGGTTTCTGGTTGTCTCTGTCGGGAAATGAACAAATCACAGGTAATAAAAGCAGAAGATTTATGATCCATCTGTTCTGAATTCTTTCTTTAACCCAGACTTACATCATATGGAAGGAGATACTCAACTTTACTTTTTTCTGAAAAGCAAAATGAAAGCAAGAGCATCTCCCCTGTCCATTTTTATATTAAAAGATTTGATTAAGATCTAGATGGAAGTCTCACAGAATATGCCACTGTGCATCCTTCCCTGCCATTCCCAATCAAAACCCCAACATTCTTTTCTCATTTTACTTACTTTTCATTCCACTGTTGTTTCTCCTACACTTTGGTGTGTTTAAATATTTGAATGAATTTTATGAATTTTGAGGGAGTAAAATGTTCAAGTTAATTATACAAATATATAATTATTTATTGCTCATATTAACACAGGAAAATTAAGCTACTGAAGTAGGAAAAGGATGTGTGATGTTTCCTGGGGAGAATTGAACAAATGTTCCACCATATAGGAAACCCATGATGGGGGATAGAAATAAAAAGAAATGATTCCACATATAAGTAGCTTCAAATTCTTGAGGTTTGGACAGTGTGGATAACTCTGGCAGCTGCACAGGTGATCTGATGAAAGCTACACCACAAGACTGTCTTCTGTTCTGGGGATTTTTTTTAGGCAGGTAAACCACAAGAGTCACCTGTCCGCCAGCATTGGTTACTGCGTATATAACTTCCAAGAGGGATTACTGAGTTGTTTAGCCACAACTTTCTAGTGAATTCTTGCATTGCCCTCCCCCACCAGTACCAACACACACACACACACACACACACACACACACACACACACACACACACACTCCTTCAGTGGGAGTGTTTCCATCCAAAATAAATGCAAAGCCACAAACGGCACAGGAATCAAAGCTGCCACATAGTTCAGAGTGAATCCATACTATAACTTTCCTTTGGGATTTACAGGGAGGAACAGCAAGTTATAGGTCTGGTGAGTTTACAGTTTAGAAGGTATTGCAAAGTGAGGGAATCCAAGTCAGGAAATGTACATCTTCAAGTTGTAGAAATCAGTCAACAATAAGGGAAGACAACTGACTTACAGTTGCTCTACCAAATGAGTCAACCATGACTCCCTTGTATTTGGCTAAAATACAAAATAATAATAACTAAAATAATAAATAACTTAACTGAATGATTAATAGCCCAAAAGATAAGGATTAATGTGGAAAATAATTGGGGCTTCTATCATGTGAGGCTGCTCACAGGATAACTAGAATGTAGAGTCCCACAACATGACTTCTGAAGGGTAGCAGTTAGCTTTTTCTCTCAGTTTGTCAAAAGTCAGAAGTGGGACAAACTTTGAGTTTCTAATCAAGTCCTGGATGCCTGAAACAGATTGTTTCATGGTTGGTTGCTCAGCTTCTTGAACTGATAATTAGGAATACTCTGACTTCTTACAATGCTGACCTGTAGACTGTAAAATAACTTCCTGGATAAATTACTGTAGATAGTAGATTGGTCTCCTGGGCTGCTTTCTATGAATTAATGTTCAGATAAGTACACATATTTTGTTTGGTGTCAGACATTTTCCTATCTGCACATTTACCCTCCCAATTTCTAGCCACTTTCATGTTATGGGCACAATCAGTTCAGATAGATATAGATGAAGCCAAAATTGGTCTTTCCTTGTCATTGGGATTGTTTGGCCTTGTCATGAAATATGTTAGAGTCTTATCTAAGTCACAGGGAACAGGTCACCTTTTGTAACAAGTCATTTCCAAAGAACACAGAAGGATAGAATGGAATTTCAAAGAAAGATATTGTGGAAAAGCAATCACTGCTTACTGAGGAGACAGTTTTCAAAGTTTATTATGGACAAGGGACACACACACACACACACACACACACACACACACACACACACATAATTTCTTTTTAGCCAAATTGGTCATGAGAACTGCAGACTTCATTGATAAAAGGGAGCTCTGAATAGAGGAAGTAAGAGAACAAGAAAAGAGAAAGCTGAATGTGTGGGTGGTCCCAAGAACAGAAGACAGATCATTCTCAGCTGCCTCCTGGCTATGTTCTTCTTCTTTGTCAATAGCGGAAACGAAATTGAGAGAGCTAATAGATGAACAGTGACAAGCCCAGACACCAGGATTTCTGCTGGGAGATGTCTGGGCCTCAGGGCTGGTGCAGGTCATGGAGAAAGCCCAGGCAGTTAAAGCAAAGAATGATGTTCAAGGCAAGTTTTCTAGATAAAGGAATCACTAAAAGCTAGTTGACTACAAAATGTATGTTTGTAGACCACATGTTATTCTATGTCTCACATTCTGTATTTCTTACCATTAGTTTTCTTTTCTTTTGGATTTGTATATTACATACATAAGCTAAAATTCAGTACCATATTCCCTCTCTCCCCACCAAAACTCACTAGTTATCACTATGAAGAAGCAAATGGTGAATAAATAATACAAAATGATTACCATTGCACAGATTTGCAGAGTAATATTAAGTAAATATTACCTCATTCTAATTTTTCATTAGTTTCTTAGCTGTGTAGAAATGTAATGGTGCTTCTGAGGGAAATTATGCATGTGACCTGATAAAGCAATATGCTTAGTCATTACACTGAAACATGTCACAACATTTAAATTGTAAATAATTGATAAGATATTGAAATTATATCATATCTGGAAAAAATTTGAAATTAAAAAAACTTACACACACACATAAACACACACATGTATGTTTGTGTGTGCTTTAAAGTACATTAAAATATTCCTAATCTAAAAATATGAGAATTCTGTGGGAACTTCATTGAACTGACTACAAAATCTTACTTATTCCATCATGAATAATGAATGAAGAAAAAATTCAATGCATATTTTCTTAATAACTGCATAAAATTATTTTAATTTCTGACAAATTATTCATTAGTGTGACCTTATTTTAAAATATACATGCATCTGGATATCATTTGCAGTGGCTGCAGGCCCTGGCATGCCCATTCTCTCTCTCTTTCTCTCTCTCTATCTCACTTTCTCCCTCAAATAAATAAATATCAGATATCAATGAAAACAAATAAGACCTTAATTTTAAAGTATGAGTAATTTCACATATTAATTTTCACAATTAACTTTACTATTATAAATTGATTTTATATCTCCTTCCTTTTATTCATTGGATGTTTTTTAAAATATATATTGTTTTTCCCTTGGGTATGCATACATGGTAGTTATTATTTTTAGTGCAGATGAATAAGATGGATACATTGAGTTTCTGTCTATGTACAGATAAGTTAAAGTTTTATATTATAAAATATTCATCTTATTAAAAGTAGGGAAGAATAAATGTATTTTGCATCCTTCCATATACAAGTTATCTTATGAATGACTCTTATAAAAGCAAACATGCTCTTCAGTGGAGCTTATGAAATGGAAGGAACAGCAGCTATCATTAATTGCCACCATACTTAGAAAGTGACCCAATGCTTTACAAAGAGACATTATAACTCCCAGTTACTTAATTCTATCTCCTCCATTATATTACAGTATAATAATTTCTTTAAAAACTACTGATTTTCTGATGATATAAGACTGGACCAACAGTTTTCCCTACTGAATACTCAAATATGGTAATAAATATATGGAGACTTCAATTAAAAAACACTAAGATTATGGTATTTAGTATTTCATGTAGACATATATTTAGAACATTCTGATCAAGGTCAATCTTCATTGTACCCTCTTCAGGGCCTTGTGACTCAGGCATTCCCTCTAAGGTTCTGATGAAGGTTCAACCATTTTGTCTGTCTTTTAGGATGTAGAATTTTATGGTGCCATTGCCATTTGGATGCAGATTTGTGTCCCCTGTCCCCTCCTTTGCCCTCCCCTCCCTCCTCACCCACACTATTGTATAGTCCTGGAGATGCTTGTTGGGTATTCCAGCATCTTGGGTAGATTCAGGTTAGGTGCTGTTGATGACTGAGACTATGCAGCAATTACCTTTCTGTGATTGGGTAAGTTCAGTGAGAATGATCTATTCCAGGTTCAACCATTTTTCTTCAAATTTCATTGTATCATTTTTTTCTTACTGCTATGTATATTCCATGGTGTATATATACCACATATAAGTTATCTATTCTTTTAGTGATGGACATCTGGGTTGATTCCAGCTCTTAGCTATTACAAATTGAGCTGCTATAAACATGGTTGAGCAAATCTCTCTGGACTGAGGCTTGAAGGTTTTAGGGTAGATGCCCAATAAGGAAATTACTGGGTTGGTTGGTAACTCTATAGTCGGCTTTTTTAGGAATCTCCATATTGCTTTCCAAAGTGGGTTGCACTACCTTATATTCCCACCAACAGTGGATGAGAGTTCCTATTTTTCTGTGTCCTCACCAGCACTTTTTTTCATGTGAATTTTTGATGTTTGATATACTTACTGGAGTAAAGTGGACTCTCATAGCTGTTTTAATTTACATTTCCCTGATGATTAGGGATGATGAACATTTTCTTAAGTGTGTCTTTGCTATTTGTATTTTTTCTCTGTGAACTGCCTGTCCAGCTCTTTGCCCCATTTTATGAATAGGTTGTTTGACTTTTTATTGTTTATGTTTTTGAGTTCTTTGTAGATTCTAGAGATTAGGCCTCTGTCAGTTGCATATTCTGCACATATTGTCTCCCATTCTGTGGGTAATCTATTGGCTTTGTTTATGTATGCTTGTCTGTGAAGAAACTCTTCAGCTTCATGTGATCCCATTGGTTGAGTGACTGCTTAAGATCTTGTGCTACTGGGGTTTTTTTCAGGAAGACTTTTGCCATTCCTATATCATGGAAAGTTTCTCCTATATTTTCATCCATAGTAGCCAAGTTTCTGGTCTTACATTGAGGTCTTTGACCCATTTGGACTTGAGTGTTGTGCATGGTAAGTGTGTGGATCAAGTTTCAGTTTCCTGCATATGGTTATCCAGTTTTTCCAGTACCATTTGATGAAGATGCTGTCTTTTTTCCAGCCTATATTGTTAGGGCCTTTTATCAAGTACCAAGTAGCTTTAGTTGCTTGACACAAAGTCTGGGTCCTCTATTCTATTCCAGTGGTCTATATTCCTGTTTTTATGCCAGTGCCATGCTCTATTTTTTACTATGGCTTTGTAATATAACTTTAAATCTGGTATGGCAAAGCCTGCAGAGGTATTTCTTTTACTGAGGATATGCTTGGAAATTCGAGGCATCTACCATTCCATATGAATTTTGTGATAATTTTTTCTATCTCAATGAAGAACAATGTTGGTATTTTGATTGGAATTGCATTAAATCTGTGTATTGCCTTTGGTAGGATTGCCATCTTCACAATGTTAATTCTGCCTAACCAGGAGCATGGGAGATCTTTCCATTTTCTCAAGTCCTCCTCAATTTCTTTTGTGAGTGTTTTTTATGTTTTCTTTGTATAGATCAGATACTTCCTTGTTTAATGTTATTCCAAAGTATTTTTTGTTGCTATTGAAAAATGGGACAATGTCACTTATTTCTTGTCTTGTGGTATATCTGCTTGATTTTGCTATTAGGGTGATACTAGCTTCATAGAAGGAGTTGGGGAGCATTCTCTGTTCTCTGATTGTGTGGCACAGTAGAGAAAGTTTGGTTTGAATTCTTCCATAACAATTTGATAGAAATCAGCTGAGAAGCCATCTGGTTATGGACTCTACATTTGGGGGAGGTATTTTATTAAAACTTCAATCTCAGTGAGTGTGATATGTTTGTTTACGAGATTCATCTGCTCTGAGTTTAGCTTTGGTAGATGGTATGTGTCCAGGAATTTATCCATTTCCTCCATATTATCCAGATTTGTGGAATAGAAGCTTTTTAAATAAGTCCTGATGATTCTCCCAGTTTCACTTATGTCTGTTGTGATCTCTCTTTTTCATTTCTAATTTTGCTAATTTGAAGCATTTCTTTTTTTTCTTTTTTTTCCTTGATCAAATAGGTCAGGGGTTTGTCAATCTTGTTTATTTTTTCAAAGAACCAGCTTTTTGTTTTGACAACTTTCTTAAATGTTTTCTTTGTTTCAAAATTATTAATTTCTGCTCTGATCTTAATAATTCCTTTCCATTTGGAGATCTTTGGGTTGGATTTTTCTTGCTTTTCCAGTGCATTTAGATGGATGATTAGGTTGTTAATTTGGGATCTCTCTGCCTTTGTTATGAAGGCATTTAGTGCTATGATTTTTCCCGAGACCACCTTCATTGTGTCCCATAAATTTTCCTATGATGTATTATCATTGTCGTTTATTTATAGAAATTTCACATTTTATTCTTCTTAATTTTGTCTGCTACCTATTTATTGTTTAAAAGTGTGCTGTTCAGTTTCCAGGAGCCAAGGGGATTCTTGTTGGGTCTTTTGTTGTTAATTTCTAGCACTATTGAATTGTGATCTGATATCATGTAGGGAATTGTGTCAATCTTCCTAATTATATGGAGGCAGGCTTTGTGACCCAGAATAAGATCTATTTTAAAGAATGTTCCAAGTGTGGCTGAGAAGAATGTGTAGTTTGTGGATTTGGGATGGAACATTCTGCAGATATCCTTTAGGTCTAAATGATCTCTGGTTTTGTTGAGCTCTCTTATTTCCCTATTGGGTTTCTGTTTGGATGATCTATCTTTTACTGATAATGGCCTATTGAAGTTCCCAACTATGATGGTGTTGGTGGTTATTTCAATTTAATTTTGACAAAAAGGTTTTATTTTATGAATTGTGGTACCTCTGTGTTTGGTGCATAAAGATTTATGATTGTGATGTCCTCTTAATGGATTGTTACCTTGATAAGTAGGAAGTGTCCTTTGTCTGTTTTGATTATTTTTGATTTGAAGTCACTTTTATCTGGTATTAGTATAGCTACAACTGCTTATTTCTTATTTCCATTTGCTTGCAATATTGCTTTTCACCCTTTCACCTGGAGGAGGTATCTGTCTTTAGTGGTAAGGTGGGTTTCTTGAAGACAACAGATTAAGTGGTCTAATTTTCTGATCCACCTTGTGATCTTATGTCTCCTGATGGGTGAATGAAGGCCATTAATATTAAGGGTAATGACTGTGTGGTTTGATTTGAGCCCTGCCATATTGTGTTGGTATACATGGTTTGGTGTTTTCATGGACTTTGAAGTTTTTTATGCCTTCTCTGAGTTTGGTTATTGTGATCTGCTTCTTGTAGGCATTTGAGGTTGATTATTTGATTCTTCTTGTGGAGAATTTCCTGAAATAATCTCTGTAGGTTTGGCTTTGTGTTCATGTAATTGTAAAGCTGAGTTTTGTTGTGGAAAACTTTTTTTTTTTTTTTTAAACCATCTATTATGAGGGATACTTTTGCTGGGTGGAGTAGTTTGGGTTGGAAACCATTGATTCATAGACTTGCAATGTTTCATTCCAGGTCCTTCTGGCTTTAGGTTTTCCACTGAGAAGTCTGAAGTAATTCTGATGGTGTTACTTTAAATGTGGTGTGCTGTTTGTTTTTCACTAACTGCTTTTAGGACTTTCCCTTTGGTGTCAAAGTTTAGAGTCTTAATGACAATATGCCTTGGAGAGTTTCTCCTGTGGTCCAATTTGTTTGGAGTTTTGTTAGCTTCTTATATCTTATTGGGCCTTTCTTTTGAGAGAATGGGGAAGTTTTCTTCAATAATTTTGTTTAATAATATCTCCTTGCCTTTGGTCTGAATTTCTTCACCTTCTGATATTCCCATGATCTGACTGTTAGGACTTTTGATGGCATCACACACTTGCCTCATGTTCTCTTCAGAGAAATTATTGAAGTTACTGAAATTTTTGAACTTTCAAACTATTTTTTCTGTCTTATCTTCCTGATCTGAGTTTATATCCTCCAAATTGCTGACTGTATTCTTTTTATTATGATTATTAATTAGTTTGGTACTCAGTGAATACAGTCAAGTTGGTACCATTGTTAGGCTCATCCATATCCTAACCCCTGCCTCTGGCCCCTCCTTGTTGAGGTATATTGGTCATGCATTGTGGACATAGCCCACAGTTATGGGCATAAAAAATGTCTCTGCATATCTTGACCCAACGTGTGGCTCTGACATTCTGTCCACTCCCTCTTCTGCAAAATTTTCCTGAGCCATGTTGGGTTCATTTTTGGTCTGCTTCAGTAATGAGGTGTTGGGGGCCTCTGTGTCTCTGGATATCTGATTTGGTAGGAGTTGATTGTTCTCTGTATCAATCTCCTTCACCCTTGTGCAGTACCCAGTTCACTAAGATAACAGCACCCTTGCTTGTTTTGCCAATTGTTCTTTGTTTTAGTGGGCCCTTTTGAGGTATGATGGGATGGTTCTCTCCTTAGGATCTGTGCCTATCAGAAAAAGAGAAGCAGATTCTCCAATGGAGACTAAAGTTAGCACCAGACAAATGGGATAAATCTTTTTTTTTTTTTTTATAGAGAATTTAATAGATGCAGGTCCTCTTGTAGCCCATTATTTGTGGTAGCTTGATAATGGAGAGCAGGCTCATGTTTGGATATGGTTCTGACTTGTTTCCCAGCTCCAGCTTTGGGTCCTGTTCCACTGAGGGGTTCAGTTAGCTTAATCAAGAGCAGTTGGTTTCCCACCATGGCTGTGAACCACTATTGCACTTGTGTGAGCATCATGACAGGTTTTTTGCTGCTAAGTAAGTTAGACCATGAGTTTCTTGGACAAGTATTGGTCATTTTCCCCAGGCGCCCATGTAGCACCTTCTGGCACTACACATGCTGACTGGGGGAAAATGACCCTTATCCATCCAAGAAACTCATGGTCTAACCAACTTAGCAGCAAATAGCTGCTGTGATGCCCACACAGGTGCAATAGTGGCACACAGCCATGGTGGGGAACCAACTGCTCTTGATTTGGCTAACTGATCCCCTCAGTGGTATGGGACCCAAAGCTGGAGCTAGGAAACAAGTCAGAACCATATCCAAACGTAAGCCCACTCTCTAGTATCAAGCTACCATCAATCGTGGGCTACAAGAAGGTCTACACCTATTAAATTCTCTATAAAAAGTAAGGGTTGGGCTGGAGAGATGGCTTAGCGGTTAAGTGCTTGCCTGTGAAGCCTAAGGACCCCGGTTCGAGGCTCGGTTCCCCAGGTCCCACGTTAGGCAGATGCACAAGGGGGTGCACACTTCTAGAGTTCATTTGCAGAGGCTGGAAGCCCTGGTGCACCCATTCTCTCTCTCTCCCTCTATCTGTCTTTCTCTCTGTGTCTGTCGCTCTCAAATAAATAAATAATTTTTTTTTTTTTAAAAGTAAGGGTTATCTCATTTGTTCTGGTGCTAACCTACTCTCCATTGGAGAATCTGCTTCTCTTTTTCAGATAAGGAGAGAACCACCCATCATACCTCAAAAAGGCCCTGGCTGAAACTAAGAAAAATTGGCAAAACAAGCAAGAGTGCTATTTTCCTGATGAACCAGACACCAAAAGAAGGGGGAAGGAGATCAAGACAGAGAAAAATCAACTCCTACCAAACAAGAGAGCCAGAGCCTCAGAGGCCCCCAACACCTCTTCATGGAAGCAGACCAAAAATGAACCCAACATGTCTCAGGGAAATTTTGTGGAAGAAGGGGCAGAAAGAATATCAGACCCACATGTTGAGTCATGATATGCAGAGATATTTATGTTACCCATAACTGTGGGCTAACTCCACAATGCATGACCCATATACCTCAACAAGGAGTGGCCAAGGGGAGAGGGTAGGTCACAGATTAGCCTAATTATGGTACCAAACTGACTGTATTTACTGAATACAAAACTATTTAATAAAAATAAAATAAAATGAAAACATACACATTACTTTATGTGTTTCAATTACTTCCATGATGCTGGATACGCATCTATCCAGAAGCAGCTTATGGGAGGGGAAATATTTATTTCAAGCTTATGGAATTCAGCGGAAATCACATCATTGATGGAAGACACTGACTTGCTTCCATAGATGGAAGCAGAGAGACAACATCAAACATGCAGCAAAAACAAACAGTCAGAGTTCAAATTGTTCTGAGCATACATTAGGGCTGGACTACAAGATCTACTCGCAGGGACACACCTCTTCCCCAGCAGTGAACCAGCTGCTAGAGACTCAAATTGCAAGATCAATCTTAATTAAAAATGCCTGAATCAGGCTGGAGAGATGGTGCAGCTGTTAAGGTACTTTCCTGCAAGCCTAACAATCCAGTATCCACATAAACCTGATGAACAAACTGACTCCTGTGGCTGGAGTCCATTTGTAGTGGAGGGAAGCCCTGGTACATCCATATTCATATTTTTCCCTTTCTCCCTCTCTTTACCTGCTTCGCTCTATCTCACAAATAAATCATATATATATATATATATATCTGCATCTGAGTCTAATGGGCCATACATTAAAACTGCCAGTCACCTAACTGATAAAGAGAGTCTGTATTCTACTAAACATGTATCTGAATTATATAATTTCTTTTTTGGAAAATTTGTCTTATCAACATAATAAGTTTTATTATCTTTCTACCCATTAATGAATGTATTTGAATAGATAAACAGATAGTTAAATGCATACATAACTTTTAGCTTGTAGAAAAAAAAATGACACTGGTGTAATAAGAACATGACCTTAATCAAAAAGTTTCCCCAAGGGAGTCTCTGAAGAAGTTTGGACACCACAGGCTGACACTGTCCCTGGGTTCAGCCTGTTCACCATCTCAAAGGGATCTGAGTTGACATTTAGTTGAATGTGGAGCAAGAATAGACAGACTGCTATGCTGCTGTTCTGTTCAACAGCCTCATCACAAAGAGCAGGTTCAGCTTGATGCAGGGTTTTGTGCTTGTCAGAATAGAAACCTACAAAAACATAGACAAATGTCACCATGAAAGCAGAGATGGAACCTGTCACCTTCATCGGCAGGACTTTGGGAAAAAGAAGTCACAGGTTATTGCCTTTTGACATCTGCCCACAAATTGGTCATGAAAGCTGTTTCCATGGAGATCTTAAACGGAGGCATGACCTCTAAATCTCTTAGTTTTTCCCAATGCATATGTCCATTTTATATAACCCTTGAGATACATTTTACTCCTCATAATGTGATGGTTGTTTGACAGGGTTTCATTAAATCTACTTTGATTATCCCAGTTGAAGAAAAGGAGGCTAGAAATAGTTTGGTAGAGTTCAGTATGAAGACATAATGTCAGCCTTATCTCATTCTAAATTGCTGGGAGATTTTAAAAATGTCAAATCACCTATCTACAATCTAGGTTTTCTTTTTTCATTAACAGTGTTTTTGTATATTTGTAGTAACTGTAATACAAAATTCTTAAAATTTTGGAAGTAATTTATTTTCACTAGTAGTTTCTAAATATGCATTATTGAGTAAAGTTTGCTTGAATTTGCAGGTGCTCTTATATTTCTTAATGATAGTCATCTGTTAACATCAATGTTGGCACTCAGGTGTGAGCAAAGAAACAAACTATAAAATAGAAGGATAAGTTGATTCAAGTCCCGTCATCTTGGTTGTCTGGGACAGTGGAAAGCTAATAAAAATCAGTTTTAATATAAAGGATGTAACTCAGGCCAAAGTTAAAATGCTAGTGAATAAAAAAAAATATATGGAAAGAAAACAATTTGATAGCTACAACAATGTTTGTACAATGGAAAGACAACAACCTTTTCTAATCACTGTATGAAACCTAAGATAATAGAGTTCACAAAGTTATCTTTCTGGATTTTGGGAAGTAGAGATTTTCATATTATATTTTAAATTGAATCATAGAATTGCATTGCATGAATTCTGGTACTTGCTTATTTCAGACACAATGCTTCCGTAAGAAATGTGGCACCTTTAATTAGACATTTTCTATAGTAACATCTAAGACTGTTGTATGGAGAAAAAGAAGTATTCTTTCAAGAAAATTTCTTGAAAATTGTGTGTTTATATGTAACAGGAGGACAATAGAAATTGAAAATAAAAAGGGATGATGTAACTTTAAACTTGTTTGTAGGATAATTTTATAATTATATTAATATTATTTTGTAATAAAATTAATAGCGCATTCCACACCAACTCCAGTGGAGTCTGTGTGACTTGTTCACCAGGCTGAGGCGAAAGCTTCAAGGAAGAAAGGCTCCTGGAAGGACGTGCATTCTCCAGGCTTGTAGTGCCTTTTGCTGCTCTCTAATAGCTGTTTTCTTCATTACTACTGTTCTGTTCCTGCCACATGACAGCAGCATGAAGTCCTTTCACAATTTAGTAAAAATTAGATATGGAGCAAGCTTCTATAAAATTAAGTCACCTGATGGTGTGACACTTCCTTCAAAGACCCTGCTATTGTTTCAAGCCATAGTCAGAATTCTGAGGACCAGAACCAATCGATGAACCATTACCTTATACAGGAGTGTATAGGAATGGGGATATGCTAGCAAACAATGGTGGGAACCATGTGTCTTGGTAATCTTTAACTTTTGTGGACAGACTTGCTAGGTTGAGGCCACCTTTGTTTACATTTTCATGGCATGGTTCAAGGAAGAAAATATATTACAGTTATGATGTCACCCTGTTAGAACTTTTGTTAAAAATACTTGATGCTTGAAGCAGGCTAAAAACCAAACGTCATTTGTAACCCCTGTCTGTCTGACACTGATTTTGGTGAGACATTAACTATTAAATTTGTGATGGTAATCCTTACTCTATGTTATTTGTACCTCTCCTGGAACAGGCTATTCATAGAAATTGTACTGCATGAATAAACAAAGACTAAGCTTATGCAGCCAGAATTGTATATAACCTGATGCTCTACTTCAGTAAAACACACTCAGATACATGAACCTTGTGTGTGTGTGTCTGTTTGTCACTTTGCCAATTCCTTGCCCACCTCTCAAGGCCCTGTTTTCCCTCAGACTGGTGGTCCGGGCTTTGCCAGTCTGTGGCAAGAGCATGTGTATTCTACTGAATCAACAATTTTGTACATGTATAAAATGCATTTTGATCTGACCACTTATTCCATTTTTCCATTTTCCCTCCTGAGAAAACCCATCTTTTTTGTAGATCCCCATCTTATTTCCTTACTTTGGTTATTTTATTTATTTAATTTTATTATTTTGTCTTAACCCCTTGATTTAAGTTAGGGTGGCCTGTATAATCATGGGTTGGGAGATTATTTATTGAAGAATGGGCAAACCTCAGATGGCTATCCCTACCCTCCAAAAGACTTATCTTTCCTTCTTTCAGAAATAACTAGTTTACAAAATTGGCTCTAGGAGGAGGACTTCTCCCCAATACAGGAAAGTTTCATTCTGTAGGCCCACTTCTCACCCTCTTTCTTTTACATTCTTTCTGTTTCCTCTTCAGTGAAGTTCCCTGAGCCTTGAAAGGTGTGGTTTCAATGTCCTGGTTAGGACTGAACATGGATTACTTACTCGATCTTGGTAGCTTTGTCATCTGTGAATCTCTGTGATCACCTGGACACTTTAATAAAGCAACTTCAATATTTGTGATATTTGATATTGTGTAGCATCAGTCTATGGGAACAAAAATAGATATTCAGAAGGTAGCTTGGAATGCTGCCAATTAGCATAACTCCATTATTGGATTCCCCTTAGGGTTTAGGTCCCTAGCCATAGACCATTGGACAGTTGTATTGTATCAGGCATGCTTTCCCTTCTGCAATGACCTCAAATCTCCGTAAGGGAAGAATTGATTATGCCTGTAACTCTCCTGACACTACTGTACTATTGGACACATCTTGGCTTACAGGTCATCTGAGAAGTACAAAGGGTCCACAGCTGGATAGGCTGGTGGATGCTTTTGCTCTGCAGCAATTTCCATAGGAACTTCTGAAACAAAGAAACTTTGCTGAGAGGGAATAAACTTCCACCTAGATTGCAGCTTGGTTTCTTTACTTCATGCCACCAAATTCCATGTTGTCTTAAGCAACAGGGACTTACCACCTAGTTTTTGAGGACAACCAAGAGCAATGGCAATAGCCAATATTGTTTTAGAGGCATCTGTGTCTTCTCTGACCAATAACAACTCGGTGGGTGACATTTGATCCCTGGCATTGGCATTCTTGATTAGCTCCCTGCTTCTGGAAAAAGCTTTATATACTTGTAGATAGTTCTATGTAAGCTTCATTCATTTAAATATATTTAAAAAAAATATTTTGAAGTTAGCTTCACTAGTAGTAGTTTTGCACATGGCCTGTTCATTTATCATCAGTTTTAGCTCATCTTCTCAGCATCACTATTTTTTTAAATTTTTATTGTTTATTTATTTATTTAAGAGCAACAGACAGAGAGATAAAGAGGCAGAGAGAGAGAGAGAGAAGAGTGGGTGTGTCAGGGCCTCCAGCCACTGCAAACGAACTCCAGACACATGCGCCCCTTTGTGTGCCTGGCTAACGTGGGTCCTGGGGAATCGAGCCTCGAACTGGGGTCCTTAGGCTTCAAAGACAAGTGATTAACCAGCAAGCCATCTCTCCAGTCCAACATCACTATTTTGTAGTGATGAGATTCAAATTCAGAGCCCTGTATATGCTAGTCATCAGTTCTACCACTGAGCCCCTAGAAAGCATTAAACAATAGCTGTAAGTGTCCTCCTCTCTTCTCCATATTTGTGACACCAGAATGAGCACCATATTCTTATCTTGCAAGCTAAAAAAGCTCACCTGAATACACCATTCACAAACGCACACACATTATAGATATATATGACTTACACCTTCTTTGTTGGTCATAATATTGACCTACAACAATTTAGACTGTATTATTGTTGTCTACAGTAAATATGTCTGGTTGTGTACATGTCTTTGGATATCTATTTAGGCTCTTCTCAAACTCAAATGATTTATATATGAAAAAAAAAAGAGACACAAGTGTGCTATTTCCTGACTTTCGTGTGGTGTATGATAGTGTTACTGAATTTACCCTTTCAGACTATTAATACATACAAAATGCAAAAGTATATGTTGAAAATTAAATTTATTTTACATAAGCCATAGTACACATGAATTTAATATAGGTGGATATGATTTGCTGTACACCTTCTGTATATGTTATGACTGAATGGCAGGGTATTTTGTCGCAGTGGTAGAAGATACTTCATGTGATATGGTGTATCTAATCAAGTGATGATACTGTATGTCACAAACATAAAATAGTGTTTTTTTTTTTTACTTTTATCAAATCTTCCAGGTGCAGGTTACTATTAGTAAATAAATGAACAGCAACAAAATATACATTTTGTATAGATCTTACAGAAAACTTATCAAATAAAGGTTGCTCATGTATTTTATACTAAATCTGAAGCATTTTCTTCCTTGCCATTTAGTTTCATTGTTAAAATTAAGTTACACTTGTATTATTTTATGATTGTCAATGTTCCTATGACTGATTTCTTAACATATTAAACAAAACACCTTATAAATATAACCACGATTATTTCAAGTTATGTAGCTCCAAAGAACACTGAAAAATAACTATCATTACAGAAAATTGTAAAAAAAAAAACTGTTTTGTGTGTTTCTTATTAAACAAGACCAGCAAAAGCCCTATCAGGGACTATTCACAGGACTAAAACAAATAATCCCATAGTATTAAATGCTGATAATGTGTGATGCAATCCTGCCCTCTGCTGACGATATTGGAACAAAATCTTGCTCCAAACAAGAAACTTATTAACCCTTTTGCAATTTTTAGTTCAATTTAATGTGGAGGAAAGTAATACTCTATGTCTGGCCAATTTTTAGCTAATAGCTCAGTGGTGTGAGATGATAGGCTAGTATCCTGCTATAGAATGGGTGTCTTGGTATTTAGTAAAGTGAAGACAAGGTGACTAACATATTCAGTTTGTTGTAATCATTTCAGCATCATTAGTTCTGATTTGAATACTTCTTCAGAGTATAAAATCTCTAGTGATAACAAATCATCTTAAGCTGCTTTTTCACAATATGCAATGAAAATAATTTGTCCTCGGTATGAAAAATTCAAGTTTACATAAAGCCAATATAAGAACTATCTATATTTAAAATCTAATGATCTAAAGCAGATCATTTAAAATAGTGAGGGAAAAATTTACTTTAAATTGGAAGAATCATGTTATTGGTGAGATAACATTTGTATAAAACATTTTATTAAAAATAATTAATTTAAAAACTTTAAAAATAACCATTATATATAAAAACCACTTATAGATACTTATACAACAAATATGTTTTGTTTGTTATCCATCAAATTCCTAATAGGTTTTTTAAAATATTCTATTTCTTTATATATTTGAGGGAGAGAGAGAGAAAGAGAAAGAAAGAGGTAGAAATAAAGAGAGAGAGAATGAGCACACCAGGGTATCTAGCCACTGAAAATGAACTCCAAGAGCATGTGTTTCCTTGTGCATCTGGCTAAAGTGGGTCCTGGGGAATAAACCAGGGTCCTTAGGCTTTTCAGGCAAAGGACTTAACTGCTAAGCCATCTTCCCAGCCCCCTAATAGTGTTAATGATGGTAGCTACTCATAGGTAATGGACTTTTTAGCATGAGACGATTATATATGAATAAAAATCCATTAAACAAATTGTCACACAGTCAAAAAAAAACACTTCCTTCTCATTTGTGTCATGAAGTGTGTCAACCAGCTGCACTTTAGCAATATTTAAAGACTTCACTTTTTTATCACCCATTTGTGTTTAAAACAGAATTAACAAGTGTAAATGCGTGATTTCCATCACAACTTCAATGTTTCAGCTTTCACTTTTATCTATTCATCTTGTTTCTTAACATCTTGTGTGTCAGTTGTGCATACACGTGTCCAATCATGTACATCAGAATGCAGATGCATGCTTGTGTGTAGTTGCAAAGGCATATTTGTGGCCCATGTGTGTGGAAGCCAGAGAGATAAAACAGTTGGCTTTCTGCACTGCTCTTTGCCTCTTTTTATTGGGACAGGGACTCTCACTGAACCCAAACCTCAGGAATTAGACTAGGCAAGATAGCCAGCAAGCACTGGAGATCCTGCTGTCTCTGCCTCGCCTCCGCAGTGATTAAAGGTGAGCACTGCCATGTCTGGCATTTTACGTGGGTACTCAGAAACAGGACTCAAGGCCTCCTACTTGTACCACAAGTACTTTACCTACTGAGCTTTCTCCTTACCTGCATTTCTGTTCCTGTTTAACAATCTAAAATTATAAGATTTATTTTGAAATGTAAGTGGATTCTGAGAGCAAGTGAAACAAATAAATGGCATTCACTAAACAAATTTTAAACATACCAAAATAAAACTCTGAAGAATATAAATCAACAAATTTCAACCTCTAACAATTCACTGATCTTTATTTATTGATAAAGTAATTCAAGATAGCTGTTGACATTAAAAATTTGAAAATGTTAGTTTTCATTGTTATTGTTTTTCATGCCAATGGTAAATAAAGTGAAAAGTATGTCGCATTAAAATAGAAAAAGTAAACTTATAATACTTATTAACTATATTCAAGAGCCCTAGTTCTAAAAGAAATATAAATGTAGTCTGTAGTTTAAAATACTGAATTTTATCTATTTTTATACATGTTATAATTTTTGTATTCATAATTTCATGAAAAAGGAATAGATTTTTCTGTATGGATGGCAGGGATATATGTGTTAGTGTATGTGTACATGAGTGCACTTGTACTTGAGTAAGCCATAGGGTACAATAGGTGTCTCCTAGGGTAGGTTCTCTTACAGAACCCACTGATTCCATTAGCCTCGCTGACTTGCAATCACGAGGATTCTCTGTCTCCTCCATCCCATCACAAGGATCAAAAGTACAAGCTAGCACACCAGGATTTGATGTGGGTACCAAGAATCCTCATGCTTGGAAAGCATGCACTTCACCCATAGAGCCCATGTTCTAGTCCTTATTATTGTTGATTCTTACAAAATAACTTTTATTCTTAAATTTTATTTAGAATTTTACATCATACCTTAGGAAAACATAAATTTAGAAAAACAGATACGATTAAAATCATCTCAGCAGCTCATACCTTTTAAAAATTCCACAGAAAACTTAATGCTAAAGACAAATACATCCGTACCTTACGGAATTAATTAGCAATTGGTTTAGAGTAGCAATAAATGCATGCTTGTTCTTGTAATTCTGAAGTCCATTCTATGGGGACTAAGTATGACATGTAAGTTAAAGAATCTCTCTGAAAATAGCTAACTCAATAGTTTCTTAGCTCCTAGTTTGAAATCTTTAATGAGAATATATTAGGTTAACAATAGGAAAGAACCTCAAATGAAATGGGCCATAGAGCTTTCTGAGTTCAACAAATACCTTCTGACATGGACTTGAACTGTAATATAATAGTTTATATGTGAAAAAAATTAACAGATTATACAAATTGCAAATATAAAAATGTAATTTGTGGCAAAACAAAAAGAAAGATATACTGTATGTTTTACTTAAAATTGAATTGCAAAGAAACTACTGAACAAGAATATGCCATAGGGATTTGATGTATTAATTTTCTACCAAATAAACTCTTGTCAGGACTGAGAAATACTCTTTCTTCAGTACCTGCTTTTCTCATTAGTCTGAAAAAATATTTTTAAAAATTATTTTAGTGTCCATTGAATTGAATCAAGATCTAAGAAATACATTTTTTTAGTTTAATTTGGCATAAAGAAGTAAGAGGGCTAGGTGTGGGTCTATGTTATAACATTGGCCCCCATAAATAGTACCTTAAGTAGAGATGGCACTAATTGTTCTCATTTAACAGAAATTCTCAAGATCGCCCAGATATGACTGACCTATGCAAAGGTAAGTGTCATGGCTCCAAGATGACCATCTGTCTCTCTGGACCCAATGTCATGTGCCCAATCTGGACTAGAAGAAATTCTTTTCATGTAAGATCAAGTTTTATTTTTAATCTACCAGAGTAAAAGTATGCATGTAATTTAATTCAAAAAGTATTTATTTATTTATTTGAGAGCGACAGACACAGAGAGAAAGACAGATAGAGGGAGAGAGAGAGAATGGGCTCGCCAGGGCTTCCAGCCTCTGCAAACGAATTCCAGACGCGTGCGCCCCCTTGTGCATCTGCCTAACGTGAGACCTGGGGAACCGAGCCTCGAACCCGGGTCCTTAGGCTTCACAGGCAAGCGCTTAACCGCTACACCATCTCTCCAGTATTTTTACTTGTTACATACAGCTGGAAAATGGCTGAGAGGGACATGTGACCTTTTCACATTCTATACTAGGGTAAACAGAAATAGAGACTAATTTGGGTTGAATGAGAAATAAGAATGGATTCAAAGTAGACTAAAGGAATATATAGCTCTCCTTTGTTTCAAACCTTTGCAAAGCTTTACAATTTTGTGCCAAAATCGTAATGCAATAAAGGAGATGTATGGTAACGTAGGTGGCCTAAGCTCACATGCTTTACATTCCAGTGAGCATTTCTTTTCATTTCTTGCCCAATTTCTTTCTCCTGCTCATTTTCTGACTGAAATATCAATATAGGTAATAATAGCTTGAAGTCATTTAAAATAGACTTATTTAATGGTGAGTTGATGCTTATCTGTGGAAGTTTCTGAAAATAGATGTGGAAAATTATTTTGATGGCTCCTGAAATGAGACAAAGTCCTAACAACAATTCATTCAAAATATTTCTGTGAGATAGAAACATTTATTTATCTTATTTCATACATTAGGGAAATAAGACATAGGAAGTAAACTACATGCCTCAAACCGAATACTGATTGGTAGGCAAGGACTGAACTGGGAAAGTTATTACTAGGTTGATGGAATGCTATATATTTAAAATATTTTCAAATATTTTATTTATTTATATACTAAGAAGAAGAGAGAGGGAGAGAAAAAGAGAAAGATAATGAGCACACCAAGGCCTCTTACCACTGCAATCAAACTATGTATGTGCCATTTTATGCACCTGGCTTTATGTGAATATGGGGAATCACACCTGGGCAGGCAGACTTTGCAAGCAAACACCATTAACTGCTGAGCCAATTGCCCAGCCTCAGAAATGCTATATTTTTATCAAAGAGAAAATTTCTTTGTTTATGCTAGAGTAATTACTTGTATTATACAATCGAGTGAAATTCTCCCTCTTCAGTTTATTTCTCACAAACTCACTTTGTGGTTTCTGAGTGGCCTATTTTGCCTGGTCCTCTTCACTGCAGCCGCCTGTGGTTGGAGGTTTGACTGGATCCCTGGGACATCTTTTACAAGGGAAACTATGTCATTCATGTGAGTTCTACAGTCATGCTTAATGACTCCCTGAAAGTTTTCACCTTTTAGTAGCCACATGTTGGAATTTAGAATTCAAAATGTAAACATAGCCATATACCAGCATTCAAACGACAACAGACTTATGTCTTATTTATAGAAGAAGAAAATTTTTATAACAATTGGTCTACATGACTAAAATTTAGGAAAGCACTAAGCTTCCCTTCTAAAATATTTACTGACTACATATATATTCCATATTTATGATATTCATAATCTATGAATAAATAAATGGCTTTCTCAATGGGAGACAAGGGTAAGCAAGTTGTATGTCTTGTTATTCTACTCCTAATCTCCTTCTGAAACTTTAATAAACTGCAATGGAATCAATGTGTGGTAAATTTAATACAGTGGGAGAGAATAAAACAACATCTGCCACAAAAATATCCATCACTAGCTCCATATTTTCAATGGCTTCTGCGCACTAGTAATAAGGGGATATAAATGATTTGA
Source organism: Jaculus jaculus (assembly GCF_020740685.1). Lineage (NCBI taxonomy): Eukaryota > Metazoa > Chordata > Mammalia > Rodentia > Dipodidae > Jaculus > Jaculus jaculus. The sequence continues at coordinate 48,647,220 of NC_059104.1, forward strand.
CTCTGCCAATATCTACTTGTGCAGCCAGTGCAAAATACAGAGATTATAAAATGTTCCTCTGTCACATATTTCAGCACTGATTGCAGTATCTAGTGAAATATGGAATTTTATTCTTAGCACTTTAAGTTAATAACAATAACTGTAAAACTAATATTGTTCTTTCCAGTAATTGCCGTCATCCATCACACTGCCGAGTAATGTAAGAACAAATACGCACCACTTTGTTTCAGAACAGGCTCCCGGGTAAAACTACGATGTTATTACTGAGTCCTTTCTACTTAAAACATTATTCAAATAAATTATATAATAATGAAATCATACATTTAAATGGAAGCACAAAACGAAAAGTACAAAAATGGCTTCATGTTTTACAGCAATCTTACCACCTACATTCTGACATGGTACTCAGCATGGATCATGTTGATATAAATATAGTTGAACCCCTTGCAAAATAGTCAAT